>NC_069505.1:572578527-572918527 GCF_027579735.1 Bombina bombina | reverse complement strand
GACAGCAGCCTCCTGAAAGAATTATGGCTCATTCCACTAGGGCTGTGGCTTCCTCATGGGCATTTAAAAACGATGCTTCTGTTGAACAGATTTGCAAGGCTGCAACTTGGTCGTCTCTTCACACTTTTTCCAAATTTTCCAAATTTGATACTTTTTCTTCTTCTGAGGCTGTTTTTGGGAGAAAGGTTCTTCAAGCAGTGGTGCCTTCCGTTTAGGTTCCTGTCTTGTCCCTCCCTTTCATCCGTGCCCTGTAGCTTTGGTATTGTATCCCACAAGTAAGGATGAAATCCGTGGACTCGTCATATCTTGTAAAACAAAAGGAAATTTATGCTTACCTGATAAATTTATTTATTTTACGATATGACGAGTCCACAGCCCACCCTGTCATTTCTAAGACAGGTATATACTTATTTTTCGTAAACTTCAGTCACCTCTGCACCTTTGGCTTTTCCTTTCTCTTCCTAACTTCGGTCGAATGACTGGAGGTGGAGGGAAGGGAGGAGCTATATATACAGCTCTGCTGTGGTGCTCTTTGCCACTTCCTGTTAGCAGGAGTATAAATCCCACAAGTAAGGATGAAATCCGTGGACTCGTCATATCGTAAAAGAAATAAATTTATCAGGTAAGCATAAATTTCCTTTTTGTCTTCTCTTTTTTGAAAAATCAATAAAAAAAAGAAAAGAAATTAGGCTGTTAATTAAAAGGTGTCTAGCCTTCTATTTCCACCATAGTCATATCACAAACCATCAATTATTATGAAGGTCCCAAAGTGCACAGCCTGAGTATGGGCTAGATTCTGAGTGGGGCGCTATTTAGCTCTCCTGCTCAATGCTTTTTGCGCATGTCGGCTTGTGCATGTATTATGAGTTAAAAGTTATCGCTCTTGTGAAAGCCGACGTGCAAAAAGATAGACATCATGAAATTGGCATCACGTTATTGTACTCCCCCATAGACTTCAATGAAGCATGCAAACTGTGAAAAAACAAATATTTCAAATTCCATTATTCTTCACATAGTAGAATATGTTCTATTTATTCTGAAATAAATATTTATATATATGATGTTTTTTGGTATTATATCTATATATATATGTATAGATATATACATACATATTAAAAATGTCTATTAAAATATTCCCCTATGTAAATAACACTGGGATATGAAATATTTACAGTAAATACACAGTTAATTACTTTGTTAAATATGAATATTGCATAAATACGACTTTTCATGTTTTCAGCTAATTGACTGCAAAGGGCTCCAATGGACATATATATATATATATATATATATATATATATATATATATATATATATATATATATATATGTCTATATATTTATATATATGTATTTATGTGTTTATATGTGTATACATGTCTGTAAATACATGTGTACAAACATATATATATATATATATATATACTGACTACCCCCGCTCATGAATAAAGTTGGAAATATCCTCCAGAGAAACTGGCACTTAATTAGAGAAGATCACACACTTCCATTCACACAGGCACCACCATCTAGAATGGTACATAGAAGTGGGCACAGTCTAAAGTCCTTACTCATGAAAACTGATCCATGGCAACAAGGGAAAACATGGCTTGCAACAACCAAGATGGGGTGCTATAAGTGCGGCAGTTGTGTCACGTGCAGCTCTTTATTTTCTGGCCACAAGTTCCGCCATCCAACTAGTTCCAACAAAGTATACACCATTAGACACAGACTGACACGTACTTCACATTACGTGGTGTATTTCCTTTCCTGTCCATGTGGGCGCTACTATGTGGGTAAGACCACTACATCATTCTGCGAAAGTTTGGCGAATCATAAAAGTGCTATAAGAGCAGCACTTAAAGATGGCCACTCTGATCAACCTGTGGCCCGCCATTTTTTGGAACTTAAGCATCCCATTTCTACTCTCAGAGCCATGCTAATTGACAGGATTGCTCCCCTCAAAAGAGGTGGTGATAGGGACATGGAACTATTACGATGTGAGACTAGGTGGATTCACCGGCTCAATACTTTGTCACCCAATGGCCTTAATGTGCATATTGATTATTCTCTGTTTTTTGGAATGTCACACTTGTCAACTTGTGGTGTGTTTATTTGACTTCTGTGTCTCCCTCACTGACCCAGATTGGATACAACCCAGCCCTGGGCGGGGAGCTATGGTTTGTAATTATCAGGGATTCCCATGGATATTTTATCTTGGTGAACAGCTGAAGTTAGTTGTCCACTCTCCAAAGTTGGTTGTCTCGGTCCCTTACAGCTACTAATGGTGGTTCCTATGTTCAAATAGTTGAGGTTGGTCATCTTATGATTTGTCTTTGTGAGGAGTGCCAATGTAATATCTGTGGGTTCCCCATTTGTTATCATATATCTAGGCTTGTCCACCTCTGATTGATACCTAGTCTGAAGGTTGGGTTGCCCCTTGTCCCACACTATTTCGGCAGTTTGGTTTAACTATGTAATATAGCTTTTGACATTAGGCTTACTACTCAAGCAGTGGCATGTTAGGTTTTGCTGATGTGTGGTCTACTCTCGCAAATAGCTGCATTTTCTAATTACCCAGTCACGTATGGTATTCAAGGGCAGGGTTGAGATGCCTCAGGTATCTGTTTTTCTCTCCGCCGGGAACACGGCAGGTTAGCCATACTAAGGTATGATTCATTCGACTGGGTAGCCTATTACTCTATGTTTGATTATGTCACACTGTAGTCGTTGTACGGATAGAGGTAAGCCGTGACTCCTCCTGATTAACTATTTATGTGTTGGGTAGAGCGGGTTGCTCCTGCGGGCCAGGATTGTTGTTTCCAGTCCCATATTCTGTGATATATTTGGTAGTGTTGTCCAATTATTGTTCACATTAAGTACGAATACCGCTTGAGGGTTCATATGCCACTCTGACTGCTCTGTACTGCCGACCCGTATACGTATGTACATATTTGTTTCATGAGTTTTCCTTACAGATATTCGGTTCCTGCGATTCTGTCATATGATGCTATCCAACATGAGATTATGCGGCTCGCTTAGTGATTCCCAGGGGGCTGATCTAGTTGGACGTATATGTGATTTTTTAATGTTGTATTTTTGATGGTTACAAACTAACTAACATGTTTCTGTTTTACGTACTTGTATACACTGTATTGCGGACCTAGCTAAGCTATGGGCTGTGGCGGGTTTTATTGATATATTATGCCTGTTGTTGTATACACAGAGTGGTATGATAATCTTATACGCACATTTGCATTGGAGGTCCTTAGAGAGTTAGTATGCAGCTCCATGCCATTTGGAATTATTGCACACGCACCGCTCAGGTGGGGTGTGTGTTTGTACAACGGGGGCTCGATCCGATAAAAATCGTCGCCCGCAAAAGCCGGCGACGCCAAAATCTGCGCGGGTTTGGTATCCTATATACGGCGTAACCTAGAAGTTACGCCCGTATATTTCTGCTGTCGCCCGTAGTTTTTTGGGCCATAGGCAGGTATACCAAACCCGCGCAGTTTGGTATCCAATATACAGCGTAAGGACTTACGTGGCGAAAATGGAGAAATCTTACTCCATTTTCACCTCGCCACAAAAAGCAGCAGTAAGAAGCCTTACGCTGACTATTGGAGCCCCGTAACTACCTAAACTACCTGCTAAATAAACCTAACACCTAACGCATGCGCAATGTCTATCTACCTGTCAACCGCGATCCCCCGCCGCAATCCCTAATAAAGTATTTAACCACTAAACCGCCGCTCCCGGACCCCGCCGCCATCTACATAAACTAACCCCCCTACTGTGAGCCCCTAAAACCGCCATCATCTAACTGATCTATCCCCTAATGTGAACCCCTAAAACCGCCGCCATCTACCTTATCTATCCCCTAATGTGAACCCCTTACACCGTCGCCATCTACCTTATCTATCCCCTAATCTGACCCCTTACACCGCCGCCACCTATACAAAAATTATTAACCCCTAATCTAATCCCCCTATCCCGCCGCCAGCTATATTAATATTATTAACCCCTAATCTAATATCCCTAAAGTAATAAGTTCTATTACCAGCCCTTAAAAGGGCCTTTTGCGGGGCTTTGCCCCAAAGTAAACAGCTCTTTTGCCCTATAACCTGCCCTCCCTACACCGCCGCCACCTATATTTATAGTATTAACCCCTAATGTAAGCCCCTTACACCGCCGCCATCTATATTAAAATTATTAACCCCTAATTTAATCTACCTACCCCGTCGCCAGCTATATTATCTATATTAACCCTAAGTATATTATAGTTAATATAGTTATTACATTATATATATTAACTATATTAACCCTAATTATATTAGGGTTAATATAGTTATTATAGTTACTATAGTATTTATATTAACTATATTAACTCTATCTAACCCTAACACCCCTAACTAAATTTTTATTAAATAAATCTAATTCATATTATAAACTAAAATATTCCTATTTAAATCTAAATACTTACCTATAAAATAAACCCTAAGATAGCTACAACATAATTAATAATTACATTGTAGCTATGTTAGGGTTTATATTTATTTTACAGGTAACTTGGTATTTATTTTAACTAGGTATAATAGCTATTAAATAGTTATTAACTATTTAATAGCTACCTAGTTAAAATAATTACCCAATTACCTGTAAAATAAATCCTAACCTAAGTTACAAATACACCTACACTATCCATAAATTAAATAAACTACAAATATCTATCTAAAAATACAATGAAATAAGCTGAACTAAATTACAAAAAAAAACAAAACACTAAATTACAAAAGAAAAAAAAGATTACAGCAAATTTAAGCTAATTACACCTATTCTAAGCCCCCTAATAAAATAATAAAGCCCCCCCAAAATAAAAAATTCCCTACTTTATTCTAAATTATAAAATACCCAGCTCTGTACCAGCCCTTAAAGGGGCTTTTTGCGGGGTATTTACCCCAAGTTAACAGCTCTTTTGCCTGTAAAAAAAAAGAACACAACACCCCCCCCCAACATTACAACCCACCACCCACATACCCCTATTCTAAACCCACCCAAACCCCCCTTAAAAAAACCTAACACTACCCCCCTGAAGATCTCCCTACCTTGTCTTCACCCAACCGGACCAAACTCCTCATCCGATCCGGGTGATGTCTTTATCTAAGCGGCAAAGAAGAAGTCTTCATCCCGGCGATGTCTTTTCTTTCATGTAATTAGCAAGAGTCCATGAGCTAGTGACGTATGGGATATACATTCCTACCAAGAGGGGCAAAGTTTCCCAAACCTCAAAATGCCTATAAATACACCCCTCACCACACCCACAAATCAGTTTTACAAACTTTGCCTCTCATGGAGGTGCTGAAGTAAGTTTGTGCTAGATTCTTCGTTGATATGCGCTTCGCAGCAGGCTGGAGCCCGGTTTTCCTCTCAGTGTGCAGTGAATGTCAGAGGGATGTGAAGAGAGTATTGCCTATTTGAATTCAATGATCTCCTTCTACGGGGTCTATTTCATAGGTTCTCTGTTATCGGTCGTAGAGATTCATCTCTTACCTCCCTTTTCAGATCGACGATATACTCTTATATATACCATTACCTCTACTGATTCTCGTTTCAGTACTGGTTTGGCTTTCTGCTACATGTAGATGAGTGTCCTGGGGTAAGTAAGTCTTTTTTTTGTGACACTCTAAGCTATGGTTGGGCACTTTTATATAAAGTTCTAAATATATGTGTTTAAACATTTATTTGCCTTGATTCAGGATGTTCAACATTCCTTATTTCAGACAGTCAGTTTCATTATTTGGGATAATGCATTTGAATAATCAATTTTTCTTACCTTAAAATTTGACTTTTTTTCCTGTGGGCTGTTAGGCTCGCGGGGGCTGAAAATGCTTCTTTTTATTGCGTCATTCTTGGCGCAGACTTTTTTGGCGCAAACATTTTCTTTGTCATTTCCGGTGTCATAATTGTCGCCGGAAGTTGCGTCATTTTTTTGACGTTTTTGCGCCAAAAATGTCGGCGTCACCAGATGTGGCGTCATTTTTGGCGCTTAAAGCATTTAGGCGCCAAATAATGTGGGCGCCTTTTTTGGCGCTAAAAAATATGGGCGTCATTATTGTCTCCACATTATTTAAGTCTCATTGTTTATTTGCTTCTGGTTGCTAGAAGCTTGTTCATTGGCATTTTTTCCCATTCCTGAAACTGTCTTTTAAGGAATTTGATCAATTTTGCTTTATATGTTGTTTTTTCTATTACATATTGCAAGATGTCTCAGATTGACCCTGAATCAGAAGATACTTCTGGAAAATTGCTGCCTGATGCTGGATCTACCAAAGTTAAGTGTATTTGTTGTAAACTTGTGGTAACTGTTCCTCCGGCTGTTGTTTGTAATGAATGTCATGACAAACTTGTTAATGCAGATAATATTTCCTTTAGTACTGTTCCATTACCTGTTGCTGTTCCATCAACATCTAATATTCAGGGTGTTCCTGTTAACATAAGAGATTTTGTTTCTAAATCTATTAAGAAGGCTATGTCTGTTATTCCTCCTTCTAGTAAACGTAAAAGGTCTTTTAAAACTTCTCATTTTTCAGATGAATTTTTAAATGAACATTATCATTCTGATTCTGATAATGATTCTTCTGGTTCAGAGGATTCTGTTTCAGAGGTTGATACTGATAAATCTTCATATTTATTTAAAATGGAATTTATTCGTTCTTTGCTTAAAGAAGTCTTAATTGCATTAGAAATAGAGGAATCTGGTCCTCTTGATACTAAATCTAAACGTTTGAAAACGGTTTTTAAACCTCTTGTAGTTATTCCAGAGGTTTTTACCGTCCCTGATGCTATTTCTGAAGTAATTTCCAGGGAATGGAATAATTTGGGTAATTCATTTACTCGTTCTAAACGGTTTAAGCAATTATATCCTGTGCCATCTGACAGATTAGAGTTTTGGGACAAAATCCCTAAGGTTGATGGGGCTATCTCTACTCTTGCTAAACGTACTACTATTCCTACGGCAGATAGTACTTCCTTTAAGGATCCTTTAGATAGGAAAATTGAATCCTTTCTAAGAAAAGCTTACTTATGTTCAGGTGATCTTCTTAGACCTGCTATATCTTTGGCGGATGTTGCTGCAGCTTCAACTTTCTGGTTGGAAGCTTTAGCACAACAAATAACAGATCATAATTCTCATAGCATTGTTAATCTTCTTCAACATGCTAATAATTTTATTTGTGATGCCATCTTTGATATCATTAGGGTTGATGTCAGGTATATGTCTTTAGCTATTTTAGCTAGAAGAGCTTTATGGCTTAAAACTTGGAATGCTGATATGTCTTCTAAGTCAACTTTGCTTTCCCTTTCTTTCCAGGGTAATAAATTGTTTGGTTCACAGTTGGATTCTATTATTTCAACTGTTACTGGGGGGAAAGGAACTTTTTTACCACAGGATAAAAAATCTAAAGGTAAATTTAGGTCTGCTAATCGTTTTCGTTCCTTTCATCACAATAAGGAACAAAAGCCTGATCCTTCCCCTACAGGAGCAGTATCAGTTTGGAAACCATCTCCAGTCTGGAATAAATCCAAGCCTTTTAGAAAGCCAAAGCCAGCTCCCAAGTCCACATAAAGGTGCGGCCCTCATTCCAGCCCAGCTGGTAGGGGGCAGATTACGATTTTTCAAAGAAATTTGGATCAATTCGATTCACAATCTTTGGATTCAGAACATTGTTTCACAAGGGTATAGAATAGGCTTCAAGATAAGGCCTCCTGCAAGAAGATTTTTTCTTTCCCGTGTCCCAATAAATCCAGTGAAGGCTCAAGCATTTCTGAAATGTGTTTCAGATCTAGAGTTGGCTGGAGTAATTATGCCAGTTCCAGTTCTGGAACAGGGGCTGGGGTTTTACTCAAATCTCTTCATTGTACCAAAGAAGGAGAATTCCTTCAGACCATTTCTGGATTTAAAAATATTGAATCGTTATGTAAGGATACCAACATTCAAAATGGTAACTATAAGGACTATTCTGCCTTTTGTTCAGCAAGGGCATTATATGTCCACAATAGATTTACAAGATGCATATCTGCATATTCCGATTCATCCAGATCACTATCAGTTTCTGAGATTCTCTTTCCTAGACAAGCATTACCAGTTTGTGGATCTGCTGTTTGGCCTAGCAACAGCTCCAAGGATTTTTACAAAGGTTCTCTGTGCCCTTCTATCTGTAATCAGAGAACAGGGTATTGTGGTATTTCCTTATTTGGACGATATCTTGGTACTTGCTCAGTCTTCACATTTAGCAGAATCTCATACGAATCGACTTGTATCGTTTCTTCGAGAACATGGTTGGAGGATCAATTTACCAAAGAGTTTGTTGATTCCTCAGACAAGGGTAACCTTTTTAGGTTTCCAGATAGATTCAGTGTCCATGACTCTGTCTCTGACGGACAAGAGACGTCTGAAATTGGTTTCAGCTTGTCGAAACCTTCAGTCTCAATCATTCCCTTCGGTAGCCTTATGCATGGAAATTCTAGGTCTTATGACTGCTGCATCGGACGCGATCCCCTTTGCTCGTTTTCACATGCGACCTCTTCAGCTCTGTATGCTGAACCAGTGGTGCAGGGATTATACAAAGATATCTCAATTAATATCTTTAAAACCAATTGTACGACACTCTCTGACGTGGTGGACAGACCACCATCGTTTAGTTCAGGGGGCTTCTTTTGTTCTTCCGACCTGGACTGTGATCTCAACAGATGCAAGTCTGACAGGTTGGGGAGCTGTATGGGGGTCTCTGACAGCACAAGGGGTTTGGGAATCTCAGGAGGTGAGATTACCAATCAACATTTTGGAACTCCGTGCAATTTTCAGAGCTCTTCAGTCGTGGCCTCTTCTAAAGAGAGAGTCGTTCATTTGTTTTCGGACGGACAATTTCACAACCGTGGCATATGTCAATCATCAAGGAGGAACTCACAGTCCTCTGGCTATGAAAGAAGTATCTCGAATACTTGTATGGGCAGAATCCAGCTCCTGTCTAATTTCTGCAGTTCATATCCCAGGTATAGACAATTGGGAAGCGGATTATCTCAGTCGCCAAACGTTACATCCGGGCGAATGGTCTCTTCACCCAGAGGTATTTCTTCAGATTGTTCAAATGTGGGGACTTCCAGAAATAGATCTGATGGCTTCTCATCTGAACAAGAAGCTTCCCAGGTATCTGTCCAGATCCAGGGATCCTCAGGCGGAAGCAGTGGATGCATTGTCACTTCCTTGGAAGTATCATCCTGCCTATATCTTTCCACCTCTAGTTCTTCTTCCAAGAGTGATTTCCAAGATTCTAAAGGAGCGTTCGTTTGTTCTGCTGGTGGCTCCAGCATGGTCTCACAGGTTTTGGTATGCGGATCTTGTCCGGATGGCTACTTGCCAACCGTGGACTCTTCCGTTAAGACCAGACCTTCTATCGCAAGGTCCTTTTTTCCATCAGGATCTCAAATCCTTAAATTTGAAGGTATGGAGATTGAACGCTTGATTCTCAGTCATAGAGGTTTCTCTGACTCCGTAATTATTACTATGTTACAGGCTCGTAAATCTGTATCTAGGAAGATATATTATCGAGTCTGGAAGACTTACATTTCTTGGTGTTCTTCTCATCATTTTTCTTGGCATTCTTTTAGAATTCCTAGAATTTTACAGTTTCTTCAGGATGGTTTGGCTAAAGGTTTGTCTGCAAGTTCCTTGAAAGGACAAATCTCTGCTCTTTCTGTTCTTTTTCACAGAAAGATTGCTAGTCTTCCTGATATTCATTGTTTTGTACAGGCTTTGGTTCGTATAAAACCTGTTATTAAGTCAATTTCTCCTCCTTGGTTTGAATTTGGTTCTGGGGGCTCTTCAAGCTCCTCCGTTTGAACCTATGCATTCGCTGGATATTAAATTACTTTCTTGGAAAGTTTTGTTTCTTTTGGCCATCTCTTCTGCTAGAAGAGTTTCTGAATTATCTGCTCTTTCTTGTTAGTCTCCTTTTCTGATTTTTTCATCAGGATAAGGCGGTGTTGCGAACTTTATTTAAATTTTTACCTAAGGTTGTGAATTCTAACAACATTAGTAGAGAAATTGTGGTTCCTTCATTGTGTCCTTATCCTAAGAACTCTAAGGAAAGATCGTTGCATTCTTTGGATGTAGTTAGAGCTTTGAAATATTATGTTGAAGCTACTAAAGATTTCCGAAAGACTTCTAGTCTATTTGTTATCTTTTCTGGTTCTAGGAAAGGTCAGAAGGCTTCTGCCATTTCTTTGGCATCTTGGTTAAAGTCTTTGATTCATCATGCTTATGTTGAGTCGGGTAGAACTCCGCCTCAAAGGATTTCAGCTCATTCGACTAGGTCAGTCTCTACTTCCTGGGCATTTAAGAATGAAGCTTCGGTTGATCAGATTTGCAAAGCAGCAACTTGGTCTTCTTTGCATACTTTTACTAAATTCTACCATTTTGATGTGTTTTCTTCTTCTGAAGCAGTTTTTGGTAGAAAAGTACTTCAGGCAACTGTTTCAGTTTGATTCTTCTGCTTATAATTTCAGTTATTTTCATTATAAGATTTAAACTTTGTTTTGGGTGTGGATTATTTTTCAGCGGAATTGGCTGTCTTTATTTTATCCCTCCCTCTCTAGTGACTCTTGCGTGGAAGATCCACATCTTGGTTATTCATTATCCCATACGTCACTAGCTCATGGATTCTTGCTAATTACATGAAAGAAAACATAATTTATGTAAGAACTTACCTGATAAATTCATTTCTTTCATATTAGCAAGAGTCCATGAGGCCCACCCTTTTTGTGGTGGTTATGATTTTTTTGTATAAAGCATAATTATTCCAATTCCTTATTTTTTATGCTTTTGCACTTTTTTCTTATCACCCCACTTCTTGGCTATTCGTTAAACTGATATGTGGGTGTGGTGAGGGGTGTATTTATAGGCATTTTGAGGTTTGGGAAACTTTGCCCCTCCTGGTAGGAATGTATATCCCATACGTCACTAGCTCATGGACTCTTGCTAATATGAAAGAAATGAATTTATCAGGTAAGTTCTTACATAAATTATGTTTTTCCAAGCGGCAAAGAAGAAGTCTTCATCCCGGCGATGTCTTTATCCAAGCGTCAGCAAAGTCTTCTTCCATCCGGCAGCATCTTCCATCAAGCGGCATCTTCAATCTTCTTTCATCGCTCCTCCGACGCGGAGCCTCCATCCCGGCCGACGACTGAACGACGAATGAGGTACCTTTAAATGACGTCATCCAAGATGGCATCCGTCGAATTCCGATTGGCTGATAGGATTCTATCAGCCAATCGGAATTAAGGTAGAAAAATCTGATTGGCTGATTGAATCAGCCAATCAGATTCAAGTTCAATCGGATTGAACTTGAATCTGATTGGCTGATTTTAAGGGGGGTTTGGGTGGGTTTAGAATAGGGGTATGTGGGTGGTGGGTTGTAATGTTGGGGGGTGGCATTGTGTTTTTTTTTTCAGGCAAAAGAGCAGTTTTCTTTGGGGCATGCCCCGCAAAAGGCCCTTTTAAGGGCTGGTAAGGTAAAAGAGCTTTGAACTTTTTTTAATTTAGAATAGGGTAGGGAATTTTTTTTATTTTGGGGGACTTTATTATTTTATTAGGGGGCTTAGAATAGGTGTAATTAGCTTAAAAATCTTGTAATCTTTTTTTTATTTTTTGTAATTTAGTGTTTGTTTTTTTTGTAATTAAGTTTAGTTTATTTAATTGTATTTTAGTTTAGATATTTGTAGTTTATTTAATTTATTGATAGTGTAGGATTATTTGTAACTTAGGTTAGGATTTATTTTACAGGTAAATTGATAATTATTTTAACTAGGTAGCTATTAAATAGTTATTAACTATTTAATAGCTATTGTACCTAGTTAAAATAAATACCAAGTTACCTGTAAAATAAATAAAAAACCTAAAATAGCTACAATGTAATTATTAATTACATTGTAGCTATCTTAGGGTTTATTTTATAGGTAAGTATTTAGATTTAAATAGGAATATTTTCATTAATAATTTTAATATTAGATTTATTTTAATAAGAGTTTAGTTAGGGATGTTAGAGTTAGATAGGGTTATTATACTTAATATATATATAATATAATAACGATATTAACTATATTAACCCTAATATAATTAGGGTTAATATAGTTAATATATATAATATAATAATTATATTAACTATATTAACCCTAATATAATTAGGGTTAATATAGTTAATATAGCTGGCGGCGGTGTAGGGGGATTAGATTAGGGGTTAATACATTTATTATAGGTGGCAGCGGTGTAGGGGGATTTAGATTGTAGGCAAAAGAGCTGTTTACTTTGTGACAAAGCCCCGCCAAAAGCCCTTTTAAGGGCTGGCAAAAGAGCAGTTTACTTTGGGGTAATGCCACGCAAAAAGCCCTTTTCAGGGCTATTTGTAGGGTTAGACTTAGGTTTAGTGGTAGGGATAGTTTAGTATTTTAGGGGTTAAATAATTTAATAAAGATGGCGGCGGGGTAGGGGGATTAAATTAGGGGTTAATAATTTTAAAATAGATGGTGGCGGGGTAGGGGCTCACTTTAGGGGGTAGGTAAGGTAGATGGCGGCGGGGTAGGGGCTCACTTTAGTGGGTAGGTAAGGTAGATGGCGGCGGGGTAGGGGCTCACTTTAGGGGGTAGGTAAGGTAGATGGCGGCGGTGTTAGGGGCTCACTTTAGGGGGTTATAGATTTAATATAGCTGGCGGGGGGGTCCGGGGGCAGGGGTTTAGGGGTTAATCACTTTATTAGGTGGCGGCGGGGTCCGGGAGCGGCGGTTTAGTGGTTAATAACTTTTTTATTATTAGTATAGTGAGGGGGGATAGCGGTTAGAGGGTTAGACGTGTCGGGCTATGTTTAGGAGGCGTGTTAGACAGTGCGGGTGATTTCATATTTTAGTCAGATTTTGTAGGCGCCGGCAGTTTCTAACGTGGCACAAGTCACTGGCGACGCCAGAAATTTGTACTTGCGCAGATTTCTGGACATCGCTGGTTTATCCGACTTACGGCACGTTAGCATCTGACGGCGCAGTATATTGGATAGCTCGAGTTGCGAGCTGAAACTGCGGTCGACGCGGGTTCCCTCGCTTGCGCCGCAAACTACGCTGTATATCGGATCGCGCCCTGGCTGCTCTTAGTCCAGGGCCCTTGTTGTTGCACACGTTTTTAAGAAGGTTATTTAATTATCCTGATATGTGACATAGGTATACGCTATGCAACTTATGGGAGGTGTCCGTAAACTAGTTTATTTCATTTTGGGCTAGTTACCTATAGCTATTTTGACCTGGGCCTGAACGCTAGTTTATGTTTAATTTTAAATTTCACATTTTTATGTCTTTGTTCTTTAAAGGGACAATAAACCTTAAAAATAATGTTATATAATTCTGCACATAGTGCAGAATTATTTAACATTATATTAGCGAAACATTATAAAACATAATGTACCCTATTAATTTTTTTTAAAAAAAAACGCTGTTTTACAGACCCGCTCTCTGTACTCTGCTGAGCGGGTCTGTTATATTTACTCAGCGCATCGGGCCAGCTGTATAGTCACAGCCCGGCCCGACCGCGCCATAAGACTAAGTGTAGCTCGCTCCTGCTCTGTCAGACAGCAGGAGCGAGCTGCACTTAGTGCTATGGCGAGGTCGGGCCGGGCTGTGACTATACAGCTGGCCCGATGCGCTGAGTAAATATAACAGACCCGCTCAGCAGAGTACAGAGAGCGGGTCTGTAAAACAGCGTTATTTTTAAAAAATTAATAGGGTATATTATGTTTTATAAATGTTTGGCTAATATAATGTTATATAATTCTGCACTATGTGCAGAATTATATAACATTATTTTTAAAGTTTACTGACACTTTAAGTGTGGTGGTGGGTACACTTGCTGTTTGTTGTCACTTATTATATATTATACAATTATGTTTTTTTCTGTCTCTTTAGATTTAAAATCAGTCTTGACGAAGGCTCAATGATAGAGCCGGAACGTCGACTATGACTTTTCATGCATTATATTCATAATAAATCATTGGATTACTCAAATCCTGTGAGTGCCCTCCTTCTCTATGAAATTGTATATATGTTCATTGAGGACTGCACCCAGGTCACTGTATGTGTACAGAGGTCAGAGTGCTGGGCCACCAGCTATTAGACATTATATATATATATATATATATATATATATATATATATATATATATATATATTATAGAGAAAATAACTCATTGTGTAAACCATTTACAAATCTAAACAAATCAGAAGGCTTGCTTTAAACCCAGAAACTCTCTGACTACACTGTTTCCAATGCAGCAAAGGAATCTGGGTAAGATATGCAAATGAGGTTCACAATGACTCACCTTCTTACTTTTAGCCTGCTTTTTAAGACAGACTTCCCTTTATGCCATAGCACTGCTACATTACACAGCTTTGATGCTTAGCTAGGGTTAGTACAGTGATTTAGACCAATCCCAGGAGAGCTGTTTCATGGTTATTGCCACTCATCAGCTGGGAGTAGGTTAAATCACTGCTTGGTAAAGTTCATTTCTGGGGGAAATTCAACAACAATTAAAATTATGGGGAGGCGAAAAGTGAGTTTAAAATCCTCCACTAAATGCAAAATATAGAGAAAATAACTCATTGTGTAAACCATTTACAAATCTAAACTAGTCAGAAGACTTGCTTTAAACCCAGAAACTCTCTGACTACACTGTTTCCAATGCAGCAAAGGAATCTGGGTAAGATATGCAAATGAGGTTCACAATGACTCACCTTTTTACTTTTAGCCTGCTTTTTAAGACAGACTTCCCTTTATGCCATAGCACTGCTGCATTACACAGCTTTGATGCTTAGCTAGGGTTAGTACAGTGATTTAGACCAATCCCAGGACTTAAAAAGCAGGCTAAAAGTAAAAAAGGTGAGTCATTGTGAACCTCATTTGCATATCTTACCCAGATTCCTTTGCTGCATTGGAAACAGTGTAGTCAGAGAGTTTCTGGGTTTAAAGCAAGTCTTCTGACTTGTTTAGATTTTGTAAATGGTTTGCACAAGTTATTTTCTCTATATTTTGTATTTAGTGGAGGATTTTAAACTCACTTTTCGCCTCCCCATAATTTTAATTGTTGTTGAATTTCCCTCAGAAATGAACTTTACCAAGCAATGATTTAACCTACTCCCAGCTGATGAGTGGCAATAACCACAAAACAGCTGTCCTGGGATTGGTCTAAATAACTGTACTAACCCTAGCTAAGCATCAAAGCTGTTTAATGCAGCAGTGCTATGGCATAAAGGGAAGTCTGTCTTAAAAAGCAGGCTAAAAGTAAAAAGGTGAGTCATTGTGAACCTCATTTGCATATCTTACCCAGATTCCTTTGCTGCATTGGAAAAAGTGTAGTCAGAGAGTTTCTGGGTTTAAAGCAAGTCTTCTGACTTGTTTAGATTTGTAAATGGTTTACACAATGAGTTATTTTCTCTATATTTCTCCTACATTGGTGTATCCGGTCCACGGCTTCATCCTTACTTGTGGGATATTCTCAATCCCTACAGGAAGTGGCAAAGAGAGCACACAGCAGAGCTGTCCATATAGCTCCCCTCAGGCTCTGCCCTCCAGTCATTCTCTTTGCCGCTCTAACTAGTAGCATCTCCACGGGGGTGGTAAAGAGTATGTGGTGTTAGTTGTAGTTTTTTATTTCTTCTATCAAGAGTTTGTTATTTTAAAATAGTGCTTGTACTATTTACTCTGAAGCAGAAAGTGATGAAGATTTCTGCTAAGAGGAATATGATTTTAGCACCAGTAACTAAAATCCATGGCTGTTCCCACACAGGACTGTTGAAACCAGAGAACATCAGTTGGGGGGAACAGTTTGCAGGCTTAACTGCTTCAGGTATGATCAGTCATTTTTCTAACAAGACCATGTAATGCTAGAAGACTGTCAGAAATTCCCTCTGGGATAGGTAAGCCATTTTTCTTAGACTCTGTATAAAATGATGGCTTATATTAAGGGCTCTATGCTGGTTGACACTAATTGTGGGCTTAATCGATTGCTTTTTAGCATGTTTTTGGCTATAAATAAGGTGCTTTTTCAAACTTTAAAACACTTTTGGGGTTTAATTTGCGCCTGGCACTTAGTTAGACACCTAATCTAGTCAGAAAGGCCCCTCCACTCTGGAATGAAGAGGGAGGAGGCCTCATTTTCGCGCCTCAATTGCGCAGTGTTTTTTGACTAGGCAGTTCATGCAGCTTCACGTGGGGAGTCCAGAGGCTCAGAAAAGGACTCCAGAGAGGCTTATTTGCTACCAAAATAATCCCTAAGGAAGGTAAAGGCCACGGTGGAAGCTGTGACAGGAGACTGTACTGTGTTAACCGGTTAATAACTGTTATTAGCTCCGGTTTGGGCATTAAGGGGTTAATTGGTCTGAAAACTTGTGTGCAATCTTTTCAAAACATTAAGACACTGTGGTGAAAATTTCATTAAAATCGGATGTTTATTTGATGGTTTTTTGATGTTTCAGCAATAAAGTGTGCACTTTTATTATTTAAAGAGACAGTAACATTTTTGTCAAAAATAATTTTTATTGCATTGAAGTTCTGTTTATGTCTGTCAAACATGTCTGAACCATGAAGCCTATGTTCTGTATGCTCAAAGTCCAAGGTGGTTCCCCCATTAAATTTATGTGTGAAGTGTGCCATAGCGTCCAAGCAGTTTAAGGACCATACAATCACACTTAAAATTATAGCCCAAGATGATTCTTTAGCTGAAGGTAGTGAAGATAGCTCGCTATCCTCTCCTTCTGTGTCAATACCAGCTATGCCCGCGCAAGCGTTGCCCAGTACATCTAGCGCACCAATTGTGATTACTATGCAACAGTTAGCGGCAGTAATGGATAATTCTCTTTCAGCATTTTTATCTAAACTGCCAGCTTTTCCTAGGAAGCGTGATTGCTCAGTTTTAAACACAGAAAATGAGCAAGCTGATGCAGAGGATAATTTATCTGTAGTACCCTCACATCAATCTGACTTGGCGGTGAGGGAGGGCCTGTCTGAGGGAGAAATTTCTGACACAGGGAAAGTTTCTCAGCAGGCAGAGCCTGATGCCATAGCATTTAAATTTAAGCTAGAACACCTCCGCGCCCTACTTAAGGAGGTCCTAGCTACACTTGATGATTGTGATCCTTTGGTGATCCCAGAAAAATTGTGTAAAATGGACAAATTCTTAGAGGTCCCAGTACACACTGATGCATTTCCGATACCTAAGAGGGTGGCGGATATCGTGACTAAGGAGTGGGAGAAGCCAGGTGTACCCTTTGTTCCCCCTCCTATATTTAAGAAAATGTTCCCAATTGTTGACCCTAGAAGGGACGCATGGCAGACGGTCCCTAAGGTAGAGGGGGCAGTTTCAACGCTAGCTAAGTGCACGACTATACCAATAGAAGACAGTTGCGCTTTCAAAGATCCGATGGATAAAAAATTAGAAGGTTTACTTAAGAAAATTTTAGTTCAACAAGGTTTTCTTCTACAACCAATTTCTTGCATTATTCCTGTAACCACTGCAGCTGCTTTTTGGTTTGAGGAATTAGAAAACTCCCTCCAGAAGGAGACTTCTTATGATGAAGTCATGGATAGAATTCACGCCCTCAAGTTGGCTAATTCTTTCATTACAGATGCCGCTATGCAGTTAGCTAAATTAGCGGTGAAAAATTCTGGCTTCGCAATAGTGGCGCGTAGAGCGCTTTGGCTAAAATCGTGGTCGGCGGATGTGTCTTCCAAAACAAAATTGCTTAATATTCCTTTTAAGGGTAAGACCCTATTTGGGCCAGAGTTGAAAGAAATTATTTCAGATATCACTGGGGGAAAGGGCCATGCTCTCCCACAGGATAGACCTTTCAAAGCTAAAAACAAGTCTAATTTTCATTCCTTTCGCAATTTCAGGAACGGACCGGCTTCTACCTCTACAGCCACTAGGCAAGAGGGTAACGCACCGGCATGGAAACCAATGCAAGGCTGGAACAAGGGTAAACAGGCCAAAAAGCCTGCTGCTGCTACCAAGACAGCATGAAGGGGTAGCCCCTGATCCGGGACTGGATCTAGTAGGGGGCAGACTTTCTCTCTTTGCTCAGGCCTGGGTGAGAGATGTTCCGGACCCCTGGGCACTAGAAATTGTCTCTCAGGGGTATCTTCTAGAATTCAAGGACCTTCCTCCAAGGGGAAGCTTCCACATGTCTCGCTTATCTTTAGACCAGATAAAGAGACAGGCATTCTTATATTGCGTAGAAGACCTTTTAAAAATGGGAGTGATACACCCAGTTCCAACAGCAGAACAAGGACTGGGATTTTACTCAAACCTATTTGTAGTTCCCAAAAAGGAAGGAACTTTCAGGCCAATTCTGGACTTAAAGATCCTAAACAAATTCCTCAGAGTTCCATCATTCAAAATGGAAACCATTCGGACAATTTTACCAATGATCCAGGAGGGTCAATATATGACTACCGTGGACTTAAAGGATGCGTACCTGCATATTCCTATCCACAAAGATCACCATCAGTTCCTGAGGTTCGCCTTTCTGGACAAGCATTACCAGTTCGTGGCTCTTCCCTTCGGATTGGCCACTGCTCCCAGAATTTTCACAAAGGTGCTAGGGTCTCTTCTAGCGGTGCTAAGGCCAAGGGGCATTGCAGTATCACCTTACCTAGACGACATTCTAATACAAGCGTCGTCCTTTCACAAAGCAAAGGCTCATACAGACATTGTTCTAGCCTTTCTAAGGTCCCACGGGTGGAAGGTGAACATAGAAAAAAGTTCTCTGTCCCCGTTCACAAGGGTTCCCTTCCTGGGAACAATAATAGACTCAGTAGAAATGAAGATCTTTCTGACAGAATATGTCATCGGTTCCACCATGGAAGCTACCTTTGAGGCAGGACCTTCTAATTCAAGGTCCATTCGAACATCCAAACCTAGTTTCTCTGCAACTGACTGCTTGGAGATTGAACGCTTGATTCTAGCTAAGCGTGGGTTTTCGGAATCAGTTATAGATACCCTGATCCAGGCTAGAAAGCCTGTCACAAGGAAAATTTACCATAAGATATGGAGGAAATATCTTTGTTGGTGTGAATCCAAAGGTTACTAATGGGGTAAGATTAGGATTCCAAGATTCTAGCCTTTCTCCAAGAAGGATTGGAGAAAGGTTTGTCAGCTAGTTCCTTAAAAGGACAGATTTCCACTCTGTCTGTTTTGTTACACAAGCGTCTGGCAGCGATGCCAGATGTTCAGGCGTTTGTACAGGCTTTAGTCAGAATCAAGCCTGTCTATAGACCTGTGGCTCCTCCATGGAGTCTAAATTTAGTTCTTTCAGTTCTTCAAGGGGTTCCGTTTGAACCTCTACATTCCATAGATATCAAGTTACTATCTTGGAAAGTTTTGTTTTTGGTAGCTATTTCTTCTGCTAGAAGAGTTTCTGAATTGTCTGCTTTGCAGTGTAATTCACCTTACCTGGTGTTCCATGCAGATAAGGTTGTTTTACGTACCAAACCTGGTTTTCTTCCAAAAGTGGTTTCCAATAAGAATAGTAACCAGGAGATAGTTGTTCCTTCTCTGTGTCCTAAACCAGTTTCTAACAAGGAACGTCTGTTGCACAATATTGATGTGGTTCGTGCTTTAAAGTTCTATCTAAAAGCAACTAAAGACTTCAGACAAACATCGTCCTTGTTTGTCGTCTATTCTGGCAAGAGGAGAGGTCAAAAGGCAACTGCGACCTCTCTGTCCTTCTGGCTGAAAAGCATCATCCGGTTGGCTTATGAGACTGCTGGAAGGCAGCCCCCTGAACAAATTACAGCTCACTCTACTAGAGCTGTGGCTTCCACATGGGCTTTCAAGAATGAGGCTTCTGTTGAACAGATCTGTAAGGCAGCGACTTGGTCTTCTCTGCATACATTTGCCAAATTTTACAAATTCGATACTTTTGCTTCTTCGGAGGCTATTTTTGGGAGAAAGGTTTTACAAGCAGTGGTGCCTTCTGTTTAGGTTACCTGACTTGTTCCCTCCCTTCATCCGTTTCCTAAAGCTTTGGTATTGGTTCCCACAAGTAAGGATGAAGCCGTGGACCGGATACACCAATGTAGGAGAAAACAGAATTTATGTTTACCTGATAAATTTCTTTCTCCTACGGTGTATCCGGTCCACGGCCCACCCTGGCATTTTAGTCCGGCTTAAATTTATTTTTCTAAACTACAGTCACCACTGCACCCTATGGTTCTCCTTTTTCTCCTAACCGTCGGTCGAATGACTGGGGGGGCGGAGCCTGAGGGGAGCTATATGGACAGCTCTGCTGTGTGCTCTCTTTGCCACTTCCTGTAGGGATTGAGAATATCCCACAAGTAAGGATGAAGCCGTGGACCGGATACACCAATGTAGGAGAAAACAGAATTTATGTTTACCTGATAAATTTCTTTCTCCTACGGTGTATCCGGTCCACGGCCCACCCTGGCATTTTAGTCCGGCTTAAATTTATTTTTCTAAACTACAGTCACCACTGCACCCTATGGTTCTCCTTTTTCTCCTAACCGTCGGTCGAATGACTGGGGGGGGCGGAGCCTGAGGGGAGCTATATGGACAGCTCTGCTGTGTGCTCTCTTTGCCACTTCCTGTAGGGATTGAGAATATCCCACAAGTAAGGATGAAGCCGTGGACCGGATACACCGTAGGAGAAAGAAATTTATCAGGTAAACATAAATTCTGTTTTTGTATTTAGTGGAGGATTTTAAACTCACTTTTCGCCTCCCCATAATTTTAATTGTTGTTGAATTTCCCCCAGAAATGAACTTTACCAAGCAGTGATTTAGCCTACTCCCAGCTGATGAGTGGCAATAACCACGAAACAGCTGTCCTGGGATTGGTCTAAATCACTGTACTAACCCTAGCTAAGCATCAAAGCTGTGTAATGCAGCAATGCTATGGCATAAAGGGAAGTCTGTCTTAAAAAGCAGGCTAAAAGTAAAAAGGTGAGTCATTGTGAACCTCATTTGCATATCTTACCCAGATTCCTTTGCTGCATTGGAAACAGTGTAGTCCGAGAGTTTCTGGGTTTAAAGCAAGTCTTCTGACTTGTTTAGATTTGTAAATGGTTTACGCAATGAGTTATTTTCTCTATATTTTGTATTTAGTGGAGGATTTTAAACTCACTTTTCGCCTCCCCATAATTTTAATTGTTGTTTTATATATATATATATATATATATATACATATATATATATATATATATATATATACATATATATATATATATATATATATATATACATATATATATATTTTTATATATATATATATATATATATATATATATATATATATATATATATATAGTTATATACAGGGAGTGCAGAATTATTAGGCAAGTTGTATTTTTGAGGATTAATTTTATTATTGAACAACAACCATGTTCTCAATGAACCCAAAAAACTCATTAATATAAAAGCTGAATATTTTTGGAAGTAGTTTTTAGTTTGTTTTTAGTTTTAGCTATTTTAGGGGGATATCTGTGGTGCAGGTGACTATTACTGTGCATAATTATTAGGCAACTTAACAAAAAACAAATATATACCCATTTCAATTATTTATTTTTACTAGTGAAACCAATATAACATCTCAACATTCACAAATATACATTTCTGACATTCAAAAACAAAACAAAAACAAATCAGTGACCAATATAGCCACCTTTCTTTGCAAGGACACTCAAAAGCCTGCCATCCATGGATTATGTCAGTGTTTTGATCTGTTCACCATCAACATTGCGTGCAGCAGCAACCACAGCCACCCAGACACTGTTCAGGAGGTGTACTGTTTTCCCTACTTGTAAATCTCACATTTGATGATGGACCACAGGTTCTCAATGGGGTTCAGATCAGGTGAACAAGGAGGCCATGTCATTAGATTTTGTTCTTTTATACCCTTTCTTGCCAGCCACGCTGTGGAGTACTTGGACGTGTGTGATGGAGCATTGTCCTGCATGAAAATCATGTTTTTCTTGAAGGATGCAGACTTCTTCCTGTACCACTGCTTGAAGAAGGTGTCTTCCAGAAACTGGCAGTAGGACTGGGAGTTGAGCTTGACTCCATCCTCAACCCGAAAACACCCCACAAGCTCATCTTTGATGATACCAGCCCAAACCAGTACTCCACCTCCACCTTGCTGGCGTCTGAGTCGGACTGGAGCTCTCTGCCCTTTACCAATCCAGCCACGAGCCCATCCATCTGGCCCATCAAGACTCACTCTCATTTCATCAGTCCATAAAACCTTAGAAAAATCAGTCTTGAGATATTTCTTGGCCCAGTCTTGATGTTTCAGCTTGTGTGTCTTGTTCAATGGTGGTCGTCTTTCAGCCTTTCTTACCTTGGCCATGTCTCTGAGTATTGCACACCTTGTGCTTTTGGGCACTCCAGTGATGTTGCAGCTCTGAAATATGGCCAAACTGGTGGCAAGTGGCATCTTGGCAGCTGCACGCTGTATATACAGGGAGTGCAGAATTATTAGGCAAATGAGTATTTTGACCACATCATCCTCTTTATGCATGTTGTCTTACTCCAAGCTGTATAGGCTCGAAGGCCTACTACCAATTAAGCATATTAGGTGATGTGCATCTCTGTAATGAGAAGGGGTGTGGTCTAATGACATCAACACCCTATATCAGGTGTGCATAATTATTAGGCAACTTCCTTTCCTTTGGCAAAATGGGTCAAAAGAAGGACTTGACAGGCTCAGAAAAGTCAAAAATAGTGAGATATCTTGCAGAGGGATGCAGCACTCTTAAAATGGCAAAGCTTCTGAAGCGTCATCATCGAACAATCAAGCGTTTCATTCAAAATAGTCAACAGGGTCGCAAGAAGCGTGTGGAAAAACAAAAGCGCAAAATAACTGCCCATGAACTGAGAAAAGTCAAGCGTGCAGCTGCCAAGATGCCACTTGCCACCAGTTTGGCCATATTTCAGAGCTGCAACATCACTGGAGTGCCCAAAAGCACAAGGTGTGCAATACTCAGAGACATGGCCAAGGTAAGAAAGGCTGAAAGACGACCACCACTGAACAAGACACACAAGCTGAAACGTCAAGACTGGGCCAAGAAATATCTCAAGACTGATTTTTCTAAGGTTTTATGGACTGATGAAATGAGAGTGAGTCTTGATGGGCCAGATGGATGGGCCCGTGGCTGGATTGGTAAAGGGCAGAGAGCTCCAGTCCGACTCAGACGCCAGCAAGGTGGAGGTGGAGTACTGGTTTGGGCTGGTATCATCAAAGATGAGCTTGTGGGGCCTTTTCGGTTTGAGGATGGAGTCAAGCTCAACTCCCAGTCCTACTGCCAGTTTCTGGAAGACACCTTCTTCAAGCAGTGGTACAGGAAGAAGTCTGCATCCTTCAAGAAAAACATGATTTTCATGCAGGACAATGCTCCATCACACACGCCCAAGTACTCCACAGCGTGGCTGGCAAGAAAGGGTATAAAAGAACAAAATCTAATGACATGGCCTCCTTGTTCACCTGATCTGAACCCCATTGAGAACCTGTGGTCCATCATCAAATGTGAGATTTACAAGTAGGGAAAACAGTACACCTCTCTGAACAGTGTCTGGGAGGCTGTGGTTGCTGCTGCACGCAATGTTGATGGTGAACATATCAAAACACTGACATAATCCATGGATGGCAGGCTTTTGAGTGTCCTTGCAAAGAAAGGTGGCTATATTGGTCACTGATTTGTTTTTGTTTTGTTTTTGAATGTCAGAAATGTATATTTGTGAATGTTGAGATGTTATATTGGTTTCACTGGTAAAAAGAAATAATTGAAATGGGTATATATTTGTTTTTTGTTAAGTTGCCTAATAATTATGCACAGTAATAGTCACCTGCACACACAGATATCCCCCTAAAATAGCTATAACTAAAAACAAACTAAAAACTACTTCCAAAACTATTCAGCTTTGATATTAATGAGTTTTTTGGGTTCATTGAGAACATGGTTGTTGTTCAATAATAAAATTAATCCTCAAAAATACAACTTGCCTAATAATTCTGCACTCCCTGTAGATAGATATTTACAGTATATATAGAGATATAAAAAATACAAGAAAAAAACTATATATATATATATATGCGCTAGCAGTAGAAACAAAATTCCAGACTAACATTACTCAGTCGATTTAAACAACCTGCAAAAGGATTTTCTCAATGAAACAATAGTTCTCTTAGACAGTTTCATTGCTACAGATATAAAACTAAAACAAAGTTTCCAACATTAATGTCCCAAAAAGATACATAAGTTGTTTGTAGGTATCAAGTTGGAGGCATCACAGCAAAGCTGTTAAGTATCCCCTTCCCACAATCCCCAGTCATTCTCTTTGCCTTCGTCAATGGAGGAGGTGAAGTTCTGGAAAATTGTATTTAGTGGAGGATTTTAAACTCACTTTTCGCCTCCCCATAATTTTAATTGTTGTTGAATTTCCCCCAGAAATGAACTTTACCAAGCAGTGATTTAGCCTACTCCCAGCTGATGAGTGGCAATAACCACGAAACAGCTGTCCTGGGATTGGTCTAAATCACTGTACTAACCCTAGCTAAGCATCAAAGCTGTGTAATGCAGCAGTGCTATGGCATAAAGGGAAGTCTGTCTTAAAAAGCAGGCTAAAAGTAAAAAGGTGAGTCATTGTGAACCTCATTTGCATATCTTACCCAGATTCCTTTGGTGCATTGGAAACAGTGTAGTCCGAGAGTTTCTGGGTTTAAAGCAAGTCTTCTGACTTGTTTAGATTTGTAAATGGTTTACGCAATGAGTTATTTTCTCTATATTTTGTATTTAGTGGAGGATTTTAAACTCACTTTTCGCCTCCCCATAATTTTAATTGTTGTTTTATATATATATATATATATATACATATATATATATATATATATATATATATATATATATATATATATATACATATATATATATATATATATATATATATATATACATATATATATATATATATATATATATACATATATATATATTTTTATATATATATATATATATATATATATATAGTTATATACAGGGAGTGCAGAATTATTAGGCAAGTTGTATTTTTGAGGATTAATTTTATTATTGAACAACAACCATGTTCTCAATGAACCCAAAAAACTCATTAATATAAAAGCTGAATATTTTTGGAAGTAGTTTTTAGTTTGTTTTTAGTTTTAGCTATTTTAGGGGGATATCTGTGGTGCAGGTGACTATTACTGTGCATAATTATTAGGCAACTTAACAAAAAACAAATATATACCCATTTCAATTATTTATTTTTACTAGTGAAACCAATATAACATCTCAACATTCACAAATATACATTTCTGACATTCAAAAACAAAACAAAAACAAATCAGTGACCAATATAGCCACCTTTCTTTGCAAGGACACTCAAATGCCTGCCATCCATGGATTATGTCAGTGTTTTGATCTGTTCACCATCAACATTGCGTGCAGCAGCAACCACAGCCACCCAGACACTGTTCAGGAGGTGTACTGTTTTCCCTACTTGTAAATCTCACATTTGATGATGGACCACAGGTTCTCAATGGGGTTCAGATCAGGTGAACAAGGAGGCCATGTCATTAGATTTTCTTCTTTTATACCCTTTCTTGCCAGCCACGCTGTGGAGTACTTGGACGTGTGTGATGGAGCATTGTCCTGCATGAAAATCATGTTTTTCTTGAAGGATGCAGACTTCTTCCTGTACCACTGCTTGAAGAAGGTGTCTTCCAGAAACTGGCAGTAGGACTGGGAGTTGAGCTTGACTCCATCCTCAACCCGAAAACACCCCACAAGCTCATCTTTGATGATACCAGCCCAAACCAGTACTCCACCTCCACCTTGCTGGCGTCTGAGTCGGACTGGAGCTCTCTGCCCTTTACCAATCCAGCCACGAGCCCATCCATCTGGCCCATCAAGACTCACTCTCATTTCATCAGTCCATAAAACCTTAGAAAAATCAGTCTTGAGATATTTCTTGGCCCAGTCTTGATGTTTCAGCTTGTGTGTCTTGTTCAATGGTGGTCGTCTTTCAGCCTTTCTTACCTTGGCCATGTCTCTGAGTTTTGCACACCTTGTGCTTTTGGGCACTCCAGTGATGTTGCAGCTCTGAAATATGGCCAAACTGGTGGCAAGTGGCATCTTGGCAGCTGCACGCTGTATATACAGGGAGTGCAGAATTATTAGGCAAATGAGTATTTTGACCACATCATCCTCTTTATGCATGTTGTCTTACTCCAAGCTGTATAGGCTCGAAAGCCTACTACCAATTAAGCATATTAGGTGATGTGCATCTCTGTAATGAGAAGGGGTGTGGTCTAATGACATCAACACCCTATATCAGGTGTGCATAATTATTAGGCAACTTCCTTTCCTTTGGCAAAATGGGTCAAAAGAAGGACTTGACAGGCTCAGAAAAGTCAAAAATAGTGAGATATCTTGCAGAGGGATGCAGCACTCTTAAAATGGCAAAGCTTCTGAAGCGTCATCATCGAACAATCAAGCGTTTCATTCAAAATAGTCAACAGGGTCGCAAGAAGCGTGTGGAAAAACAAAAGCGCAAAATAACTGCCCATGAACTGAGAAAAGTCAAGCGTGCAGCTGCCAAGATGCCACTTGCCACCAGTTTGGCCATATTTCAGAGCTGCAACATCACTGGAGTGCCCAAAAGCACAAGGTGTGCAATACTCAGAGACATGGCCAAGGTAAGAAAGGCTGAAAGACGACCACCACTGAACAAGACACACAAGCTGAAACGTCAAGACTGGGCCAAGAAATATCTCAAGACTGATTTTTCTAAGGTTTTATGGACTGATGAAATGAGAGTGAGTCTTGATGGGCCAGATGGATGGGCCCGTGGCTGGATTGGTAAAGGGCAGAGAGCTCCAGTCCGACTCAGACGCCAGCAAGGTGGAGGTGGAGTACTGGTTTGGGCTGGTATCATCAAAGATGAGCTTGTGGGGCCTTTTCGGTTTGAGGATGGAGTCAAGCTCAACTCCCAGTCCTACTGCCAGTTTCTGGAAGACACCTTCTTCAAGCAGTGGTACAGGAAGAAGTCTGCATCCTTCAAGAAAAACATGATTTTCATGCAGGACAATGCTCCATCACACACGCCCAAGTACTCCACAGCGTGGCTGGCAAGAAAGGGTATAAAAGAACAAAATCTAATGACATGGCCTCCTTGTTCACCTGATCTGAACCCCATTGAGAACCTGTGGTCCATCATCAAATGTGAGATTTACAAGTAGGGAAAACAGTACACCTCTCTGAACAGTGTCTGGGAGGCTGTGGTTGCTGCTGCACGCAATGTTGATGGTGAACATATCAAAACACTGACATAATCCATGGATGGCAGGCTTTTGAGTGTCCTTGCAAAGAAAGGTGGCTATATTGGTCACTGATTTGTTTTTGTTTTGTTTTTGAATGTCAGAAATGTATATTTGTGAATGTTGAGATGTTATATTGGTTTCACTGGTAAAAAGAAATAATTGAAATGGGTATATATTTGTTTTTTGTTAAGTTGCCTAATAATTATGCACAGTAATAGTCACCTGCACACACAGATATCCCCCTAAAATAGCTATAACTAAAAACAAACTAAAAACTACTTCCAAAACTATTCAGCTTTGATATTAATGAGTTTTTTGGGTTCATTGAGAACATGGTTGTTGTTCAATAATAAAATTAATCCTCAAAAATACAACTTGCCTAATAATTCTGCACTCCCTGTAGATAGATATTTACAGTATATATAGAGATATAAAAAATACAAGAAAAAAACTATATATATATATATATGCGCTAGCAGTAGAAACAAAATTCCAGACTAACATTACTCAGTCGATTTAAACAACCTGCAAAAGGATTTTCTCAATGAAACAATAGTTCTCTTAGACAGTTTCATTGCTACAGATATAAAACTAAAACAAAGTTTCCAACATTAATGTCCCAAAAAGATACATAAGTTGTTTGTAGGTATCAAGTTGGAGGCATCACAGCAAAGCTGTTAAGTATCCCCTTCCCACAATCCCCAGTCATTCTCTTTGCCTTCGTCAATGGAGGAGGTGAAGTTCTGGAAAATTGTATTTAGTGGAGGATTTTAAACTCACTTTTCGCCTCCCCATAATTTTAATTGTTGTTGAATTTCCCCCAGAAATGAACTTTACCAAGCAGTGATTTAGCCTACTCCCAGCTGATGAGTGGCAATAACCACGAAACAGCTGTCCTGGGATTGGTCTAAATCACTGTACTAACCCTAGCTAAGCATCAAAGCTGTGTAATGCAGCAGTGCTATGGCATAAAGGGAAGTCTGTCTTAAAAAGCAGGCTAAAAGTAAAAAGGTGAGTCATTGTGAACCTCATTTGCATATCTTACCCAGATTCCTTTGGTGCATTGGAAACAGTGTAGTCCGAGAGTTTCTGGGTTTAAAGCAAGTCTTCTGACTTGTTTAGATTTGTAAATGGTTTACGCAATGAGTTATTTTCTCTATATTTTGTATTTAGTGGAGGATTTTAAACTCACTTTTCGCCTCCCCATAATTTTAATTGTTGTTTTATATATATATATATATATATACATATATATATATATATATATATATATATATATATATATATATATATATACATATATATATATATATATATATATATATATATACATATATATATATATATATATATATATACATATATATATATTTTTATATATATATATATATATATATATATATAGTTATATACAGGGAGTGCAGAATTATTAGGCAAGTTGTATTTTTGAGGATTAATTTTATTATTGAACAACAACCATGTTCTCAATGAACCCAAAAAACTCATTAATATAAAAGCTGAATATTTTTGGAAGTAGTTTTTAGTTTGTTTTTAGTTTTAGCTATTTTAGGGGGATATCTGTGGTGCAGGTGACTATTACTGTGCATAATTATTAGGCAACTTAACAAAAAACAAATATATACCCATTTCAATTATTTATTTTTACTAGTGAAACCAATATAACATCTCAACATTCACAAATATACATTTCTGACATTCAAAAACAAAACAAAAACAAATCAGTGACCAATATAGCCACCTTTCTTTGCAAGGACACTCAAATGCCTGCCATCCATGGATTATGTCAGTGTTTTGATCTGTTCACCATCAACATTGCGTGCAGCAGCAACCACAGCCACCCAGACACTGTTCAGGAGGTGTACTGTTTTCCCTACTTGTAAATCTCACATTTGATGATGGACCACAGGTTCTCAATGGGGTTCAGATCAGGTGAACAAGGAGGCCATGTCATTAGATTTTCTTCTTTTATACCCTTTCTTGCCAGCCACGCTGTGGAGTACTTGGACGTGTGTGATGGAGCATTGTCCTGCATGAAAATCATGTTTTTCTTGAAGGATGCAGACTTCTTCCTGTACCACTGCTTGAAGAAGGTGTCTTCCAGAAACTGGCAGTAGGACTGGGAGTTGAGCTTGACTCCATCCTCAACCCGAAAACACCCCACAAGCTCATCTTTGATGATACCAGCCCAAACCAGTACTCCACCTCCACCTTGCTGGCGTCTGAGTCGGACTGGAGCTCTCTGCCCTTTACCAATCCAGCCACGAGCCCATCCATCTGGCCCATCAAGACTCACTCTCATTTCATCAGTCCATAAAACCTTAGAAAAATCAGTCTTGAGATATTTCTTGGCCCAGTCTTGATGTTTCAGCTTGTGTGTCTTGTTCAATGGTGGTCGTCTTTCAGCCTTTCTTACCTTGGCCATGTCTCTGAGTTTTGCACACCTTGTGCTTTTGGGCACTCCAGTGATGTTGCAGCTCTGAAATATGGCCAAACTGGTGGCAAGTGGCATCTTGGCAGCTGCACGCTGTATATACAGGGAGTGCAGAATTATTAGGCAAATGAGTATTTTGACCACATCATCCTCTTTATGCATGTTGTCTTACTCCAAGCTGTATAGGCTCGAAAGCCTACTACCAATTAAGCATATTAGGTGATGTGCATCTCTGTAATGAGAAGGGGTGTGGTCTAATGACATCAACACCCTATATCAGGTGTGCATAATTATTAGGCAACTTCCTTTCCTTTGGCAAAATGGGTCAAAAGAAGGACTTGACAGGCTCAGAAAAGTCAAAAATAGTGAGATATCTTGCAGAGGGATGCAGCACTCTTAAAATGGCAAAGCTTCTGAAGCGTCATCATCGAACAATCAAGCGTTTCATTCAAAATAGTCAACAGGGTCGCAAGAAGCGTGTGGAAAAACAAAAGCGCAAAATAACTGCCCATGAACTGAGAAAAGTCAAGCGTGCAGCTGCCAAGATGCCACTTGCCACCAGTTTGGCCATATTTCAGAGCTGCAACATCACTGGAGTGCCCAAAAGCACAAGGTGTGCAATACTCAGAGACATGGCCAAGGTAAGAAAGGCTGAAAGACGACCACCACTGAACAAGACACACAAGCTGAAACGTCAAGACTGGGCCAAGAAATATCTCAAGACTGATTTTTCTAAGGTTTTATGGACTGATGAAATGAGAGTGAGTCTTGATGGGCCAGATGGATGGGCCCGTGGCTGGATTGGTAAAGGGCAGAGAGCTCCAGTCCGACTCAGACGCCAGCAAGGTGGAGGTGGAGTACTGGTTTGGGCTGGTATCATCAAAGATGAGCTTGTGGGGCCTTTTCGGTTTGAGGATGGAGTCAAGCTCAACTCCCAGTCCTACTGCCAGTTTCTGGAAGACACCTTCTTCAAGCAGTGGTACAGGAAGAAGTCTGCATCCTTCAAGAAAAACATGATTTTCATGCAGGACAATGCTCCATCACACACGCCCAAGTACTCCACAGCGTGGCTGGCAAGAAAGGGTATAAAAGAACAAAATCTAATGACATGGCCTCCTTGTTCACCTGATCTGAACCCCATTGAGAACCTGTGGTCCATCATCAAATGTGAGATTTACAAGTAGGGAAAACAGTACACCTCTCTGAACAGTGTCTGGGAGGCTGTGGTTGCTGCTGCACGCAATGTTGATGGTGAACATATCAAAACACTGACATAATCCATGGATGGCAGGCTTTTGAGTGTCCTTGCAAAGAAAGGTGGCTATATTGGTCACTGATTTGTTTTTGTTTTGTTTTTGAATGTCAGAAATGTATATTTGTGAATGTTGAAATGTTATATTTGTTTCACTGGTAAAAAGAAATAATTGAAATGGGTATATATTTGTTTTTTGTTAAGTTGCCTAATAATTATGCACAGTAATAGTCACCTGCACACACAGATATCCCCCTAAAATAGCTATAACTAAAAACAAACTAAAAACTACTTCCAAAACTATTCAGCTTTGATATTAATGAGTTTTTTGGGTTCATTGAGAACATGGTTGTTGTTCAATAATAAAATTAATCCTCAAAAATACAACTTGCCTAATAATTCTGCACTCCCTGTAGATAGATATTTACAGTATATATATAGATATAAAAAATACAAGAAAAAAACTATATATATATATATGCGCTAGCAGTAGAAACAAAATTCCAGACTAACATTACTCAGTCGATTTAAACAACCTGCAAAAGGATTTTCTCAATGAAACAATAGTTCTCTTAGACAGTTTCATTGCTACAGATATAAAACTAAAACAAAGTTTCCAACATTAATGTCCCAAAAAGATACATAAGTTGTTTGTAGGTATCAAGTTGGAGGCATCACAGCAAAGCTGTTAAGTATCCCCTTCCCACAATCCCCAGTCATTCTCTTTGCCTTCGTCAATGGAGGAGGTGAAGTTCTGGAAAATTGGACAAGCAAGATTTTTTGGGTCTAGCCGTAGTCCACGTTAATCTCTACATTAGGGTAGTGGTGACTTTAAAGCAGTTAGGAACTTGTTAGATGGGGCTTGCTGCGTTTTCCTAACATGTTGGTGCCCTAGTATAGAAAGTCAGGTATACTCTGTTCTTTCTTTTTTCTACAGGTCTCTGATAGGAGTATGTGTCCTGTCACACCTTGTAAGATGGACGGCCAGATGGCAGGTAAGTGCCTTTTTGTCTTCTAGGGATGGAGATGGGCACTTAAGTATATAAAAGTAAATGAGCTGCAACTTTATGGGACATATATAATCTTTATACAGGATATGGCAGGTAGCAGGCATGTTTGTGACTTAGACACAAGGGGTTATTTATTTTATGATGAATTGAAGTATATCCCCTTTTTACTACATTTTGGGCATTCAGAAATGTATGTTTGTCTAACTAAGCAGGCTGCTTGTTTTAGGCACTGTTTCTGTTTTTTAATGCTGCTTGGGCTTATAATTAATCAGTTTGTTGTCAAGTTCATTATAGCTATTGTCTGCAATAGCAATAGCTATTGACTCTGCCTTTTCAGTTGTAAAGAACGTATGTAAGGCTGGCAGCAATGCAGTTGTGCTCTCCGTTAAGAAAAACAGACCTAAAGTGGTTAGTGTTTTTGCAGATTACGGTCACTTTCCTGATGAAACGCGCATTTGTATTGTCACTACGCAGTTTCTCTTAGACTAGCCACGTGACCCGCTTCTGTTTTTTTCTCTAAGCGGAGCGGCGTTCTCTCTGCCGCCGACACCTTGTGTTTCACTCGATTGGTAGGGGAGCGTTCTGCTGTTTCTTTGTTTATTATTTGAAATTAGAGGTGTTTAAAAAATGTTTGGGCTAGCCAGTTAGGGACAATGAAGCACTTATCTATCTCAGGGTTTTTCTTCTATTCAAGTGACAGTACTGTATTCTTTGATATGTTAAATAAAGTGACAGTAACAAATAATTACATATTTTGAATATTTCACTTTTTTTGTCATTTTATGTGGATATAGACATGGATGTTTCTGTGTCTTTTTGTATTCCTGTTATGCCCTGATGTACAAATTGTTTTATTTATGCAATTCTGTGCTGCATGAATTTTAAGATAGATTGTTGCCCATTGAGCTCATTGTCTCTTAGGATGATACTGCTCAGGCAATGCCGCAGTTTTGTTCATACGTCCTAAGCCTCAGTGGCGTCACATGCAGTGCCCTGCGGTTCCTCTCAGCCTCCTGGAGGGCATAGATTTGCCTGTAGATTTGCTGCACATATATCTTCTGTGGTATCTGTGGTGTTATCTACTTTTCCTGTATTGGGGAAACGCAAGAGGAAGTTTATATACTTTTCAGATAGTAAGGTGTGTGTTTTATCTGCTGCTTCGCAGGTTGCCCTCCTTAATAACCCTGATGAGAGGTTACCTTGTGGGCTTCTGAGTGTGTAATCTCAGATTATTTATTATTATTATTATACTTTATTTATGAAGCGCCAACATATTCCGCAGCGCTGTCCATAGATACAATTCATTTAAATAAAACAATACAAGACTTGTAAAAGACAGGACAAAATTTACAAACACATACAGGAGGGATTGATGGCCCTATTCCCGTGGGAATTTACAATCTAGAAGGGTAGGAGGTTGAGAAACAGGAGGTGAGGACTGCAAGATTTGGAAAGATGTTAATATAGAGTTAGATGAGGGAAATGTTAGGTAAGTGAAGTTAATTTATTATTGAGTTGGGTGGTAGGCTTCCCTGAACAGAAAAGTCTTCAGGAAACATTTAAAGGAAGACAGATTAGGGCAAAGCCTGACAGCACGAGGGAGAGTGTTCCAGAGGGTAGGTGCTGTATGACAGAAGTCCTGCATTCTAGCATGAGAAGAGGTGATAGTTGCGGATGCAAGGAGCAGGTCATTGTTGGATCTTAGTGGACGGGCTGGAGTATACTTGTGTATTAGAGAGTATAGGTAGAGGGGAGCGGCGTTGGTGAGAGCTTTGTATGTCAGGGTGAGAATTTTGAATTTAATTCTGCTGTGAATGGGGAGCCAATGAAGGGACTCGCAGAAAGGTGCAGCAGATGCAGATAAACGGGAAAGGTGGATCAGCCTGGCGGAGGCATTTAGGATGAATTGAAGGGGGGAGAGGCGGGAAAGAGGAAGGCCAGCAAGTAGGTTATTGCAGTAGTCAAGTCGGGAGATAACAAGGGAGTGGATTATTTGCTTTGTGGTGTCAGCACTCAGAAAAGGGCGATTCTGACAGTGTAAATCCTTTATATGATGCTAAAGTAGTAGACTTCAGGTTTCAGCTTGAACACTTTTGTGTACTGTTAAAGGAGGTATTGGCTACTTTGGACAACTCTGATGCTCTTGTCATTGTCAACCCTGTAAATCATAATAAATTCTATGATTTTCCTGTTCCAGTCTGTGTGTTGGAGATTTTTTCCAGGAATGGGAGAATTCAGGATATGTTCTCCCTGTCTCCTGTATTTAACAAGATGCTTATTGTTACTGTCTCCATTTACATTCATGGTGCCTAAGGTAGATAGGGATTTTTTTCTTCTGTGGCTAAGAAAACTATAGAGAGTTCCTTTAAGGATCCCATGGTTTTAAAGCTGGAGGCTTATCTGAAGAAGACGTTTGTTCACCTAGGTCTTTAATGGCAACCTGCAGTTTGTATTGCCACAGTAGCAAGTGCGACATCTTATTGGTGCAACGCCTTGTCTGAATCAATTTTAGTAAAGACTCCTTTGTAGGAGATACTAGATAGGATTAAGGCTCTTTATATAGCCAATTCCTTTATTTTTGTTGCTAATATACAAGTTATTGGACTGGAAGTCAGGACGGCTTCACTGTCCTAGCCCACTGGGCGTTGTGGCTAAAATTTTGGTCAAAGCAGACCAGTGTAGCCTAGCGGTTAGCTTTGTGGCTTTGCAACTCAAGAGTTGTTGGTTTGAATCCAGCTGCCGGTACTGAGCTTCTCCTGTTTAATTTTACATCTAAATCCAAGGTTTTTTGGCGCTTACAAGGGTAAAACATTTTTTGGTTCTGGTCTAGCAGATGGAAGGGTCTTTTCTTCCACTGGACAAGTAGAGTAGACCTAAAGGAAGTCAGAGTTTTCTTGGTAGCCCAATAATTTTTGGGACAAGGTGAAGCAATCAAAGAAATCTACAGCTGAGTCAGCAGGAAGGATCTGCCCCTGGTCCGGGATCGGATCAAGTGAGGAATAGACTTCTTCTGTTTGATTAAGCATGAATTCTAGATGTTCTAGAGCCTTGGGCTGTGGACATTGTATCTCAGGGTTACAATGTAGAATTAAATCTTCTTGATCTGCGTTCAGGATGTTTTTTCCCTGGGAGTGATAGTCCAGTTCCAGTATGGGAACGAGGCCTGGATTCTGCTCAGTTCTGTTTGTGGTTCCCAAATAAGAGGGAATTTATTGATACTTTCTAGACTTAAAAGTGTCTTATCAAGTTTCTCTGAATTCCGTCCTTCAATATGGAAACCATTAGTTCCATTTTTGCTTGGTTCCAAGAGGGTCAGCAGGGATTTCTCAAGTTCCTGAGATTTGCCTTTCTAGACAAAAACTTTCAGTTTGTGGCTCTTCTGTTTGGCCTTGCCACAGCTCCCAGAATTTTCTCAATGGTGCTGGGGGCTCTCTTGGCATTGATCAGGTCTTGGGGAAGTGCAGTGTCGACCTACCTGGACGACATATTGGTTCAGGCGCCATTCTTTCAACAAGCTAACTCTCATTCAGAGATCTTGTTGTCTCTTCTACATTCCCATGGATGGGGAGTTAATCTGGAAACAAGTTCCCTTGTTCCAGCTACAAGGGTAGTTTTCATAGAAAACTTAATAGATTCCCTATCCATGAAATTTCTCTGACAGGTCAGAAAATCCCAAATTCCTTCCTCTTGCCTCTCTCTTCAGTTTACTGTTTGGACATCAGTGGCTCAAAGTATGGCGGTAATTAGTCTGATGGTCGCTTTTATGGACATCATTCCCTTTGCTCAATTCCATATGAGAGCTCTGCATTTATGCATGCTCAGACAATGGAACGGGGACCATTCGGATCTGTCTCAGAGGATAGCTCTAGATCAGTCGACGAGAGACTCTCTTCTGTGGTGGTTTTCCCAGAAGCATCTGTCTCAGGGCACTTCCTTTCCGAAGACTTTCATGGGTGATTGTGACCACGGACTCGTTTAAGGTGCAAGGACTATGGGCTCGGGAGGAGTCTGCTCTTCCTATAATCATCTTGGAGTTGAGAGCAATTTACAATGCTCTGATGGCTTGGCCTCAGTTGTCCATAGCCTGGTTTATCAGGTTCCAGTCGGACAATTCACTTCAGTGGCTTACATCAGCCACCAGGGAGGAACTTGGAGTTCTTTAGCCATGAAGAAGTTTGCTTGAATTGTCCATTGGGCGGAACTTCACAATTGTTGTCTATCTGCCATCCACATTCCAGGAGTGGATAACTGGGAAACGGATTTCCTGAGCAGACAGACTGTTCTTCCCGTGGAGTGGACTCTCCTTCCAGAGGTTTTCTCCAGGTTGACCCCTAAATGAGGGGTACTGGAGTTAGATATGATGGCATCTCGGCAAAACGCCAAGCTTTCTCTGTATGATTAAAGGTCAAGAGATCCACAGGCCACCCTGATAGGTGCTCTGGCAGTACCTTGGAATTTTAGTCTAGCATCCGTTTGCTCTCCTTCCACGAGTCATTACTCGTATCAAACAGGAGAGAGCATTGGTAATTCTAATAGCTCCTACATGGCTCACAGGATCTGGTCTGCAGACCTAGTGAAGATGTCATTCCTTTAGTCACATACACTGTATCTTTAAACATTAGCCCTGCCCACTCTTCACTTCCCTATAAAGGTGTGATCAGAACACCTGTACATTGCTTGATTATTAAAATTCATTTGCTATCCTAAACTTCAATCTAGAAGTTATTCTCTTAAAATTCAACCTTGTTGCTCCTGTTCCTATTTGTCTTTTGGAACCCTCTAAGAAGGATTAAGTGGGAGTCCTCTTGCAGCACAAACCGCAACACAGTTTTCCTAGCCTGTCAAAGGTTACCCTCTCTGACGTCATTTATCATCGCCTGCAGCCTTCTCACTCTGTTCGCGGTCTGAGCTACTCTCCGAGTTAGACGTCAACACCGCTCCTCACACAATGCAGCTCCGCTGTGGACACTGAGCAGTAACCGGACCTCAGTTCAGTTCAAACTCCCTGTTACGCAAGTATAATCTATGCTTTATAGCCTCAATCTGGAAATGTGGATATTGAACTTTGCTTACTCAAACTAACCTACTTGTATGTGCATACTGACATTCTAGATAAGCAAACATATCGACACCTACGCTCTGATGCTTTTCAATCTGCTTAACCCTGTCATTATATTGTATTCAAGTATAAACTGGTCTGCTTCCTCACGTTGTTCTGCTAACTTTAAACTAACGACTGTGCTGCAAAGACGCTTGTACCTCTAATAAATAATGATACACTCATTCTAACTGCTCCAAACCTATCTAGTTTTCAAAATTAAACAAAGCTCAAAATACCTAAAGAACCACTTCAGGTTATTTAAGATTAACACTTTATTTATTGCCATTTAGTAAAGTGTTTTGATTTGAAACTTATTTCTAGCAACAATTGCTATTCCTTTCGGTATAATCTTTTGCATTAACTACATATGCATAAGGTATTAAAGGGATAGCCACAATTTCACAATTAACTTTTGTTGCATTTAATGGAACTTTATATTAGTTAATAAGGTTATCCACAAGAGAACTGATTATTAGATTAAGCATTTAACAGAATAATCAAGCCTTAAAAATGTTAAAACTCTTTCTCTTGATATTATTGTCATTATATAAAAGAATCATGGATCTTGCATTAATGGCAAATGAGATTGCCTCATTAAATCAGAAAGTTGAGATTTTGGCACAGGGGTTAACCGAAGTGCAAAATGAAAATCACACACTAGAGCGTTTAATGAATGATTTATTTTCAAGGAAAGAGGCTGAACATCCTGAACCTCTGGTAAACCCACCACGGGTCTTCTCTGGGGAACGTACATGATTTCGTGAATTCAGGAATGCATGTATGCTTTTATTTTCTATGAAGCCCAAAACATACTATTCAGATAGAATTAAGGTATGTACTACCATTTCTTATCTTACTGGTGATCCAAGATCATGGGCTGACAGATTCTATGAAACAGATGACCCTATTTTGGATTCTATCAATAATTTTTTTAAGGCAATGGCAGTATTGTATGAGGATAGTAATACTCAGTTAACCACTGAAAATAAGCTGAGAACCTTGAAGCAAGGAAAAAGAGCGGTTGAGGACTACGTGGCAGACTTCCAGCTATGGGCCACAGATTCCCAATGGAATCCTGTCAGCTTAAAAAACCAATTCAGATTAGGTCTATCTGAACATCTCAAGGATGAGATTTCTCGAATAGAACCCCCTGAGACACTGGAGTCCCTCATAAAAATAAGCATTGCCATGGACAGACGATACAGAGAAAGGAGGGCTGAAAAACAACACCCAGAGACCTACCAAAAGAAATACACAACTTTCCAAGGTGAGAAAACTTCCACAACTCCAGTTCCCATTGAGATAGGGACTATCAGAGGTCCTTTGTCCCAAGAAGAGAAGCAAAGAAGAAGGATATCTAACCTTTGTATGTATTGTGGTAATAAGGACCACAACGTCTCTTCTTGTCCAATCCTGAACAGACAGAAAAGGGGTAAGATTTTTATTGTAAACCCTAATATCAATACTAACCACGAAACGCACCTAACTCTTGCATTGTCTTTACAGTGGAACCAACATCATCTCATGAGTGAGGCACTGATCGACTCTGGTGATTATGGGAGTTTCATTGACAAAACCCTTGTAAATAAAAATAAAATACCGAGGCCTAGATTTGGAGTTCGGCGGTAGCCGTGAAAACCAGCGTTAGAGGCTCCTAACGCTGGTTTTGGCCGCCCGCTGGTATTTGGAGTCAGTGATTAAAGGGTCTAACGCTCACTTTTCAGCCGCGACTTTTCCATACCGCAGATCCCCCTACGCCATTTGCGTAGCCTATATTTTCAATGGGATCTTTCTAACGCTGGTATTTAGAGTCGTTTCTGAAGTGAGCGTTAGAGCTCTAACGACAATATTCCAGCCGCCTGAAAATAGCAGGAGTTAAGAGCTTTCTGGCTAACGCCGGTTCATAAAGCTCTTAACTACTGTACCCTAAAGTACACTAACACCCATAAACTACCTATGTACCCCTAAACCGAGCTCCCCCCACATCGCCGCCACTCTATTAAAATTTTTAACCCCTAATCTGCCGACCGCCACCTACGTTATACTTATGTACCCCTAATCTGCTGCCCCTAACACCGCCGACCCCTATATTATATTTATTAACCCCTAACTTGCCCCCCACAACGTCGCCGCCAGCTACTTAAAATAATTAACCCCTAATCTTCCGACCGCAAAGCGCCGCCACCTACGTTATCCCTATGTACCCCTAATCTGCTACCCCTAACACCGCCGACCCCTGTATTATATTTATTAACCCCTAACTTGCCCCCCACAACGTCGCCGCCAGCTACTTAAAATAATTAACCCCTAATCTTCCGACCGCAAAGCGCCGCCACCTACGTTATCCCTATGTACCCCTAATCTGCTACCCCTAACACCGCCGACCCCTATATTATATTTATTAACCCCTAATCTGCCCCCCTCAACGTCGCCGACACCTGCCTACACTTATTAACCCCTAATCTGCCGAGCGGACCTGAGCGCTACTATAATAAAGTTATTAACCCCTAACCCGCCTCACTAACCCTATCATAAATAGTATTAACCCCCTAATCTGCCCTCCCTAACATCGGCGACACCTAACTTCAATTATTAACCCCTAATCTGCCAAGCGGACCTCACCGCTATTCTAATAAATGTATTAACCCCTAAAGCTAAGTCTAACCCTAACACTAACACCCCCCTAACTTAAATATAATTTACATCTAACGAAATAAATTAACTCTTATTAAATAAATTATTCCTATTTAAAGCTAAATACTTACCTGTAAAATAAATCCTAATATAGCTACAATATAAATTATAATTATATTATAGCTATTTTAGGATTAATATTTATTTTACAGGCAACTTGGTATTTATTTTAACTAGGTACAATAGCTATTAAATAGTTAAGAACTATTTAATAGCTAAAATAGTTAAAATAATAACAAATTTACCTGTAAAATAAATCCTAACCTAAGATATAATTAAACCTAACACTACCCTATCAATAAATTAATTAAATAAAATACCTACAATTACCTACAATTAACCTTAATTAACCTTAATTCCGATTGGCTGATAGAATCCTATCAGCCAATTGGAATTCGAGGGACGCCATCTTGGATGACGTCCCTTAAAGGAACAGTCATTCGTCGTTCAGTCGTCGGTCCAGATGGATGTTCCGCGCTGGAGGTCTTCAGGATCCTGCCGCTTCGCTCCGGATGGAAGAAGATCGAAGATGCCGCTTGGAGAAGATGTTTGCCGGTCCGGATGTCCTCTTCTTGCCGGATAGGAGGAAGACTTTGGAGCCTCTTCTGGACCTCTTCAGCACCGGATTATGGATCGCCAACCCCCGCTTGGGTTGGATGAAGATGTTGGAGCCAGGACGGATTGGTGATACCTGGATGGTGAAGACAAGGTAGGAAGATCTTCAGGGGCTTAGTGTTAGGTTTATTTAAGGGGGGTTTGGGTTAGATTAGGGGTAAGGTAAAAGAGCTTGTAACTTTTTTAATTTAGAATAGGGTAGGGAATTTTTTATTTTGGGGGGCTTTGTTATTTTATTAGGGGGCTTAGAGTAGGTGTAATTAGTTTAAAATTGTTGTAATATTTTTCTTATGTTTGTAAATATTTTTTTATTTTTTGTAACTTAGTTCTTTTTTATTTTTTGTACTTTAGCTAGTTTATTTAATTGTATTTATTTGTAGCAATTGTGTTTAATTAATTTATTGATAGTGTAGTGTTAGGTTAATTGTAGGTAATTGTAGGTAGTTTATTTAATTATTTTATTGATAGGGTAGTGTTAGGTTTAATTATATCTTAGGTTAGGATTTATTTTACAGGTAAATTTGTTATTATTTTAACTATTTTAGCTATTAAATAGTTCTTAACTATTTAATAGCTATTGTACCTAGTTAAAATAAATACCAAGTTGCCTGTAAAATAAATATTAATCCTAAAATAGCTATAATATAATTATAATTTATATTGTAGCTATATTAGGATTTATTTTACAGGTAAGTATTTAGCTTTAAATAGGAATAATTTATTTAATAAGAGTTAATTTATTTCGTTAGATGTAAATTATATTTAAGTTAGGGGGGTGTTAGGGTTAGACTTAGCTTTAGGGGTTAATACATTTATTAGAATAGCGGTGAGGTCCGCTCGGCAGATTAGGGGTTAATAATTGAAGTTAGGTGTCGGCGATGTTAGGGAGGGCAGATTAGGGGGTTAATACTATTTATGATAGGGTTAGTGAGGCGGATTAGGGGTTAATAACTTTATTATAGTAGCGCTCAGGTCCGCTCGGCAGATTAGGGGTTAATAAGTGTAGGCAGGTGTCGGCGACGTTGAGGGGGGCAGATTAGGGGTTAATAAATATAATATAGGGGTCGGCGATGTTAGGGCAGCAGATTAGGGGTACATAGGGATAACGTAGGTTGCGGCGGTTTACGGAGCGGCAGATTAGGGGTTAAAAAAAATATGCAGGGGTCAGCGATAGCGGGGGCGGCAGATTAGGGGTTAATAAGTGTAAGGTTAGGGGTGTTTAGACTCGGGGTTCATGTTAGGGTGTTAGGTGCAGACGTAGGAAGTGTTTCCCCATAGGAAACAATGGGGCTGCGTTAGGAGCTGAACGCTGCTTTTTTGCAGGTGTTAGGTTTTTTTTCAGCTCAAACAGTCCCATTGTTTCCTATGGGAGAATCGTGCACGAGCACGTTTTTGAGGCCGGCCGCGTCCGTAAGCAACTCTGGTATCGAGAGTTGCATTTGCGGTAAAAATGCTCTACGCTCCTTTTTTGGAGCCTAACGCAGCATTTGTTTGAACTCTCGATACCAGAGTTAATTTTATGGTGCGGCCAGAAAAAAGCCTGCGGAGCGTTAACAGCCCTTTTACCGCCAAACTCCAAATCTAGGCCCTAGTGTGCTAAAGCAAATCCCTGTTTACGTGAAGGTTATTGATGGGTCTACTTACTTAAAGGGCCCAATCACACATCACACAATTCCATTACTTGTAACTACCACTAATGGTCATAGGGAATATATAACTTTTTATATTATTCCAAGCTCATTACACCCCTTAATACTAGGATTCCCTTGGTTAAAAAAACACAATCCTAAAATAAATTGGTCTGCTAACACAGTTACATTTACTTCATCTTATTGTTCTACAACTTGTTTCCCTTATGTTGAAATTAAAAAATTACAGCCTCAAGTACCATTAGAATATTCAGAGTTTTCAGATGTATTCGATCTTAAGGAAGCAGAAAATCTGCCTCCGCATAGACCTTATGATTGCCCCATTGATACCAAACCTGGGTCTACTATCCCATTTGGGCATATCTTCCCCTTATCCCAGAAAGAACTGAAACATCTCAGAGAGTACCTTGATGAGAATCTCAGAAAGGGTTTTATTTCAACATCTACCTCCCCCGCAGCAGCTGGGATATTTTTTGTTACCAACAAAGATGGTACCTTACATCCAATTATTGATTATAGGGGTCTAAATTCCATCACAATTAAAAACAGATATCCGCTCCCTCTGATTCCGGAACTACTTGAAAGATTAACAGATGCAACCATTTTTACTAAGTTAGACTTAAAGGGGGCATATAATCTGATTCGAATGAGGAGTGGTGACGAATGGAAAACAGCATTCAGAACCCGCTATGGCCTCTTTCAGTACAATGTAATGCCTTTTGGTTTAACAAATGCACCCTCCACATTTCAATTTTTTATTAACGATATCTTTAAAGATCTAATGGATGTATGCGTTGTAATATATCTCGATGATATCTTAATTTATTCCAAAAACTTAACTGATCATATAAAACACGTAAGATGGGTCCTGGGTATTGGTTCCTACTAATAATTGATGACGTTGTGGACTCTCCATATCTTAGGAAAGAAAACAAAATTTATGCTTACCTGATAAATTTCTTTTTTTCCGGATATGGAGAGTCAACGACCCCTCAGACAGTTATTTTTTTTACTAAACCTCAGGCACCGCTGCACCTTTGTGTTATTCCTTTTTTCCATTTTCCTTCTTTCGAATGACTGGGGATTGTGGGAAGGGGAGTGATACTTAACAGCTTTGCTGTGGTGCTCTTTGCCTCCTCCTGCTGGCCAGGAGTGATATTCCCACTAGTAATTGATGACGTTGTGGACTCTCCATATCCCGAAATAAATACATTTATCAGGTAAGCATACATTTTTGTTTTTCTGTACAGCTGTTGTGTTCCATAGAACCCTAGTTGATGTTGCTAAGTACTTCTTTTTGTTAATTTATACTTATGTAGCATTATTTAATTTGTGGTATGAAACAATATATTTTTTTTACTGCAGAATACAAAGAATACAATGTTTCACATTGGCTAAACATATGCAAAGAGAGATGGGATTAATGGGTGTGGGTGGGGTAGTGGGTGGATCAAAATTGGCGAGCAACATTTTGTCTTGGCTAGTAGTTTAGAGCTTGAAATTTTGAGCCCTGTATATATATATTAGAGCTGCAACAACTAATCATCATAATCAATATTAATCGATTATGAAAATAGTTGTCAACAAATCTCATAATCGATTAATCGGTTTGCAATTATTTGGTCTGTGCACAACACCAGCTGCTTCACTCCACTGAGCTCCTGCATATGGTATTGTGTTTTATGGTTATGTCCTTAGCCAAAAGGACGTCTACAGACATTTTACTTTTCACTTTTTCAGGACAGTATAAGTTTACAACTACCCCTGGCTTATGTGCAACCCAGCTATAATAGTCATCATTTGGTTTGTTTATATTAAATCAGGTGATTTGGAACTATGCTTTGCATGATATAGTGCCAAGCTTGTTATTTACACCTTGCCCCTAGATTGATGGGAGTTATTTAAATTGATGTGCACTATTATCTGTTATATTAGCGTATTGCTTGCTATTGCTGATTATATGTATTGTATAAATAAATGTGTAGGGCTTTGTCCTATTGTTGATATACAGTCCTTAGCACTTCTGATTTTGTTTTTTATTTTTTTATATATTTTTAATAAATTGTGATAATATGTACCAGATACAACCTTTATAAGTATATATTCGTTATTTTTAGAGCGGACTAGATATTTCCCCTAACCTTATAGCTGGTTATTTACGATTGCATATAGATATTCAAGATATTTTTATGTTAGAATGAAGTCAAGGGTTACTTTATTGAGAGGCCCCTTGCCAAGGTAGAAAACACTTAGCATTGGTGAAGAGCTAACAAAGATAAATATCCCACTTTGGTGAAATTGGCAAAACCCTACTTATACACCTCAACAGCCTTTTCTCTGCTGCAGGAAATATAGCTGCAAACAGAGAACCAGCCTTAGCAAGAAGCATGTGGACATGTTGAGATGTTTGCATTTCAATGCAAAGTTTCTGAAAGAGTGAATAACAGAATGTTATTAACAGTGATAGTCTAACTCTTTCTAGTTCTACCTCTTTTCAAACAGTTTGTGGTTTGGTTTTGTTTAATTATAAAACTGTGTTCTGCTGCTTAAAAATGGAAGAAACAGTTGTGTTAATGTAAAGTTTTAGTCTGAAGTTTATATTTGTAACACTCATTATGTGGATTTTATTTAAAACATAGAAAACTATTATTAATTCTCTTTTTATCCGATTAGTCGATTAATCGAAAAAATAATCGGCCTATTAATCGATTATCAAAATAATCGTTAGTTGCAGCCCTAATATATATATATACAGCACACAGAGAAAGTCCAGCACTCACTTACAGGCTCTCAGCTAAGATTAAAAGCAAAAATGGAAGAGTTAGTTACCTTATCTGGCCAAATGGGACAAGCTCAGGTACCACGTCAAGGTCCTTTCCAATACCTGGGACCCTAAAACAGCCACACAATGCAAGCTCTCAATCCAACAAACTGGGAACAAGTGAAGGGTGCACAGGCTTCTATAATCACCCTAGACATATACAAAACACGGAAGGGGACTGCACTCTCAGGGGCATATGTATCAAACTCCGAATGGAGCTTGATGCCCCGTGTTTCTGGCGAGCCTGCAGGCTCGCCAGAAACAGCAGTTATGAAGCAGCAGTCACAAAGACCGCTGCTCCATTACCTGTCCGCCTGCTCTGAGCAGGCGGACAGACATCGCCGCAATTCAACCCGATCGAGTACGATCGGGTTGATTGACAGCTCCCTGCTGGCGGCCCATTGGCCGCGAGACTGCAGGGGGCGGCGTTGCACCAGCAGCTCTTGTGAGCTGCTGGTGCAATGCTGAATACGGCGAGCGTATTGCTCACCATATTCAGCGATGTCTTTCGGACCTGATCCGCACTGTCGGATCAGGTCCAACAGACATTGATAACTAGAGGCCTCAGACCGGACTGGGTACACATCCCATGACCCTGCAACATGCTCAGCCCTTCACTTGTTCCCAGTTTGTTGGATTGAGAGCTTGCATTGTGTGGCTGTTTTAGGGTCCCAGGTTTTGGAAGAGACCTTGACCTTGATGCAGTAACTAACCCTTCCCTTTTTGCTTTTAATCTTAGCTGAGAGCTTGTAAGTGAGTGCTGGACTTTCTCTGTGTGTTGTATTAATTTGTTTTGTAATTTTCCCTATTGGCCTTGCACCCAGACCTGTCTGGGGTTAACTGCCTGTGACTCTGGGGACAGTTCAGCTTCCTGAGACTGCTATTGTGCACCCAGGGCTGTGCATGTTGCAGGGTCATGGGATGTGTACCCAGTCCGGTCTGAGAATGCAGTTCCCTTCCGTGTTTTATATATACAGTGGATATAAAAAGTCTACACACCCCTATTAAAATGTCAGGTTTCTGTGATGTAAAAAAATGAGACAAGGATAAATCATTTCAGAACTTTTTCCACCTTTAATGTGACCTATAAACTGTACAACTCAATTGAAAAACAAACTAAAATATTTTAAGTAGAGGGAAGAAAAAATATAAAAATAAAATAATATGGTTGCATAAGTGTGCACACCCTTAAACTAATACTTTGTTGAAGCACCTTTTGATTTTATTACAGCATTGCCCACTCTTCTTTGCAAAAACACTATAAATCTGTCAGATTGCGAGGGCATTTCCTGTGCACAGCCCTCTTCAGATCACCTCACAGATTTTCAATCGGATTCAGGTCTGGGCTCTGGCTGGGTCATTTCAAAACTTTAATTTTCTTCTGGTGAAGCCATTCCTTTGTTGATTTGGATGTATGCTTTGGGTCGTTGTCATGCAGAAAGATGAAGTTCCTCTTCATGTTCAGCTTTCTAGCAGAAGCCTGAAGGTTTTGTGCCAATATTGTCTGGTATTTGGAACTGTTCATTATTCCCTCTACCTTAACTAAGGCCCCAGTTCCAGCTGAAGGAAAACAGCCCCGAAGCATGATGCTGACACCACCATGCTTCACTGTGGGTATGGTGTTCTTTTGGTGATGTGCAGTGTTGTTTTTGCGCCAAACATATCTTTTGGAATTATGGCCAAAAAGTTCAACCTTGGTTTCATCAGACCAGAACACCTTTTGCGATATGCTTTTGGGAGACTTCAGATGTGTTTTTGCAAAATGTAGCCTGGCTTGGATGTTTTTCTTCGTAAGAAAAGGCTTTCGTCTTGCCACTCTACCCCATAGCCCAGACATATGAAGAATACGGGCGATTGTTGTCACATGTACCACACATCCAGTACTTGCCAGATATTCCTGCAGCTCCTTTAATGTTGCTGTAGGCCTCTTGGCAGCCTCCCAGACCAGTTTTCTTCTCGTCTTTTCATCAATTTTGGAGGGACGTCCAGTTCTTGTTAATGTCATTGTTGCGCCATATTTTCTCCACTTGATGATGACTGTCTTCACTGTGTTCCATGGTACATCTAATGCCTTGGAAATTATTTTGTACCCTTCTCCTGACTGATACCTTTTAACAATGAGATCCCTCTGATGCTTTGGAAGCTCTCTGTGGACCATGGCTTTTGCTGTAGGATGCAACTAAGAAAATTTCAGGAAAGACCAACTAGAGCAGCTGAACTTTATTTGGGGTTAATCAGATGCACTTTAAATGATGGCTGGTGTATGCTGACTCCTATTTAAAATGATTTTGAATGTGATTGCTTAATTCTGAACACACCTACATGCCCAGTTATAAGTGTGCACACTTATGCAACCATATTATTTTATTTTTTTATTTTTACTTCCCTCCACCTAAAAGATTTCAGTTTGTTTTTCAATTGAGTTGTACAGTTTATAGGTCACATTAAAGGTGGAAACATTTCTGAAATGATTTATCTTTGTCTCATTTTTTTTACATCACAGAAACCTGACATTTTAACAGGGGTGTGTAGACTTTTTATATCTCATGTGTATATATATATATATATATATATACACATATACATATTTAGACATGTATATTTATGTATCTCTATGCTAAAGCTGTGTGCAGCCTTTTTTCTTCTTCTTTGTGAAACCTGTAACCTCATATCTTTGAGCCCTTATAACTTTTTAATGCAATATTTGTATTTAATATTTTTTATCAGACAATGTTAATATGAGTGTAACTGTATTGATAGGTGTATTTTTTATGTGTTTTGTGCGTAATAGTTAACCAGAGTTGCTCTAACCCAACAAGTGTAAATCGAGATTGCGCTCACGCTTTCGAGTTTACTTTCAACTTGTAATAACAACGTTATTTCCGACACCCGCAAAAAGATGAAAATATCCATGAAAGAAAAACGTTGGGTTTCATGTTTCTTTACATCTGCCTTCATGACATTGTTATGTACTAAGTTTATAAAGTCCCAGACTTGAGTTTCAACTTAAAGGGACATGGGATTCAAAATAAAACTTTCAAGTTTAAGACAGTAAAATAACTTTCCAATTTCCAATTCCTCATTCTCTTGGTATCCTTTCTTAGTACATAGCTATTTTCAATGAGAGCATACTGAGGTACTCTCATGAGTGTTCACAGGTCCTAAGCACTATGGGCCAGATTATAAGAGGCGCGCTTTCATTTTCATCCGCACAATTGGGCATTTTTCCAATTTTTACAAGTTGAAATTAAATGCGATTGCGAGAGCCCAATCTCAATTTATGCTAAAAACATTTACGCATCTTAAAAACTCTGGTTAACTGTTTTGTGAGTATAAAAAGTTACATTAAAATACATGTAACAGTACAGTTACTCTCATATTAACACTGATATTTAAAAACAAAATTGCATTAATAAGTTACAAGGACGCAAAAATATGAGATGTAAAGTGAAAAGAAAAAAACAGCCAGCAAATTGCGACCGAGTTTGCGCAACCTGTTGTGTGTTAGGTTTTTGAATAAACACAATCGCAACTAGACAAAGTCTATCTTTAACCACGATTATGCGGTTTACTTTCAATTTGTAATAATTGCGCACATGGACACACAAAATAACAAAAACCAAGTGCCAATAATGCACCAGCGGGAGCACAAAATAACACTCCACTTGTAATCTGGCCCTATATGTATATTGTTACAAACATTGTTGCAAACACTGTTGCCTTATAGAGGCCTATTTAACAACGGTCTTGCGGACCTGATCCGACAGTGCGGATCAGGTCCGCAAGACCTCGCTGAATGCGGAGAGCAATATGCTCTCCGTATTTAGCATTGCACCAGCAGCTCACAAGAGCTGCTGGTGCAACGCCGACCCCTGCAGACTCGCGGCCAATGGGCCGCCAGCAGGGAGGTGTCAATCAACCCGATCGTACTTGATCGGGTTTAATTGTGGTGATTCCTGTCCGCCTGCTGAGAGCAGGCGGACAGGGTTATGGAGCAGCGGTCTTTAGATACGGAGCTTGATAAATGGACCTCATAGTGTTCAAGACGTGCACACTCCTGAGCTTACTTCAAGGCTACCGTTCAAGTCATTATGTTCTATTCTGCGCACTCCTGATTATGTGTGGCTACCCGGCTACTTTGTTTATAATAATGTTTTTTATAGTCATAATTAAATTGTAACATTTGCAGATACCTCTAAAAGGATTGTTTTGATTGATAGGGGCAAATTTATCAATGTGCAAGCGGACATGATACAAAGTAGCGTATCATGTCCGCTGCACATCGATAAATGCCAACAGCGTATCTTGTGAACTGCTGGTGCAATGCCGCCCCCTGCAGATTCACAGGCCAATCGGCCGCTAGCAGGGGGTGTCAATCAACCCGATCGTATTCGATCTGGTTGATTTCTGTCCGTGGCCTCAGAGCAGGCGGACAAGATATGGAGCAGCGGTCTTTAGACCACTGCTTAATAACTTCTGGGCACCAAGCTCCATACGGAGATTGATAAATATGCCCCTTAGGGTTAATAAATAAATGTTCTCACACACAGCAAAAAGCAAAGTGTTAACGTCATGTAAACAACAAATCCCTAACCAATAGTAGAACAATCCACTGTTGTTAAGAGTGTACACGCGTGTCCTGCATGGGTGCACTGAGCATTTTAGCAATAAGACCTGAATCGAGCCACATAAGGGGGTAATGGGGAGCGTCTGATGTGCTGCATCTGCTCACAGTCACCAACAAGCTAGTGTAGCGGTAACAAATGGGTTACTCTAGCGGTTGTGACTAAGGGAGTGGGCGGTAGCAGGCAGGCAACCACAAACACAGGAAGTGCCTACAGCCCCTCCCCTGTTCAAAGATTAGCAAGAGCAACTGCAGCACTGACAGATGCGCTAGTGGGTGGGAGTTGGGGTGGGCAGCAGAAGATCAGGAGCTAGCTGAAATGCTGACAGCTGCGCTAGCAGTAACTAAGCTGTTAATAGTGAGCAGGGCGGGTGGCCTGCCCTGTGAAAAGATAGCTTTTTCCTCTGGGGGCCCTGTAGTGTGGGATCTAACCATGGAGGGTCTGTGATTGTGAAGGCCCTGGAGTATGGGATCGCTGGCCTCTTGATGTTGGAGGTTCTTTCCCTGAAGGTTGGTCCTGTCTACTTTGTGAAACCGGACAAACTTACAAAATCAGGAGCGTACAGATTAAATTATATTCGCACGCAGAGTAGCCTTGTAATTGGCTGCACTGTATTCTGCTGTACCTGCTTGGGGGACAGTCTTAACGGATTATTAAAGGTAAAATTCTCCTTTCATATCACAGCTACAAATCTGCTTTCTTGATATAGACAATATGGCACACATTACTTATTAAAAGAAGAAAATGTCAACCTTTATTTAAAAATATAAATATTAATAATATTCAGGTGCAATTAACTTTAATTTTTATTTCCAAGTTAAATAACACAGGGCATTATATATGTCAGAACAAACAATTAGTCATAGACAGCCTGCTTCAGTAAATCACTCTACTTGCTAGTCAATAGGTCATTTATCTTATGGTGTGAAAAAAGAATGTCAGAAACTCCACTACACATAATGCAGTAATTAAATATAAAGTGCATATGCCTATATTGCATGGCTAACACAGGTATTAAAACCTATAACAAACTGATAAACTACAGATACCATGTTACCACAGCATTTCTGAGAAACTGACAGGAAATAAGCACGTATCGTGTGCTCACTGTGGGATTCCAAAGTCATTTTAACATGGTCTTCTATAAAAGCACATCACTATTTTGTACTGTGTATTTTAAAATACGTTTTGCTTTTTATATTTAATATTGAGACTAGTTTTTATTTTGTATTGTTTTATATGAAAAACAAAACAAAAAGGACTTTCTATTGTAATTATTTTTTTATTTTTGCTTTTAATGTTTTATTTAGTTTATTGAATTACTTTAAGGGACAGTCAACATCAGAATTTTTGTTGTTTTAAAAGATAGATAATCCCTTTATTACCAATTCCCCAGTTTTGCATAACCAACACAGTTATAATTATACACGTTTTACCTCTGTGATTACCTTGTATCTAAGCCTCGGCAGACTGCCCCCTTATTTCAGTTCTTTTGACAGACTTGCATTTTAGCCAATCAGAGCTGACTTCATGGTAAATTAACGTGCATTAACTCAATGTTATCTATATGAAACACATGAACTAATGCCCTCTAGTGTTGAAAAACTATCAAAATGCATTTAGATTAGAGGCGGCCTTCAAGGTCTAAGAAATTACCATATGAACCTCCTAGGTTTAGCTTTCAACTAAGAATACCAAGAGAACAAAGCAAAATTGGTGATAAAAGTAAATTAGAAAGTTGTGTTTAAAATTACATGCCCTATCTGAATCATGAAAGTTTTTTGGAATTGACTGTCCCTTTAAAGAGAGATTGTACTCAAAACTATATGAAGGATCATTATTTAAACATGCTGATTTTAGTCTATAAAAAGGAAATCCAAACTTTGTACCTAATACAGAAGTATTAGTTATGCATTCATCTTCATAAGCTGTCTTCATTAGCTGACAGGTACCATGCTCATTGTTTTGATTAGCCAATAAGCATCAATATGAGGTGCCTTCCAACCAATGAGCATTAGTAGGAGGTGCTTAATGCGTATCATCCAATGAGCATTAGTAGAAGGTGCATATCAGTCACAGAGTTTTGGTAGGAACAGCCCATCAGCCAGTGAGCATTGGTAGAAAATACCTATCTGCCAATGAACATTAGTAGGAGGTACCTATCAACCAATGAGCATTACTAGGAATTGCCAATCAGCATTTGGAAATACCTTTCAGCCTATGAACAACAGTAGGAAATACCTATAAGCCAATAAGCATTAGTAGGAAGGGCCTATCACCTAATAAGCATAAATATACAACATATACAAATGTATTAGTTTCAATATAAAATTAAAAAGCTTTTACTTTTCAGGCAAAATAAAAATCAATGTGAATGATACAATTTTGTTGATTACAACAGTTTTAACAAATTTAAAAGATTTTGTATTAATCATGATGTTCATTGTTGATTTTCATTTTCTTTCCTACAAAGATGGTAAAGGTCATAACAATGTGTTGGTGGAACAACCTGCATTAATAGAAGTTGAAGCTGGAAAGTCAGTGACCATCAACTGCACCTTTAAGGCTGAATCTCAACATTACTCTGTGATCTGGTCTTTGGGATGCAGTAATCGCAGTCCTATTCACAGTGAAGTGTGTTACAGACAGAGAGTGACTTTACTTCGCAACCAAATCACCATCTTCAATCTGACAGAGAACGACTCAGGAACTTACTGCTGTCATGTAGATTTGTATGGTGGGTACCAAGGGACTGGAAATGGAACCAGAATAGTAGTGACACAAAGAGGAAAACAGAATCACGCAGGTATTTCTGATTGTAATTAGTACTTGTTAATCCCTTAGGGGAAGATTTATTAACGGTCTGTCTGACATGATCCGCTCAGCGGATCATGTCCGAAAGACATCGCTGAATGCTGACAGCATACGCTGTCGGCATTTAATATTGCACAAGCAGTTCTGGTGAACTGCTTGTGCAATGCCGGCTCCTGCAGAATTGCCACGAACAAGGGGTTAAGGAGCAGCGGACCAGTTAAGGAACAGCGGTCTTAAGACTTAACTTCTGTTTCCGGCAAGCCTGAATTAATAGTCCGTCCCTTGTTGGAACAAAGAAACCTATTTATAGTGACATGTTTCAAGAGACAGTAAATATTAAATACATTTTATAAGCATAGTATTGAGGTAATTCCTGCCTCCCCTCTAATCATGGGTTCCGCCATATTGAAATCTAGGTTTCACTGCATTACAGTGCTCTCTTTCAAATACCTTTAGTGTAACCTAGGTTCCAAAATGTCAGCATCCACATTTAGAGGGAGGTGCATGAAATGTATTTAGTGTTTAGCTCTCCTGTATTTGCGTAAAATGTGTGCTTACTCCACATTCCATAGGGAGGGCAAAAAAAAATCAAATTCTGTAAGCAAGGTTTTCTTCAAAATACTGGAAACTACTTAAAGGAACAGCCTAGTCAAAAATAAACGTTCATGATTCAGATAGGGCATGCAATTTTAAACACCTTTCCAATTTACTTTTATTATCAAATTAGCTTTTTTCTCTTGGTATTCTTTGTTGAAAGCTAAACCTGTAATGCTCGTGGGATATTCCACTATCAGACCAAACTTGGCAAGTAGTTTTCTTATCCCGGCGTCAAGCAGGAATGATAGGGAATATCCCAGAGCAGAGAAAGTTCACAAAATGAGGTAAGCGGTAGTCACAATAGGCAGGGTGGTCTTTGGCGGCAACAGGTAGGGAATCAGTGGTTAGGCAACTCAAGGGTAAACCACTTGAAGGACTGGAGACAAACAGGATAGCCTTTGACAGCAACAGGTAGAGAAAGCAGTGGTAAGACAGTTTTAAGGGTAAACCATTAGAATGGTCAGGCAGGCAGAGTTCGGCAACAGTAAGGCAGTCCAAAGGTTCAAGGAATAAAGAGGCAGAGTGGTCAGACAGGCAATGTTAAGCAACTGAATGGCAATCCAGATTTTAGGGGTTAAGCAAGCAGAGTAGTCAGACAGGCAGAGTTGATTAACAGTGAGGCAATCCAGTTCTTTATGGGTTAAGCAAGCAGAGTAGTCAGACAGGCAGAGTTCATCAACAGTGAGGCAATCCAGTACTTTAGGGGTTAAGCAAGCAGAGTAGTCAGACAGGCAGAGTTCAACAGTGAGGCAATCCAGTACTTTAGAGGTTAAGCAAGCAGAGTAGTCAGACAGGCAGAGTTCATCAACAGTGAGGCAATCCAGTACTTTAGGGGTTAAGCAAGCAGAGTAGTCAGACAGGCAGAGTTCATCAACATTGAGGCAATCCAGTACTTTAGGGGTTAAGCAAGCAGAGTAATCAGACAGGCAGAGTTCAACAGTGAGGCAATCCAGTACTTTAGGGGTTAAGCAGGCAGAGTAGTCAGACAGGCAGAGTTCAACAGTGAGGCAATCCAGTACTTTAGGGGTTAAGCAGGCAGAGTAGTCAGACAGGCAGAGTTCAATAACGTTATGACAATCCAGTACTTTAGGGGTTAAGCAGGCAGAGTTCAATAACGTTATGGCAATCCAGTACTTTAGGGGTTAAGCAGGCAGAGTAGTCAGACAGGCAGAGTTTAACAGTGAGGCAATCCAGTACTTTAGGGGTTAAGCAGGCAGAGTAGTCAGGCAGAGTTCAATAACGTTATAACTTGCAAACAGGGGAATGATTCAGGTGTGTGCACTGTTTTTCAACTAAAGATAGAAAGAGTCTTTGTTGTTAGAGGTAACTTGTGAATATGTCTTTGAAAAGCCACTGCATGAATTTGGCTGTTTGTAAATATTGAAATGTGACGGTGTTCCCTAAACAACCGCCACAATTTAGTTCACAAGGGAACCACTCCCAGACATCCGTATATCAAATATATATACAAATTTACTCACCACTGTCTGGTCCCTTGGTAAAATACCTCCTCAGATTCAGATGCTGTGTCCAGTGTTTATGTGAACAGTTAAGCCAGGTTTTGCACCTCTTCCATATGTGATCCAGGTATCCTTATTTTCTGCCTGGCAATTTTACTTTTAGGGCCATGAAAATCCACACAAATCCCTTGGAAGTAAACAGTCCAATGCAGCGTGCTCCCAGTTCACCAACCACAGTTTTTTTTTTTTTTTTTTAATATATTTTTATTATTATTCAACAAGACACGAACATATACATTCTGGTAGTAACCACAAACATATATATGAAACAAAAACCATCATGATACATGGGTTACATTTTCCAAAACAATATGAAAATCTCAGTCGCAATATCATGCCACATCTCTATTACGATTTAATTTAACTCCAAAAAACCGTCATGTCACCAAAATCAAACAAACTAAAGGCATTTCTGTTACTAACCCTATACCACAATTATACCTTTTGTGGCTAAATCCCTAAAAATTAAAACTAAACTCTTATTAAATTAATTGTACCCATATCCATAACAGATATGTCTAACTGTTATTTATCTATCCAGACCTACCACTAACCATGTTTCCAAAGCGCTACCTAAAAAAAAAAAAAAAAAAAAAAAAAAATAATAAAAAAGAAAAAAAAAATTTAATAAAAAAATAAAATAAAAAATAAAATAAATAAATAAATAAATAAATGAGACACATATAAGACACTCTGACGTCCAACCCTCCACTCCGACCTTGTCCTATCCATGCCCTTACCACGTCACGTTGCCCCACTATTACACCATGCACTGGGAAAATGACCAGCCAACACTTGTAATTGCACGTATTCTGTATCCTTAAAAGGTTTAATCAATCTGATTTGAGTTTCCACTGGGAATGACAAAATAAATATTTTCCAATGGTTAAAAAATAATTCTAACTTTCTCTCTGTGGAATCTCGAAGATTCCATTGTTCAAGTAAAAAATGCGCAGTCAACGCATTCTTAAGCTTCTTTACATTAGGGGCAATTTTTGCTTTCCACGCTTTTAATATCATATTACGACCCAAAAATATTATCAGATTAATTAATCTACGATTCTGTGGAATTGTCTGCGATTTTAACAAGAAAAATATTTCCGTTGCCTGTGGCTGATACTCTATTTTCAGTGTGGTCTGCATCCAATAAGCTACTTTAGCCCAAAATTGATTAATCTTTGGGCAGGCCCAAAAACAGTGCACTAAATCCGCCCTAACGGATGAGCATTTAGGGCATACATTCTTCACCCTATACCAATTCGCCAATCTAACTGGTGTTAAGTATGTCATAAAAGATAATTTCACCTGTGTCTCCCTCCAAGTAGTCACCACCCAGCCTTCTCCACTTGTTTTGAAAGTGTCCTCAATATCCTGGGGGTTTATCTCAGGGAAAAATTTATTCCATTTCGCAGCTATATATTCTCTTTGAGCAACCGATGATTCTTGGTTAAACAAATTATAGAAAGGAGCTATAGAATGGAAGCCCTTTTGAAAATTATTGATTCTAGTTTGCAGTTCTGCCGAAGACCAATCCAATCCATAATTTTGCTTAAGTTCAAATATGAAATGTCTCAGTTGCAAATATGCATAAAAATCTTTGTTCTCAAGTCCAAACCGATGCATTAGCTCGGTAAAAGTTAATGGAACATACTCCGAGTCTAGGATTTGTGTAACAAATACTAATCCTTTAAGAAACCAATTTTTAAAAGTTTTGTCTGACAATCCAGGGGCAAAATTTGGGTTACCTGTAATAGATAAGTACTTAGAAACATAGGGCGCGCATTTTACAAGAGTGCAAGCTTTTTGCCAAGCTAAAATAATATATCTATATGTTTTGAGAACAAAAATTGATGATGGGAGCGCCGTCATTGGACAGTGAAGACTAGCATCTAAGCGAAATGGAGCTACTAGAGCAGATTCCCAAGCCCTAGCCGTAACTTGATCTTGTTTCGTTAACCAATCTACCGCAATTTTTATGCGTGCTGCCAAACTATATAGTTGTAAATCGGGGAGAGAAAGTCCAGCCGCTTCTTTGTTACGCATAAGACGCGAAACAGAAATACGTGGTCTGGCGCCTCTCCAAATTAATTTAGAACAAGCCTTATTGTAATTATTTATGTCTGTCTTATATATAGGTATTGGGATATTTTGTATAAGATAAAATATTTTGGGAAAAATAATAGTTTTTATAAGTGTAACTCTAGCTATTAATGAGATGGGTAGATTTATCCAACCCTCCATACTCCTTTTGCAGTCTGAGAAACATTTACGAAAATTTAGGTTATACCAGTCATCTGGATTAGCGCTTAATTTGATACCGAGATAAGTTATTTGAGAAGTTTCAGTAAACGGATGTCTAATAAAATGTTCTCTTTTATTCAACCATAATAGTTCAGATTTAGCGAGGTTGATTTTGTATCCAGAAATAGAGCCGAATAATTCTATTGATTCTAGTAACAGTGCAAGATTTCGGTCAATATTACTCAAACAGACAAGAACATCATCCGCGTACATTAACAATACTAATCTCTGGTCTCCGATACGAATCCCATCCAATTGTTGTCGAAGCAAGATCGCAAGTGGTTCCAATGATAAATTGAACAACAATGGAGATAGAGGGCATCCCTGTCGCGTACCTCGTTGTAAAGTCATACGTTTTGAAATTTGACCATTAATCAGTAGTGTTGAGATAGGAGAAGAATATATTAACTGAATAAACTTATGTATATGTCCAGAGATACCGAATTGTTCTAAAGTAAAGAAAAGATGTTTCCAAGAGATACGATCGAACGCCTTTTCGGCGTCCAATGTTAATAAGGCTAAATCTGGTACGTCTCTATGACATGTCGCTCTAAATTTATTCCAAACGAAGTCTAGAAGTGTCAAAACCTTTCGCATATTTTTAGAGGGATTCCGTCCAGCCATAAAACCAGATTGGTCTTCGTGGATAATTAGCCCTAAACATGGTTTCAATCTTTTTGCTAAAACAGACGCTAATAATTTATAATCCGTATTTAACACGGAAATTGGCCTATATGACTCTGGAAGATCTAAATCTTTATTTTTTTTGGGGATCAGAGATATTACTGCGGCTGCAAAATACGGAGAGCATTTATTATTTCCCACAAAATAGAAGTTAAACAGTTTCTTGAGGGACAGAATAATGTTGGGATGTAGAATCCTATAGAATTCAATAGGGAGGCAATCTGGCCCTGCTGCCTTATTGGTTTTAGCAATTTTAATTGCTTCAGAAATTTCATCTTCTTCAACCGGTTTATTAAGATCCGCCAGGATTTCTGGGGAGATTTTAGGGATCTCAATTCTATCCCAAAAACCTTTCTGTCTAGATACTGGATATTCTTCGGCTCTATAAAGTTTGGAGAAATAATCATAGAAAGTGTTGATAATATCTGAATTATTGGTAAACCTGTGCGAGTTAGATCTAATGGCCGTTATTATGTTTCGATGCGTTTTTTTCGTTAATCTGGCCAAAAATTTGGCAGATCTGCCAGCGAATCCGCCATATAGAGCTTTTTGCTTCTGAAGTTCTAGGGCAGTTCTTTGTTTAATAAACACATCTCTCGTAGTTTTGGCATCTATATATTTTTGCCATTTTCCATTTCTACGATCCCTCATATATGCTCTATACGTGTTTTTTACTTGATTGCTTAATTGCAATTCTTGTTGTCTAGTTTTTTTTTTGAGTTTGCACATATATGCCTTAATTTGGCCTCTCAAAACGGCTTTCGCTGCTTCCCAGTATATCTCAGGTCTGTCTTTATAAGCTTTGTTAAGACTTTCGTATTCTTTCCATTGAATATTTAACCAGTTTTTAAAATTAACATTGTTCAATAAATATTTGGGGAAAAAAATAGTTTGATTATTGTTTATTTGTATGCGAGGAACATTAAGTGCTAAAGTGATCACCGCATGATCGGAAATTGTTATATCTCTGATGTCTGCTTTCCATTCTAACCCGATCATAGCTTCTGCAACCAGGAATAGATCTATTCTGGAGAGAGATTGCTTTCCTTTTGATAGACAAGAAAAGGCCCTTAAATCAGGGTTTTGTATGCGCCAGATATCTAATAATCCCAATTGCGCACAGAATTTTTGTAGAATACGGGTCTTTCTATCGCGCGTACAACTATTACCTTTATTCAATCTATCAAGAGTAGGATCTGCCAATAGGTTAAAGTCACCTGCCACTATCAGGTTTTGCCCGATAAACTTATGCAGCAGAGATATCATCTTGTCCCAAAAGGACTTATCAATTTTATTAGGCCCATATACATTGCACAATACGTAACGGGTTTTATTAATTGTACTTTCTATGATTACAAAACGCCCTTCCGGATCCACGAAAGTAGATTCTATTTTATATTCCAAACCTTTATTGAAAAGGATAGCCACTCCTCTTTTATGCGTATTATATGAGGCGGCAATTACCTCCCCCACCCAGTTAGTCTGCAGTTTCATAGATTCCACATTATTTAAATGCGTCTCTTGTAGGAAAGCCAAGTCTGGTTTCATTTTTGCTAAATGCTTAATTATGGTTTTCCGCTTTATTGGGGAGTTTATGCCCCCCACGTTCCACGAAACCAAATTAAGAGTCCCCAACATATATCCTTGCCCTAAGAGATCTTACCATGTGACCCATCTGTAATTATGTAAACGTGAGGCAACCAAACTGTCAGGAGGCGAGGGGTCGAAGAGGAACGTGGAGGAGGGAGCAAAAACAAACAGGGAAAGAAGAAAAAAGAAAAAAAAAAAAAAAAAAAGAACCCAACAAGGTATAAAAATAAAAAACTTTTTAAAACACAAAGACCATAAAATTACATTATGATACATCAACACTTTAAATATTAAGCTTCTAAGGAGCAAACAGTATTCTCTATACAGTATTCTCACTGTATACCCAATTTCTTGCATAAAGATCTTGCCTCTTCAATATTATTCACAACATAGGATGTTCCTGCCTTATGAATCAGAAGTCTAGCTGGGTATACTAACCTAACATCACATTCTGCCTTCAAGAATTTCTCAAAATAGGGGGACATTTCTTTTCTCTTCAACCTTGTTTCTACAGAAAAATCTTGAAAAATTGCAACTCTATGCGACTTAATATTCAAGGAATTAAGTTTCCGGTAGTGATTCAAAAATAATACTTTGTCCTGATAATTGACAAATTTAAAAATACTGTTATTTTCTCTCAGTGCCCCAATTCTATGCGCTCTTTCTATCAAAAATGGTGTGGAAGGAGGGGGGATCAGGAGTGCCTGGGGCAGAGTGACGGAAACGAAATGTAATAGATCTTGAAATTCAGCTGTTTCGGGTAGGCCTATCACTCGTAAGTTATTGCGCCTTGACCTATCCTCAAGGTCCTCTACACGAGCCTGTAACTGAGTGATGGCCTTATCCCGAACAGCTGCTACTGCTTCCGAGGCATTCACTCTGTTCTCTAGATCCGACACTCTCGTCTCCACCTCCTCCATTCTAGCAGTAAATTGCCTAATCTCACACGTAAGGTTAGAAATCTCAGATTTAATTTCTTGCTTGACTAATTCAAGGTGTGGGGCCATCATTTTTGCCACTTCAGTGGCGAACTCTGATATATCATTAAAGAAATTTAAAGTGTTTCGATCCTGCAAGGTATCATGAGACGCTTCTGTGTTTTTAGCGTTCGTTTTTTTGTCTTTCTGTTTAGGTGGCATTATCGGAGAAGAGTTCTTTTGTTGAGAAATGAACCTCTCCATTCAAATCAATATAGGTGTAAATGTGCTGTATATCGGGACTAATGTGTGACTGTGTGTATGAATAGTGGCACTCAGTGTAATACCCCACCAGGCCAGGTGAGGGGGGAAAAAAAAAAAAAAAGAAAATTCTAATTCAATTTGTGTTTCAGTGCAGAAAAAGGATATTCTCCTTCAATTTGTGCCAAAAAAGGTAAATTTAGGGATAGAAAAAAAAGAGAAAAAAAAAAGGAATAAATTCTCCTTCAATTTGTGCCAAGAGGAAAAAAAAAAAAAAAAAAAAAGGGTAACTTCAGTGAGTTCTATTCAAAAATGTGAATTCAGTGTTTCTCAGATCACTCTGAGAGAAAAAAAAAAATAGGGATATTAAGCTACAGCTACAGTGAATTCTATCCAAAAAATGTGAATACGGTGTTTCTCAGATCATTTAAACTACAAAAAATATGGAATAAAATAAAATTATATATAGAGAGGAACTCAGAAACAACTTCTATACCTAAATCAAATAAACGAATTTGATACCATAAATTATACTAAGCGATCTCACTTCCTCTTTCAGGAGGTCCTAGATGTGTTTATTCCTTCTCATTTGGTCAATGCAGCTTTAATATTGTCTTATGGTTACTGCTTAATGAGCAATTTATACACAGTTAGTATTACCAATGAAAAGCTAAGCAATACTTCTATCTAATAGATGAGTAAATCTTAACAGTATGCTGTTCTGTAGCTGCTGGTATGAGAATAATTCCACACCTAGGTTAGTCAATTTGTTACCATGAAATACTTAATAAACATCCACAGGGAAAACCAAGGCATCCTACACAGCCTAGAAGCGAAAAAAAAAAAAAAAAAAAAAAAATTTGCATAAACTTATAAAACTTTGTCTGTAGCTGAAAAGGAAAGAATCTCATCTATATATATAAAGTAATAGATATAGGTATACAATGTATATAATTCTATGTTTCGAAAAGCATCTGAAACACTGTATCTGTCAGAACTCTATATGCAAGGAAAACTTTGTCCCCACACAATATATTTCCAGTCAAGACCGGTATTTAAAGTATCCCTGCCAGCATATTCTTATCCCATCAATGTATTGGAAGTCCGGTGATATTGGTTAACAACTGTTCCGATATTCAATCAGTTCAGCAGACAAAAAAAAAGCCCCTATATTGTATAGCAGGGTCAAAACACAGTGTAATCACCAAAAGTACCTTGTATAGCCCCGCAAAGCTGTATTGCTGGTATTCTACCTCCTTGTCCCGCACTCCGATAACTCCAGACACAGGGCCCACTTTTGCAGCTCCAGAGATAATACAGGGCCAGCGCTCCTCCTAGATTCTCCAATTTAGCTTCGGATTCTCAGCCTGGTATTTTTTACTTTTTGCCCTAGGAGACTCTTAGTAATCCACACAAGGCATATTGTTAGTAGTGTGTTTCGACTTTAGACGCCAAATATAACTTATCTTCTTTCAATGCGCCTCATATAGTGCCGTCACATTGAGCTGCGTTCCAGCCAGACACCACTCCAGGCTTGGCACTTGGGGGTCGTGGGGAATGCCTTCTCCCTGCACAGAGCCGATTGCTCCAATTGGCGTTTTCCAGATCAGTGACAACCAAATGCTAAGTGCCCACGAATGAGCATCCAGCGGCCCTCGGCGGACAACCCGCGGAGGGGAGAGCCCCTCTACTTAGCCAGACAGTCACCTATCGCACGCTTCCCAAGCGACCTATAACCATCGGCTACAACGATTCCAGCCAAGTCACCCAGGGACTTTAAGGTAAGTGAAGAGGCGGGGTAGAATACGTGTGTCCGCGTATTCTTAGAACCTTCAGAGAGAACAAGGTTTAACCCGGCAAACAGAAGAGGTACCTTGCTTAAGCCGCCCAACAGCGTTTTTGTGTCCGGTGAGGATTTACCTCCAAGCTCCGTGGGACAGCAGATCAGCCGCTTGACAAGCGAGTCCCAAGAGGCAGGAAATTATCAGACGCTTCAGTCCCAGCCAAGCCGCTGGTGGCCACCCAGGGCGTTTGTAGTAAGTGAAGAGGCGGGATGATATATGGTAACCCGCGTATTCTCTGTACCTCCAGAAAGTACAATGTTTAGTCCGGTAAGCAGGTACAGTGCTTCAGCAGCCCAGCAAAGTTTTTGCAACAAATAAGGACTTCCCACCGAGATCCGCTAAACAGCGGATCAAGTATAAGTACAAGCCCTGATATAACAGCTCAGAGCAACGTACACTTCGGCAGATTGGAGAATGGTATAGCTCCTAAGACAGAGCAACGAAGCGGACGGTAGCAGCTACCTGCACCAACCACCTACACGCTCCGCCCCCAAACGGAAGTCCACCAACCACAGTTAATATCCATAACCTGTGCTCACTGTTTGGCCAAATAGTAAGCAAAACTTCAGAAAAAATGTATAACAGGAGCACCAGGTATAAGGATAAAACATTAAACTTTATTTGAATACAAAGGGTGTCATAACCCCTGGGTAAGAACATACAAATATAATAGTCAAACAGATGAAAAAAGGCTGACCGGTTTCGGCTGTTGCCTTACTCCTCAATAACGTTATGGAAATCCAGTGCTTTAGGGGTGAAGCAGGCAGAGTAGTCAGACAGGCAGAGTTCAATAACGTTATGGCAATCCAGTACTTTAGGGGTTAAACAGGCAGAGCAGTCAGACAGGCAGAGTTCAATAACTCTGAGGCAATCCAGTAGTTTAGGGTTAAGCAGGCAGAGTAGTCAGACAGGCAGAGTTCAATAACGTTATGGCAATCCAGTACATTAGGGGGTTAAGCAGGCAGAGTAGTCAGACAGGCAGAGTTTAATAACGATATGGCAATCCAGTATACAATAACAATCACACCCACGAGCACACAAAGTAACACCTATACTTGGGCAGTGATAGGTAGAAAGTGAGCAACTTAGATAGGCGCAGGATTAGCGACACAGGAGATCCTGACCGGCTTCAGAGTGAGAGGAGCATGCGGCGATGACGTCACTGCCGCAATCAACAGACGCTGACTCAACCCTAGGCAATGAGCAGAGTAGCAGACGCTGCGTCCCTAGCAACAGCTAGAGCGGTGCGGCGAGACAAAACCTAGGTAGGCTCATATGCTTATTTCTAAGCCCTTGAAGGCTGCCTCTTATCTCAGTGCATGTTGACAGTTTTCTTACAGCTAGACAGAGCTAGTTCATGTGTGCCATATAGATAACATGGTGCTCACTCCCGTGGAGTTATTTATGAGTCAGCAGTGATTGGCTAAAATGCAAGTCTGTGAAAAGAACTTTTATAAGGGGCAGTCTGCAGAGGCTTAGATATAAGGTAATCACAAAGGTAAAAAGTGTATTGATATAACTGTGTTAACCTATTTTGGCAATGTTTAATTGTAAAAAGGTGTTTATACTTCCAAAATGAATATCTGGTTAATTTTATGACTGCTAATTGCTACCGTGAGCTTGCGGTTGCATTAACCAGCCACTTGTAATGGCTGGTTATTTATCACGCGCCTGAAACTGGTGAATTTGCCCGTTTACAGGCGCCAAAAAAATGAGTGCTCCCCTTGAAATCTGGCCCATATTAAGTAATGGTTGGTAAAGAAAAAGTTAAATGTTATATTATTTAAAACATCTAATTTTTGCAACAGAATGCCCTTTTAAGTCATGATGAAGAAAAGTACAACTGGGAATTGTATCCAGAGCTGTAATATAAATTAACACTTGCTTAACAATTTGCAAATAAAGTAATACTTTACTTTCTAGAATCAGTATCATCATTACTTGCAAGAGAAGGAACTATAACAGAGACATAGATACAATCACACCAGTTTATTTTTTAAATTTTTTGGGACTGCTCATATCCTCTTTAAGCGATGAATATATGGGAGCTGGGTAAAATAATGTCACCCATCTGAGGTGGGGCAGGGTGTTAAGAAGGCTGGTAAAGGTGGAACAAGGGTTAAGTCAAGGCAGCCAGTCATTGTCATTTCTACGCAAGGCTTAGGTGTTCCCCAGCTTCAGGACTTTAATAGGGGAAGGTCGGTTATTGAGCCAAAGCTCTAAAATTGGCACCATCTCCCAGCATGCAGGAGGCAGTTGGAAGTTCTGCCTTTTGGTGCATTTTTTCCTTTTAACTCTTTGTGTTGTGCAATGTAGCTTCCTAACAAACACAATTAAACAATAAAAGAACACAATAACAGGTCTTTTTCTCACATTTCCAATTTACTACTTTCTGCCCCAACAGAGAATAAATAAATATCCATCCATATGAAATGTTCTATAGCCTTCCAAGTGAATTGCAAGTTTCTATTTCATGATACACTTTAAATAAGTTTTGAGTTCATATCAAGTTGTCCATCTTGGCCTCTTTCAAGAGATGGCAGGGGATGTGATTGTCCTATTTATGGCAATAAACCAGTTCCCAAGACATGGCTGTTATTATAAGACTTTATGATTTGGTGCAGTTACATTTAGTAACAATATAGGTATGCCCAATCACATTATAAAACCAAGTGGATTCTTTTAATATCAGACATGACTTGTCTGACAGATCACCTGGTATCTTAAGTAATTACAACTTCTCCTGACATACTCTAATTTGTCTGAAATGCTGTTAGGGATTTGTATTTGGATAACTGGGTTCTATCAGCCACCTGCCAGGTTTAGAGAAAGAAATGTTATTATACAAGACCAGCCATAAATACCTGCAAATTGACATTTGTGCCACTAACAATAGGGATATATGTGCAGCCAACAATCAGCAGCTAGTTCCTAGTAGTGCATTACTGCTCCAGAGCCTACCTAAGTATGCTTTTTAACAAAGTATACCAAGAGAACAAAGAAAAGTAGAGCATAGAAGAAAATTGGAATGTTGTTTACAATTGTATGCGCTATCAGAATAATAAATTGTTAATTTTGACTTTACTGTCCCTTTAAAGGGACACTGAACACAATTTTTTTTGTTCATGATTCAGATAGAGCATGAAATTTTAAGCAACTTTCTAGTTTACTCCTATTATCAAATTTTCTTTATTCTTTTGGTATCTTTATTTGAAATGCAAGAATGTAAGTTTAGATGCCGGCCCATTTTTGGTAAACAACCTGGGTTGTCCTTGCTGATTGGTGGATAAATTCATCCACCAATAAAAAAAGTGCTGTCTAGAGTTCTGAACCAAGAAAAAAGCTTAGATGCCTTCTTTTTCAAATAAAAATAGCAAGAGAACGAAGAAAAAAAGTAGGAGTAAATTAGAAAGTTGCTTAAAATTGCATGCTCTATCTGAATCACAAAAGAAAAAATTTGGGTTAAGTGTTAAGTGGGTTAAGAAACTGGCATGGTACCCACTTTTTTTCGGCTGTTGAGTTTTTTTCACTAGGAAAAGCCTCGCCTACAGACAGAATTTTTATTATACTTTCTCAATTTCTGAAAAAATATATTAAGAATACAAAACATAAAATTCTCTGTGTGTCCTTCATATGTCTGTAAGTAGGTTTTTCTCTTATGAACATAGAAATAATCCTTTACCATTTAGTACAGCAGTTATTTTCCCTAGACATGTATCTTCTTAATGGTAAAGTAGCAGCTTGGTCTTCTTTGTACACCTTTATAACATCCTTATTTATGTTCATCTTTAGATGGTTCAAACATTTTCTCCTCATTAGAACCACAGTTAGCTTTATTGGTCCTTTTATCTGTTTTGTGTCAGTTTATTAGTATTACTAGGCGATAAGCCTGCCTAGAGGGTGGTCTATGTTTAAAAAATACAAACCCCCAAGCTAAAGTTACAAAAAATAAAAAAAGTAAAATTACAGAAAAAAATAAACAAAGCTTTCCAAAATATGAAAAATTAAACCTAAACTAATACCCCTATAAAAATAAAAAATCCCCCCACAATAAAAACACCCCCTAATCTAATACTAAACTACCAATAGCCCTTAAAAGAGCCTTTTGTAGGGCATTGCCCTAAGTTAAACAGCTCTTTTACTTCCAAAAATTACCAATTACCCCCTAACAGTAACACCCCCTACCCACCAAACCCCCCAAAATAAAAAAACCTAACACTGAAAAACCCTAAACTTCCCATTGCCCTATAAGTGGCATTTTATGGGCATTGCCCTTAAAAGGGCATTTATCTCTTTTACTGCCCTTAAAAGGGCAATCAGCTCTTTTCCAAAAAACCTTAATATAAAAAAAAAACCTAAGACTAAGCCCCAAATAGGTACTCACCGTTCCTGAAGTCCGGCGGAGAAGGTCTTCTTCCAGGCGGCTCCATCATCTGCTATCTTCATCTGGAACGAAGGTGGCGTGGAGTGGAGGTTCGGAGCTGTCTTCCCCGATGCATGGATCCTCAGTGGAGGTCCTCAACGGCAGTGGTCCTCGGCGGCGGCGGTCCTCGGTGGCGTAGAGTCTCCTCTCCATCCGATCTCCGTCGTACACTGAAGATTGAATGCACGGTACCGCATTCAATTTGGGGTACCTTGCATTCTTATTGGCTGAAATTTGAACTCAGCCAATAGGATTAGAGCTACTGAAATCCTATTGGTTGATCAAATCAGCCAATAAGATTTCAGTAGCTCTCATCCTATTGGCTGATTTCAAAATTTCAGCAAATAGGAATGCAAGGTACCCCAATAAATATGGGGTACCTTGCATTCAAACTTCACTGTGCGACAGACGATCGCATGAAGCGGAGCCTCCACTCCATCGAGGACCATCACCATTGAGAACCGCCGCTGAGGATCCGTGTATCAGGGGAAGCCAACTCCGCACCTCTGCTCCGCGCAGCCTTCGCTCCAGATGGAAATAGAAGATGATGGAGCCGCCTGGAAGAAAACCTTCTCCGCCGGACTTCAGGAATGGTGAGTACCTATTTGGGGCTTAGTTTTAGGATTTTTTTTTTTTTTTTAAGATTAGGGATTTAATGGGCTTGAAAAAAAGCTGATTGCCCTTTTAAGGGCAGTAAAATAATAGATATTCTTATATATGTCTGTATATATCTATACCTATTAGGGATGGGCAAATGTACTGAAAATGTAATTAGTTTGGTAGAACAAATGGTCCTGATGACATTCGTTTTGGAAAATTGAAAGAATGAAAATCCATTAAAATTCGGTAATCAAATGTTATTTCCAGTTTTCGAATGTTACTTTAGTTTTCAAATGTTCATAATTAGATCGAATACCCACATTCAAAATTGAGAATATTACATTTGATTTAACAAGTACAGAAGTTCAATAGTTCATGTGGTAGATAATTTAGTAAACTGAAACATAATACAAATTTATCAATTCAAATTTTCTTTTTCTATTATTGCATAATTCGAATATTACATTTAAAGAGAGCATTAGAAATACTATTACAAGCATATTGATTAGAATTTTTTTAATTTGAATATTCCGTAATTCAAATCAAATTAATATAAAAGTTTGAATTGAATATTACATTTAAAGAAAGTATTAGAAATACTATTACATTACACAAATGTTAGAATGCAGTACAAACATTCGAAATGAACAAACAAATGTGTTAAAATTAATTTAATTTTTCGAATGTTGCAAAACATTCATCCATCCCTAATACCTATATATATATATATATTGTACAAAGACCCATCAAATATATTGAAATATGTTTTTATGAATAAATAGAACATATTATTCTATGTGAAGAACATTGGAATGTGAAATATTCATATTTTCATGTCGTGTTAGCCCACTTGAGAATATGCAATTGGGTTTGCAAACACGTTGGGCTATCACGCGTGCGATATTCTAAGTTCGGCTTTTTGCACTCGTCTGGTTAATGCTCAAGTGAAAACAGTTTACTTTCATCTCATAATACCAGTGCATCTCGGCACGCACATAAAGCTTTCCCTAGATATTAAATAATGCTCCACTTGTAATCTGGCCCTAAGGTGGGCTCAGGAGCAGGCATGTGATGAGAGCCATATGGCAGCAGTGTCTGTAACAATGTTATATAGATAGTGTTCAAGTTGTGCACGCTCCTGAAGCGGCAAATGTCCGCTGTAAAGGAGCTACGTTTCAAAAAAAGGATGCTCAGAAATAGTGTTGATTTGGTAACAGACGTAAAAAGGAAACTTGTTTTTTTCTGGAATCACGACAGCTTAATTTTGACTTAATTTCCATTAAATGAAACATTTTATAGAGGGATTTAATGTATAAAATCTTAGCTTTGTGTTTTAACATTTTTTTTCCTCTTTCAGATTCAAAGAGACAAGATACTAAGTATATACTTTACAGTATTATCGGATTCGAATTTTGCATCATTATTGCTCTTCTAGTTTTTGTAATCAATAATCGCTTACAAGGTAATTTGTTTTAATATTCATAATATTGTGTGCCTTGTTTTTAAATATTCTGAAATAGACACTACTGTCCGCATTTATCATTGCACAATCATTTCTAGTGAAATGCTTGTGCAATGCCCCCCCCTGCTTACTGGCAATCATCCGAATCTAATTTCTCTGAGACTGACTGCATGGAGATTGAACGCTTGATTTTATCAAAGCGTGGCTTCTCCGAGTCAGTCATTGATACCCTTATACAGGCACGAAAGCCTGTCACCAGGAAAATCTACCATAAGATATGGCGTAAATACCTTTATTGGTGTGAATCCAAGAATTACTCATGGAGTAAGGTTAGGATCGGCCGCTAACAGGGGCTGTCAATCATCCCGATTACGACCACTACTTCTTAACTTCTGTGAAACGATGGGTCTCCGAAGCAGCAACCGCTGCTTAATAAATGTCCTACTTCTTTACTTCGCTCGGTGGGAATTTTTCTATCTATTAATGCCCAAGAAGGAAAATTATATGGGTATCAGGTACTTTAGTGGAGTGAGCATATTCAGTCTATACTATTCAGATATTTACGAGGGAGGAGCATAAGAATCACAGCATGTATGTGTGTATATATATATATATATATATATATAAATAAAATATATTCATTTAGGTTATGGAGTAGATAAAACTGAGAGATTAAAATCCAACACTACCTAAAGTAAGAGCCATAAAAACTGATGTATAGACAATCAGCACATCTAGGCAAGTATCCCTGCTTGCCTTCCAGTAGAAGTAGTCTGTATACATTACTAATGCAGCAGAGAACTCTGGGTAAGATATGCAAATTAGATATACAATATCTCACAGTTTTTGCTTCTATATAGTATATACAACATATATACTGTATATACCTCTAGATGGCCCTTAACATGTTAAATAATAACATGGCAGCTAAGGGGCACAGGATACTAAGGAATATGGTAGCCTGTACTATTACTAATTGTCCCTATTAAATCTTTTCACATGTAGGTGCCTAGAATGCAGTCAGCTCTCCGGAGCAGGTTCCTCTTCCTCTAGTACTGGATTTGTTTAGTCTGTTATGTTTTTGAATCTTATCACAAATCCTTGTCATTAAAAACCCCTATCTCTGTACCAAGCGCTACGGAATTTTGCGGCTCTATACAAATAAATGCTAATAATAATAATGCTTAAATGTTCCCACCTAACTCCATATGGTGCTGAGCGCTTACACCTAGCTACAAATTAAAAACAGTAAGATTTATTTATAAAATGTTTAGTTATGAATAATAAAACAACTTCACAATATACTTTCATTATTTTTGTGCCCCCTTTTCATGTAATTTAGCTCTGAAAATTGTGGATTTTCAAATTCTCACAACCAGAAATGCACAATGCCGACTTCTCAAGGCTAACACTGCTGCATATCTGTCCCTTATTGGCTTAGATTGCAAAACAATCCACTTTACACTAACATAATGACCATGGCTAGCCTTGTTATTTGCAGACTTAAAAGGACAGTCTAGCCAAAGTTAAACCTTCATGATTCAGATAGGGCATGCTATTTTACACAACTTTCCTATTTACTTTTATCATCAAATTTTCCTTGTTCACTTGGTATTTTTTGTTGAAAGCTAAACCTAGGTAGGCTCATATACTAATTTCTAAGCCATTAAAGGTTGCCTTTTATCTCTAAGCATTTTGACAGTTTTTTTCACATTTAGACAGTGCTAGTTCCTGTGTGTCATATAGATAACATTGTGCTCACTCCAAGGAGTTACTAATGACTCAGCACTGATTTGCTAAAATGCAAGTCTGTCAAAAGAACTGAGATAAGGGGGCAGTCTGCAGAGGCTTAAATACATGGTAATCACAGAAGTATATTAATATAACTGTGTTGGTTATGCAAAACTGGGAATTGTAATAAAGGGATTATCTATCTTTTTAAACAATAACATTTTTGGTATAGACTATCCCTTTAAGCCCAGATTGGATTCTCCAAATAATTCATTTGGTAGGTGGAGTTTGGTTATATAAATATAATTGTAGCAAACCAGGCTTGGACAGGGCAAGAGGGGCACCCACCCGACTCCCGCACTTTGGAGCACTACACACTGTCATGGATGAGGGTATAAGAAAATGCAATGTACATTCAGTATTTAGTTTATAATGAAGTGTTTATGGTATCAAACGGTGTAATATATAGTGTAATTCTTTATATAGGACACACTGAATGTCGGGATAGGGTTGGGCCATACAGAGGGCAGGGCATACAGGGGGAGGGGAATAAGGTGGCTGGACTGAAGGGCCCACAAATGTATCTTACCCAGAGCCCCACAAATGCTGATGGTGGCCCTCAGCAAACAAAATGTTACACAACAGAAATGTCTTATTATTAGTCTCCCTTTAAAAATATCAACATCAGAATTTATAAATTGCTTATTATTCACACCCACACAATGCTGAACAGTCACACCAAGGTAATCAATGACAATTGTTCAAACATGGGTTCGTACTCAATGATTACAACCTAGCTTCGCACAATGCTCATTAATTACCACTAATGTTGTACAGTGATGACTATTAAGTTAACTTCAGGGGCGCGATTACATATACGACACAGGCTTCAGCGCAAGCGCTGCAACCCGCGCAGCCCGTAATTTCACCTCACACATCGGGGTATTACATATATCCCGCCGGCAGCTCATAAAGTGCCGTAAGTCTGATAAACTAGCGATGTCCAGAAATGAGAGTAAATACAAATATCCGGAGTTGCCAGTGACTTGCGGCACTTTAGAAACTGCCGGCGCCTAAGAAAAGTAAAGAAAATAACAAATCTCCCGTAAAAGTCTAAACGCCTCCCAAAAATAAGCCTGACACGTAAAAACCCCTATATCCGCAATCCCCCCTCTCACTACCAATAATAAATGTGTTAACCCCTAGACCGACAACCCCCCACAACGCAATAAACCTAATTAAACTATTAACCCCTATATCCGCCATCAAACCCACACCGCAAGTAATAACTAAATTATTAACCCCTAAATCCGCCATCAAACCCACACCACAAGTAATAACTAACACCTAGATTTAGAGTTTTGCGTTAGAAGGGGTGCGTTAGCTACGCATGCTTTTTTTCCCCCGCACCTTTTAAATACCGCTGGTATTTAGAGTTCACAGAATGGCTGCGTTAGGCTCCAAAAAGGGAGCGTAGAGCATAATTTACCGCCACTGCAACTCTCAATACCAGCGGTGCTTACGGACGCGGCCAGCTTCAAAAACGTGCTCGTGCACGATATCCCCATAGGAAACAATGGGGCAGTTTGAGCTGAAAAAAAACCTAACACCTGCAAAAAAGCAGCGTTAAGCTCCTAACGCAGCCCCATTGTTTCCTATGGGGAAACACTTCCTAAGTCTGCACCTAACACCCTAACATGTTCCCCGAGTCTAAACACCCCTAACCTTACACTTATTAACCCCTAATCTGCCGCCCCCTGCATTTTATTATTAACCCCTAATCTGCCGCTCCGTACACCGCCACAACCTACGTTATCCCTATGTACCCCTAATCTGCTGCCCCTAACCCCCGCTGACCCCTATATTATATTTATTACCCCCTAATCTGCCCCCCCCAACGTCGCTGCTACCTACCTACAATTATTAACCCCTAATCTGCCGATCGGACCACACCGCTAATCTAATAAATGTATTAACCCCTAAAGCTAAGTCTAACCCTAACACTAACACCCCCCTAAATTAAATATAATTTTATTCTAACGAAATAAAATAAATCTTATTAAATAAATTAATCCTATTTAAAGCTAAATACTTACCTGTAAAATAAACCCTAATATAGCTACAATATAAAGAATAATTATATTGTAGCTATTTTAGGATTAATATTTATTTTACAGGCAACTTTTTATTTATTTTAACCAGGTACAATAGCTATTAAATAGTTAATAACTATTTAATAGCTACCTAGTTAAAATAATTACAAAATTACCTGTAAAATAAATCCTAACCTAATTTACAATTAAACCTAACACTACACTATCAATAAATTAATTAAATAAAATACCTACATCCAATCAGCCAATCAGATTGAGCTTGAATCTGATTGGCTGATTCCATCAGCCAATCAGAATTTCCCTACCTTAATTCCGATTGGCTGATAGAATCCTATCAGCCAATCGGAATTCGAGGGACGCCATCTTGGATGACGTCCCTTAAAGGAACCGTCATTCGTCGTTCAGTCGTCGGCCAGGATGGATGTTCCGCGTCGGCGGGATGAAGATGGATCCGGAAGAAAGAAGACTGAAGATACCGCTTGATAGAAGACTTCAGCCGGATGATGGATCTCTTCAGCCCGCGCTTGGATCAAGACTTCAGCCGGATGATGGATATCTTCAGCCCGCGCTTGGATCAAGACTTCAGCCGGATGAGTGTTAGGTTTATTTAAGGGGGGTTTGGGTTAGATTAGGGGTATGTGGGTGGTGGGTTGTAATGTTGGGGAGGGTATTGTATGTTTTTTTTTTTACAGGCAAAAGAGCAGAATTCTTTGGGGCATGCCCCGCAAAAGGCCCTTTTAAGGGCTGGTAAGGTAAAAGAGCTTTTCTATTTTTATTTTAGAATAGGGTAGGGCATTTTTTTATTTTGGGGGGCTTTGTTATTTTATTAGGGGGCTTAGAGTAGGTGTAATTAGCTTAAAATTGTTGTAATCTTTTTATAATGTTTGTAAATTATTTTTTTATTTTTTGTAACTTCGTTCTTTTTTTATTTTTTGTACTTTAGTTAGTGTATTTATTTGTATTTATTTGTAGGTATTTTATGTAATTAATTTATTGATAGTGTAGTGTTAGGTTTAATTGTAACTTAGGTTAGGATTTATTTTACAGGAAATTTTGTAATTATTTTAACTAGGTAGCTATTAAATAGTTATTAACTATTTAATAGCTATTGTACCTGGTTAAAATAAATACAAAGTTGCCTGTAAAATAAATATTAATCCTAAAATAGCTACAATGTAATTATTAGTTATATTGTAGCTATATTAGGGTTTATTTTACAGGTAAGTATTTAGCTTTAAATAGGAATAATTTATTTAATAAGAGTTAATTTATTTCGTTAGATAAAAATTATATTTAACTTAGGGGGGTGTTAGTGTTAGGGTTAGACTTAGTTTTAGGGGTTAATAAATTTATTAGAGTAGCCGTGAGGTCCGGTCGGCAGATTAGGGGTTAATACTTGAAGTTAGGTGTCGGCGATGTTAGGGAGGGCAGATTAGGGGTTAATAATATTTATTATAGGGTTATTGAGGCGGGAGTAAGGCGGATTAGGGGTTAATAACTTTATTATAGTAGCGGTGAGGTCCGGTCGGTAGATTAGGGGTTAATAATTGTAGGTAGGTGGCGGCGACGTTGGGGGCGGCAGATTAGGGGTTAATAAATATAATATAGGGGTCGGCGGTGTTAGGGGCAGCAGATTAGGGGTACATAGGGATAACGTGGGTTGCGGTGGTGTGCGGTCGGCAGATTAGGGGTTAAAATTTTTTATTAGAGTGGCGGCGATGTGGGGGGACCTCGGTTTAGGGGTGCATAGGTAGTTTATGGGTGTTAGTGTACTTTAGAGCACAGTAGTTAAGAGCTTTATGAACCGGCGTTGGCCCAAAAAGCTCTTAACTCCTGGCTTTTTTCTGCGGCTGGAGTTTTGTCGTTAGAGTTCTAACTCTCACTCCAGCCAAGATTCTAAATACCGGCATTAGAAAGATCCCATTGAAAAGATAGGATACGCAAATGGCGTAGGGGGATCTGCGGTATGGAAAAGTCGCGGCTGGAAAGTGAGCGTTAGACCCTTACCTACACGACTCTAAATACCAGCGGTAGCCCAAAACCAGCGTTAGGAGCCCCTAACGCTGGTTTTGACGGCTAACGCAAAACTCTAAATCTAGCCGTAAATTATTAACTCCTAAATCCGCTATCAAACCCACACCGCAAGTAATAACTAAATTATTAACCCCTATATCCGCCAACTACAACATCGCAAACTACCTATTAAAACTATTAACCCCTAATCCGCAATTAACCCACAATGCAATAAAACCCATTAAAACTATTAACCCCTAAACCGCCAAAGCCCACAACGCAATAAACCTATTAAAGTATTAACCCCTAATTCGCCAAAGCCCACAACGCAATAAACCCATTAAAACTATTAACCCCTAAACGGCCAAAGCCCACAGCTCAATAAACCTAACCCCTAACCTAACTCCCCTAACCTAACACCCCCTAAATGAACCCAAATTCAAAATACTAAAGTTACTATTAAATTAAAAAAAACCTAACACTACTTTAAAAATACAAATAAACTAAGTATAAATTAAAGGGACAGTCTAATCAAAATTCTGGAGTAGACTGTCCCTTTAAGCTACAATTACAGAAAATAAAAAAATCTAAGATTACAGAAAATAAAAAAGAAAATGACCAAATTTAAAAAAATGATACCTAATCTCTATGAAAATAAAAAAGCCCCCCCCCCCAAATAAAAACACCCCCTACTCTAATAAACTACCAGTAGCCCTTAAAAGGGCTTTTTGCAGGGCATTGCCCCAAGATAATCAGCTCTTTTACAAGAATATACACAACCCCCCCAACAGCAAAACCCCCCACCCACCAAACCCCCCAAATAAAATAACACTAAAAACCCTAAACTACCCATTGCCCTTGAAAAGGCATTTGTTGGGCATTGCCCTTAAAAAGGCATTCTGCTCTTTTACTGCCCACCCTATCTAAATAAACTAAAACATAAAAAAAAAACTTAAAAAACCCTAAGTCTAAGCCCCAGGTTGCTACTCACCATTCCTGAAGTCCGGCGGAGAAGGTCCTGTTCCAGACGATGAAGTCTTCTTCCAAGCAGCAACCTCTTCTTTCTTCTTCCTGGAACATCCTTCGCGGAGCGGAGCTGAAGACTGAATGCCGCGGAGCTGAAGACCGTCGACTCTGGAACTGAAGACCGGCGACCACGGAGCCATGGAGCGTGGAGGATCCTCTTTGTACGATCTTCACCGCACATTAGATAGAGAATTCAAGGGACGCGATTAAAAATGGTGTCCCTTGAATTCCTATTGGCTGATTTGATTCTTCAAATTCAAATCAGCCAATAGGATGAAAGCTACTCAAATCCTATTGGCTGCTCAAATCAGCCAATAGGATGAGAACTACTGAAATTCTATTGGCTATTCAAATCAGCCAATAGGTAATTTGGGTTCATTTAGGGGGTGTTAGGTTAGGGGGGTTAGGTTAGGGGTTAGGTTTATTGCGTTGTGGGCTTTGGCGGTTTAGGGTTTAATAGTTTTAATGGGTTTATTGCGTTGTGGGCTTTGGCGGTTTATGGGCTAATAGTTTTAATGGGTTTATTGCGTTGTGGGTTAATGGCGGATTAGGGGTTAATAGTTTTAATAGGTAGTTTGCGATGTTGGGGTTGGCGGATATAGGGGTTAATAATTTAGTTATTACTTGCGGTGTGGGTTTAATGGCGGATATAGGGGTTAATACACTTTATTAGTTATTGCGGTGGGGGATTGTGGTTGACAGGAAGACATTGCGCATGCGTTAGGTGTTAGTTTATTTTTGCAGGCATTTTCGGGAGTTACGGTGCTCCCATACTCAGCGCAAGGCCTGCTACTGCTGCCTTTTATGGCGAGGTAAAAATGGAGTAAGATTTCTACATTTTCGCCACGTAAGTCCTTACACTAGATATTGGATACCAATTTGCAACGCGGTCCCATGTTAGCCTATGGTAGTAAAAATTGCGGGCGACGGGTGAAATATACGTGCCGCATTTATATGCGGCGCTGTATATAGGATACCAAAACCGCGCAAAAACTGGAGTCGCCTGCTTTTGCGGGTGACACCGCATATGTAATGGGGCCCCAGATATATATATATTAACACCGCTAGGAAATTCTTTCTGCCCAAACATGATTGTCAAATGATTTAGACCTCAAAAAGAAGTCATTGTGTTGATGCAATTGTGTGTAAAGGGACATGAGACGTCAAATTTGAAATGTGATGAGATGCTTTGCAAATTTCAATAGAATAATTTTTTGCAGCTTGAATTTATTTATTTATTTACAAATATAGGGCTGGATCTTATGTGACTGGCCACTGTGGCGGCGGTTGTGGTTAGGATTGTTTTTTTGGAGGATAATGTTAAGGACAGTGCGGTTTGGGTATTTTTTGTGTGGGAGGCTGCATATAAGTTTGTTTGTTGTGGGAGTTGGATGAATAGTGGTTAGGATTAACATGAAGGGAGGGTTTAGCGAATGTAGTAGCACTTAGGGTTAAAGTGTGGTTGGTCTGTTGAGTCAGTGGACACAAGTTACAAAGTATGTACAATAAGAAAGGTAATCCGTACACAAGAATAAAGTTTATTAAAGGGACACAGCTCTGTAAAAAATGTTTTCCCCTCAATGGGCTAGATATTGTTTTAACACTTTTGTTACTTGGAAGAAGAAACATAAATGAATATATGAATAAGACATAGACCTAAAATTAATAAAAACTAGAGATGTTTGCAGGTGAAAAGTTTGTTTTAGCCAAAAGATATATTTCAGATTTTTCCCAACATTTGGTTTGGCCAAATATCCTTCATGTGGGCATTCATTTTGGTCAAATATTATTTTGGATTTGTTTCTGTTATTTTCAATGGGAACAGCAAAAATATTCAACAAATTTTAACAAAAATCTGACATTATAGAATTCAAACAATTAAAAGAACCTGTTTTTCATTGCTAACAGCATATATAACTCACTGATTAAATTCGTGTTTGAGCTTTCCCTAGTCTCCCACCTCCCTATGCTAGGTTAAAGGGATAGTAAACCCCAAAAATGTCTTTTATGATTCAGATAGAACATACAATTTTAAACAACTTTCCAATTTAATTCTATTATAACATTTTCTTCATTCTCTTGTTATCTATTGCTGAAGGGACAGCATTGCATTACTGACAGGAAGCTGAAAATATCTATTTAGACAATCACAAGAGACAAATGTGTGCAGGCACCAATTAGCAGCAACAAGTTTAATTTTGACTTTCCTATCCCTTTAAGGATTGACTGGATAAAATCCAACTGTTAGTGCCTGACCGGCTGTCGCTAACATCAGTCATTAATAATACTATTGCAGGATTGGACAGGGGACGGTGGACACACGAAGGGTTAGAACCATTGTACATCGTTAAAAAAAAGGAGCTGATTAGCCAAACGATATAGCTCCTTTCCTGGCCTTTTTGGGGAGCTAAATGGTGCAAACCAATGAATACATTGATTTAGTCCAGCAATTGATAGAGGCAAGACAGTGCTATTTATCTTGTAAAGGTGTATCCAGTCCACGGGTTCATCCATTACATGTGGGATATTCTCCTTCCCAAAAGGAAGTTGCAAGAGGACACCCACAGCAGAGCTGTCTATATAGCTCCTCCCCTAACTGCCACCCCCAGTCATTCTCTTGCAACTCTCGACAAGATAGGAAGTACAAGAGATATGTGGTGACTTAGTGTAGTTTTTACCTTCAATCAAGAGTTTCTTATTTTTAAACGGTACCGGCATTGTACTGTTTTACTCTCAGGCAGAAATTAGAAGAAGAATCTGCCTGGAGGTTGATGATCTTAGCGGTTTGTAACTAAGGTCCATTGCTGTTCTCACACATAACTGAAGAGTATGGAAAGAAAACTTCAGTTGGGGGAACGGTCTGCAGATTACCTGCTTTGAGGTATGTTCAGTATATTTATTTCTAGAGAGATGATAAGGTCTAGAAAATGCGGTCAGAGCCTTGTATTTTTGAGGTAAGCCTGATGCAGTGATTTAACCGACTGGGATCATGCTTACAAAAAAGGGTAATATTCATGTTAATACTCATATTACTTAGTGTCAAAACGTTTGCATGGTTTATAGAAAAAACGTTTTTTCTCTGAGGGTGATAAATCTTTATTTGGGGCCTAGTTTCCACATGGCTAGTCAGATTACTCCTAGGAGTACTTTTTTAAGGCCCTCTGACATCGAGTGCATGGTGGGAGGGGCCTATTTTAGAGCTCTAGATGCGCAGTTGATATTCAGACTGAGACATCCAGCTTCCCTAAGGAGTCCTCTGGCATCTAAGAACCACTATAGAGGGCTTATTTCTGCAAAAAAACGTGTTTAAGGGCAGGTAGGAGCCACAGCAGAGCTGTGGCAGTGTGTTTGACTGTTTTTTAATGGTTTTAACGTTTTTCAAATCCGGTTTGGGGCCTAAGGGGTTAATCTTCCATTTACAAGTGGGTGCAACGCTGCTTTAGTCCCTTATACACACTGTAAAAATTTCGTAGAGTTTACTACTTTTTAACACTGTTTTGCAGTTTATGTGGTAGTTTTTTCCTCTTAAAGGCACAGTACCGTTTTTGTTTAATTGCTGTTTCACATTTATTAAAGTGTTTTCCAAGCTTGCTGGTCTCATTACTAGTCTGTTAAACATGTCTGACATAGAGGAAACTCCTTGTTCATTATGTTTAGAAGCCATTGTGGAACCCCCTCTTAGAATGTGTACCAAATGTACTGATATTTCTATAAGTTATAAAGACCATATTATGGCATTTAAAGATTTATCACCAGAGGTTTCTCAGACTGACAAAAGGGAGGTTAAACCACCTAGCTCTCCCCATGTGTCAGAACCTATATCTCCCGCTCAAGTGACGCCAAGTACATCTGGCGCGTCCAATGCGTTTACCTTACAAGACATGGCGGCGGTTATGACTAATACCCTCACAGAGGTATTGTCCAAACTGCCAGGGTTACAAGGAAAGCGAGACAGCTCTGGGGCTAGAACAAATACAGAGCTTTCTGACGCTTTAGTAGCTATGTCCGATATACCCTCACAATATGCAGAAGCCGAAGCAGGAGAGCTTCTATCTGTGGGTGACATTTCTGATTCAGGGAAGGCGTTACTTCAGTCTGACTCTGAAATGACAGCGTTTAAATTTAAGCTTGAACACCTCTGCTTGTTGCTCAGGGAGGTTTTAGCGACTCTGGATGACTGTGACCCCATTGTAGTCCCAGAGAAATTGTGTAAAATGGACAAATACTTTGCAGTGCCTGTTTACACTGACGTTTTTCCAGTCCCTAAGAGGTTTTCTGAAATTATTACTAAGGAATGGGATAGACCAGGTGTGCCGTTCTCTCCCCCTCCTGCTTTTAAAAAGATGTTTCCCATAGATGCCGCAGCACGGGACTCGTGGCAGACGTCCCTAAGGTGGAGGGAGCAGTCTCTACCCTAGCTAAGCGTACAACTATCCCTGTCGAGGACAGTTGTGCTTTCCTAGATCCAATGGATCCTTAAGAAAATCTTTATACAGCAAGGTTTTATTCTCCAGCCTCTTGCATGCATTGCCCCAGTCACTGCTGCAGCGGCTTTCTGGTTCGAGTCTCTTGAGGAGGCTCTACAGGTGGAGACCCCGTTAGATGATATTTTAGACAGGATTAAAGCTCTTAAGTTAGCTAATTCCTTTATTTCTGACGCCGTTTTTCATTTAACCAAGCTAACGGCTAAGAATTCAGGTTTTGCCATTCAGGCGCGTAGGGCGCTATGGCTTAAATCCTGGTAAGCTGACGTCACTTCAAAGTCTAAGCTTCTTGGACTGAAGGAGATCATTTCTGATATTACTGGAGGAAAAGGCCATGCCCTTCCTCAGGATAGGTCCAACAAATTAAGGAACAAACAGACTAATGTTCATTCCTTTCGAAACTTCAAGAGTGGCACAGCTTCAACTTCCTCTAATGCAAAACAAGAGGGAAATTTTGCCCAGTCCAAACCAGTCTGGAGACCTAACCAGGCTTGGAACAAGGGGAAGCAGGCCAAAAAACCTGCTGCTGCCTCTTAAGACAGCATGAAGGAGTAGCCCCCAATTCGGGACCGGATCGAGTTGGGGGCAGACTTTCTCTCTTCGCCCAGGCTTGGGCAAGAGACGTCCAGGATCCCTGGGCTCTGGAGATTGTTTCCCAGGGATATCTTCTGGACTTCAAAGCTTCATCTCCAAAGGGGAGATTTCATCTCTCACAATTATCTGCAAACCAGATAAAGAGAGAGGCATTCTTACGTTGCGTTCAAGACCTACTGGTTATGGGAGTGATCCACCCAGTTCCAAGGGAGGAACAGGGCCAGGGTTTCTATTCAAATCTGTTTATAGTTCCCAAGAAAGAGGGAACTTTCAGACCAATCTTGGATCTCAAGATCTTAAACAAATTTCTCAGGGTTCCATCCTTCAAGATGGAGACTATTCGAACCATCCTACCTATGATCCAGGAGGGTCAATATATGACTACCGTGGACTTAAAGGATGCTTATCTCCCCATTCCGATACACAGAGATCATCATCATTTCCTCAGGTTCGCCTTCCTAGACAGGCATTACCAGTTTGTGGCTCTTCCCTTCGGGCTAGCTACGGCACCAAGAATCTTTACGAAGGTTCTAGGGTCCCTACTGGCGGTTCTAAGGCCACGAGGCATAGCGGTGGCTCCTTACCTAGATGACATTCTGATACAGGCGTCGACTTTTCAAATCGCCAAGTCCCATATGGACATTGCTCTGGCATTCCTGAGGTCTCACGGGTGGAAGGTGAACGAAGAAAAGAGTTCTCTCTCCCCTCTCACAAGAGTTTCCTTCCTAGGAACTCTGATAGATTCAGTAGAAATGAAGATTTTTCTGACAGAGGTCAGGTTGTCAAAACTTCTAACTTCCTGTCGTGCTCTTCATTCCACTTCTCGGCCGTCAGTGGCTCAGTGTATGGAAGTAATCGGCCTAATGGTAGCGGCAATGGACATAGTTCCGTTTGCCCGCCTACATCTCAGACCACTGCAACTTTGCATGCTCAATCAGTGGAATGGGGACTACACAGATTTGTCTCCTTGGATAAATCTGGATCAAGAGACCAGGGATTCTCTTCTCTGGTGGCTATCTCGGGTCCATCTGTCCAGGGGAATGAATTTCCCAGGCCAGAATGGACTATAGTGACGACAGATGCCAGCCTTCTGGGCTGGGGCGCAGTCTGGAACTCCTTGAAGGCTCAGGGTTCGTGGACTCAGGAGGAAGCCCTCCTTCCGATAAACATTCTGGAACTAAGAGCGATATTCAATGCTCTTCAGGCTTGGCCTCAGCTAGCTGCGGTCAGGTTCATCAGATTTCAGTCGGACAACATCACGACTGTAGCCTATATCAACCATCAGGGGGGAACAAGGAGCCCCCTGGCAATGTTGGAGGTTTCAAAGATAATTCTATGGGCAGAGGTTCACTCTTGCCATCTCTCAGCTATCCATATCCCAGGAGTAGAGAACTGGGAGGCGGATTTTCTAAGTCGGCAGACTTTTCATCCGGGGGAGTGGGAGCTCCATCCGGAGGTATTTGCCCAGCTGATTCAATTATGGATCTAGATCTAATGGCGTCTCGTCAGAACGCCAAGCTTCCTTGTTACGGGTCCAGGTCAAGGGATCCCCAGGCAGCGCTGATAGATGCTCTAGCAGCGCCCTGGTCCTTCAGCCTGGCTTATGTGTTTCCACCATTTCCTCTGCTCTCTCGTCTGATTGCCAAGATCAAGCAGGAGAGAGCTTCGGTGATTTTGATAGCACCTGCGTGGCCACGCAGGACTTGGTATGCAGATCTGGTGAACATGTCATCCTTTCCACCATGGACTCTGCCGCTGAGGCAGGACCTTCTACTTCAAGGTCCCTTTAAACATCCAAATCTAATTTCTCTGCGTCTGACTGCTTGGAGATTGAACGCTTGATTTTATCAAAGCGTGGTTTCTCTGAGTCGGTCATTGATACCTTAATTCAGGCTCGAAAGCCTGTCACCAGGAAAATCTATCATAAGATATGGTGTAAATATCTTCATTGGTGCGAATCCAAGGGTTACTCATGGAGTAAGGTCAAGATTCCTAGGATATTATCCTTTCTCCAAGAAGGATTGGAGAAGGGTTTGTCAGCTAGTTCCTTAAAGGGACAGATTTCTGCTCTGTCTATTCTTTTGCACAAGCGTCTGGCTGATGTTCCAGACGTTCAGGCGTTTTGTCAGGCTTTAGTTAGAATCAAGCCTGTGTTTAAACCTGTTGCTCCGCCATGGAGTTTAAATTTGGTTCTTAAAGTTCTTCAAGGGGTTCCGTTTGAACCTTTGCATTCTTGGAAAGTTCTGTTTTTGGTAGCTATCTCTTCAGCTCGAAGAGTTTCAGAGTTATCTGCCTTACAGTGTGATTCCCCTTATCTGATCTTCCATGCAGATAAGGTAGTTTTGCGTACCAAACCTGGGTTTCTTCCTAAGGTGGTATCTAATAAGAATATCAATCAGGAGATTGTTGTTCCTTCACTGTGTCCTAATCCTTCTTCAAAGAAGGAACATCTATTACACAATCTTGATGTGGTTTGTGCTTTAAAGTTTTTTTTTTTTGTTTTTTTTTAAGATATTTTTTATTAAGGTTCATCAAACGTTACAAAGAGAATGGAACATCCATCAATACACAACAAAGACACAGAGTTTCCAATGACAGTGATAATTACATAATCAGTGGTACTAGATTAGGGTGATCGGTAAACTAACTATACATAATGAAAGCTAATCTTAAAACTCTTATAATCTCCAGTCATTTAGGAAGGTTATAGAGAATGAATGGTCCTTTATCGGGCATCTTTTCAAAGATAGAACCCAATTTTCCATTTTTTTTCCCTTCAAAACAAATGCAAAACATTTTTTATACTGATAGGTGTACGTGCCAGAAGGTCCTGGCGGAAAGAAAAAGGGGAGAAGAAGAAGAAGAAAGAAAGGGAGAGAGGGGAGGGAGGGAGGAGAAAAAAAAAAAAAAAAAAAAAAAACCAGCCAAAGGCACTATATGGTTTTGTTCCAGTAAGCAATTATAAGTTCATAAGTTTCTAATTTATGACTTTTCAGGTAGTGATATCTCTCGAGTAGTAGCAGATCTTCCACCTGATTGCGCCATTCTTGTTCAGAGGGGGTCGTTTGTGATTTCCAATATTTTGGAATAATCTTTTTAGCTGCTGTCAACATCAACAGGAACAATGCTTGTTTACCCCTTCCTGAAAGCTGGGGCATGGAGCAGAATAGTAATGTTTCGGGCACTAACGAGACCGTTACGCCCAATGTATCCGACATGGCCTGGAATACCCCACTCCAGAAACCCTTCAAGTGTGGGCAGCTCCACCAGATGTGAAGGAGAGAGCCTATCTCTCCACACCCTCGCCAGCAGGTGTTGGTTGTGCCAGGAAACATTTTGCTCAATCTCAATGGTGTCAGGTACCATCGGACCGCTAATTTGATGTGGATTTCTTGTATCCTAGCCGACACTGACGAGCGTTTGATGAGCTTAAATGCTCTCAACCAAATCTCGGGGTCTATATTTTGATTAAGTTCCCGTTGCCATGAAATTGTATATGAAGGTAGGGGGGCAGTGGGAGGGGCAACAGTAAGTTTGTATAATTTGGATATCAAGTGGCTAGGATAATTAGGTTGTATACAGAGCTTTTCGAATTGTGTGAGGGCTCTACCAAAGTCTGGTCTGTGTTTGTGATGCGAAATATAATGAATTAGTTGGTTGTAATGGAGCCATGAGGAGAAGATTCCCCCATGGGTCTCTGCCAGAGTCTGCTGTGTTTTCAGCTTACCCCCTTCTGAGATGAAACAGATAGAACCGTCTCTAAGGGGGTATGGGGTCGAGAATTTATTTTTCAGTTTATGATAGGGAAGGTCTACATTCTCGAGCAGCGGGGAGAGCGGGCCAAATCTAGAAGAGATATGTGTCGTAGTAGAGAGTATTTTGTCCCACTCTAGTAAGATATACATCGTGATGGAGTACTGTTGTATGTGTTTGAGCCTCTGTTGTGTAGGCGTCCAAGCTAGTGTTGCTACATTATTTACCTTGAAAATATCCCTGTCTAGTTGAAGCCAAATCTTGTTGTCAGAATTGTGTGCCCATTCTGCTATATGACGGAGTACAATTGCTTGTTTATAAGCCGTAAGGTTTGGAATCCCCAACCCTCCATTATCCCTGGGAAGATATTGTGTTTTCCTTGGAACTCTGGGGCTAGTGCCAGCCCATATGAACTGATCTATTATCTTTTGCAGTTGGGGGAGATAGTTATCTGGGAGCTGTATGGGTAGCACCTGCATCAGGTATAGGATACGGGGGAGGACATTCATTTTTATGACCCCTATCCTGCCTAGCCAGGACAGAGGTTTGTTTCTCCAGGAGGATAAATCCCGTGCTATATCATTTTTCAAGGGGCTATAATTAAATTTGAATAGGTCTTGAATATTGGTGGTCAGGTGAACACCCAAATATTTCAGTGTACCTGTTGCCCAAGGGACTCCATAGGTGTCTTTAATGTTCTGTAGAATTGTGGAGGACGTGTTAATGTTCAATATTTCTGATTTTGAGATATTAAGTTTAAAGTTAGAAACCCTGCCATACGCTTCCAGTTCCGATAACAGTTCAGGCACGGAGCTCTCTGCCTCAGTCAGGGAGAAAAGAATGTCATCAGCGTATAGCGCTTGTTTATGTTCCAATTGGCCTATTTTGAGGCCTTTAATGTTACTGTTGTTTCTAACCTTCTGGGCTAAGATTTCAATAGAGATGGCAAAGAGCAGGGGCGACAGTGGACACCCCTGCCTTGTGCCGTTGTTTATAAGAAAAGGTTCTGACAAGGTGTTGTTAACTCTTATTCTCGCGTTGGGGTTGGAGTACAGGGCAAAGGACATATTTAAAAAGGGTTCTGGTATTCCCATCTCAATCATAGCTCGACGCAGAAAAGACCAACGAACCCTGTCGAAGGCCTTCTCCGCGTCTGATGAGAAGAGGACTAGGGGTGTGCCGGAGGCCTTAGCGAAGTTAATAAGATGGATAGTTTTAATGACATTATCTCTGGCTTCCCGACCCGGGATAAATCCAGACTGGTCGCCAGAAATCAGATTAGGAAGGTATTTATTTAATCTAGTGGACAGAATTTTCGCTAGGATTTTCATATCCGTATTAATGAGAGAGATGGGTCGGAAGTTCTCGGGCTTAGTCGGTGATTTTCCCGGTTTGGGGAGAACAGTGATATGGGCCTCTAATAGATTCTTAGATAGGGATGGATGTTCTCTCAGGTTATTAAATAGTTTTAGGAGATGAGGGGCCAAAACGTCTGATAGTTTCTTGTAGTATCCCATAGTGTAACCGTCTGGCCCCGGACTCTTCCCGGATGGGGAATCTTTGATAGCTTGTTTTACTTCCTCAAGTGTGATAAGTGATTCTAAGTGTGATTTCTCTTCCTCATTTAAGGTGTGCAGATCTAATCCCTGAAAGTAACTGTCAAATTGGTCTACATGTTCTGGAGGAGAATCTACTCCCTGTACCCGTTCCCCCAGCTGCTGGATATTGTACAATGTGTTATAGTATTGTCTAAAAGTGGATGCTATATTTTTATTGCTTTTTATTAGATGACCCTCCGAAGATTGAAGGTGATGGATGTAAGTGGACAGTTGCTTTCTCCGCAAACATCTGGCCAGCACCTTGCCTGGCTTGTCCCCACCCTCATAGTAATATTGCCTCAGATGGAGAGCGTTACGTTGATGTATCTTTATTAAATGTGCTTTGAGGTCGGCTCTAGTTTTAACAAGATCATCTCTAATTGTGTCATTTGATGTATTGTGTTTATGAGCCCTTTCCAGGGTGCCTATTCTATTCAGGAGATATGTATGTTTCTCTCTAGCTTGCTTAAGGATTCTCGCTCTTCGTTTGATAAGTATACCGCGCATAACGGATTTATGGGCTTCCCATTCGCACTGTATTGAGGCCGTCGAGTTACCATTTAACAAAAAGTACTCTGTGACGTCTCTGTTCAACTCTGCAAGCGCAATGGGGTCATCTAAAAGGGACTCGTCCAACCTCCAAATTTTAGTTGTAATAGGAAGATCCGGCCATTGAACCGAGCATGTTACTGGGGCGTGATCGGTCCAGGTAATCTGGCCAATCTCACAATGGTTAGTCAGTGATAAACCATCTGCGTCAGTAAATATATGGTCGATCCTAGAGTAGCAGTTATGTGGGGGAGAATAGTAAGTGTAGTCTTTAGTCTGTGGGTGTAACGTCCTCCAAGTATCATGCAAGTGGAGGTTGTGAAATATGTTCTTTATTGTTTTTAGTTTGGATCTAGGGATGGACGAGACTCCTCTAGAGGAGTCAAGCCCAGGCTCAAAGGCCAAGTTGAAGTCCCCTGCTAGAAACAGGGTCCCTTTGACCCGGTCCAGGATTAAGTTTGAAATTTTTCTAAAGAATGCGGTGTGTGCCTGGTTTGGGGCGTAAATGTTCAACAGCGAAAGATGTTGACCAAACAGTTGTCCCGTCATAAGGATATACCGACCCTCGGGGTCTTTGTCAATTTGTGTGACCTGAAAGGGGAGAGATCTATGAATTAGGACACCTACTCCTCCCTTTTTTTTTGGTCCTGAGGCAAAACTGGCTATGGGAAATTGAGGGGTGAGCCACCTAGGTTCTTTACCCTTCTGGAAGTGTGTTTCCTGGATCATGAGAATCTGACTCCTTAATCTGGAGAATTCTCTACTAGCTATTGATCTTTTGCCAGGGCTATTGAGACCTTTGACATTTATAGTGGAGATTTGCAGATTATGCTCCTGAAATCTACTCATTTTACCCGCCATGGCTCAAAAAAAAAAAAAAAAAAAAAAAAAAAAAAGGGAAGGGAGGGGGGCTTGGATGAGGCAAGAAAAAAGCTAAAGAAAGAGTTAAGTAAGGGAGAGCCCTCCAAGCAGTCAGGGAAGAAGAGGGTTCAAGAATGAAAAAAGAGTAAAAAGGGAAGAACTCCTTTCTAAAGTACGAGGAGAAGAGAAGAAAGGTAGAGACACCTGGGGGAAGTATCTCCTTGTCCGGCTTGTAAAGATGTAAGTGTTATGTAGTATTTATTCTATAAGGCATGTAACTTATTCTAATAAAAGGGGGTAGGGCGGGAGGGGAAAAGAGGTATGACTGGAAAGGAAATGGAGCAGAGAATGGTAGAGTTGGAGGTGAGGATGTTGGGGGAGGAAGACAAGAATGGAGAAGGAGAGGTAATGTAGGTATTGGAAGAGGGAGAAAGAGTAGAGCAGAGATCCACTGATTCAATTGTCTTTTATGAACAAAAGTGGAGCCTGTCCTCTAGTTTTGTCCCTGGTTGAGGCAGGGAATACCATGTATGGATCTGGAGGGTCCATCAGAATATAAATCCGGATAAACATGAACACTTAAATAACATTTCACTTATTATATAAGAAACAAGTATAAACTTTTATCAATCCTCTAATCAGCATTTTCAAGATACTTAGAACGTTTAAGGTTACTCTGGTGATCCTGGTTTAGTAGGTATCTGATCTATACCCAAGGGAAGGTAGAGGGTGGATAAGGGAGAGAAGGGTAGGGGATTGGGGGGAATGGAAGGAAGGGCAGGAAGGATGGGAAAGGGGGGGGGTAGGGGACGTAGGTAATTAGAGAGAGCAGCGAGGGAAAAGGGAGGGAGGGGGGGGGGGTGGAGAGAAGCAAGTTTAACTGTCCCTTTTAGTTAGCACTGGGACGTGTCCCCCCAATTAACCACTTTGTGTAATAAGATAGACCACTAAAAGGTCTATAGAGCACTTAAAATGTATACCAAATTAAACATATGCAATGAGCATTAAGAAAGAACAACAACATTTCAACGATTCATACAGAAAACAAAAACAAGGAAAAAAAAAAAAAAACAAATAAAAGATTGTTGGCAGGACATTATATAGAAGAGTAATTTGTTGGGCCTATAAACAGCCCTTAGCACAAAAAGGATACGGTTTCCTGTAATAAAAGAACTTTAATGTCCCTTATCAAGGTGTCCAAAGTATAAGTTTTGAGATCTGTCCACTACAGTCAAGCAATGAGTGGGAGCCAGATCATGCTCTTTAAGTTTTGCTGTTTCCTTTTTTCTCCAATTATCCTGCCTTCCTTTCCTATATCCGTTTCTCTCTCTGTTCTTTATCCGTAATTTTGAGCAGCAGAGATTCACAAAAAGGGTCCCTTTAGCAGGAAAAAGATTGGTCACGGGCCCCAGAGGGACCGCTCATCTTGAGAATGTCTTATTCAGAGGGACTAGAATAGGTCTGTGGTTCTCTTGTAGTTTGGAGGGCTGCACCACTAACTTCTTTTAAGACAAATGGAAATGAGAGGTCGTTACAGAATGATTCAGGATCATCGCCAGGTCGAAAGGTAGCTGATTTGTTTTTATAGGAGACTATGAGAGAAACAGGGAATCCCCACCTGTACTGTATTTTATGCCTCCTCAGTGCAGAGGTTAAAGGAGCCATCTCTCTCCTTTTTTGCAGGGTAGATTGAGAGAGATCAGCAAATATAGAGATTTCCTCGCCTGCATGATAGACAGGGTGTTTGGTCCTAGCGCAACGGAGGATTTCCTCTCTGTCTTTGTATCGTGAGAATTTTACTATAATGTCCCTTGGCGGTGCTTTTGGGGGAGGTTTAGGTCTAATAGCTCTATGAGCTCTTTCAATAGCAATGTCATCAGCAGCCTGGTTGTCTTTAATGATTTTAAATAAAGCTTGAAGGTAGCCTTCTATGGCAGGGGGGAAAACAGTCTCTGAGACCCCCCTTATTCGCAAATTATTGCGGCGGCACCTATTTTCTAGGTCTTCTAGCTTGTCGGTTAGAGCGTTGATTTTATGTGTGTGTTCAGTTAATTGTATGGTGTTAGTCTGGGCCTGTTTTTCTGTGGCTGCCTGTTTTTCCTCCAGAGTGACAACCCTCTGGTCGAGTGCTCCAATATCCCTGCGAAGATCCCCAAACAGACTCCTCATCTCCTGCATAACTTCCTTAATGTCCTCTTTTGAGGAAAGGTGTGTAATGTCCCTTTTAGTGAGATACATATCTGTAGGGTTCTCCTCAAACTGCATCTGGACAGAGCTAGATGGTAAGGAGGATGGTATTTCAGCTGAGTGTGTAGGCGTAGGGGCCTCTGCTGGCTTAAGGTAATGGTTTAAGGTTTTATTAGTTATGGGTTTATCAGCTTTGTTATGCTTCTTGCAAGGCATTACATTGGTGGCAGGATGCATAAAACGCAGGCAAAATGGACAGAATGCTGTTATATTACCAAGCAAATGGTGTTGCAAGCTCCCTAGGTGTGTCTTGACAGTTGAGATATATATATGTTAGTGGAGGGAGATCTGGCTTCTACATTGGTGTAACTGAGAGAGTGTCCGGTTGTACTTTGTGATGTGCAGTTAGTGCACTTGTTCTTTATTCTGAGGCCGTGGGGGAGAGTAAATGAGATGGGAACTATCAGGCCTTCAATCGTTCTTTATGTCCCCCAGAGTGTGTTCAGCTAGCTTCAGAGTGGTGCCTAAGAGGCCCCCCGGCCTGCAGCGCAGGCTCTCTACTTGTGATTTGCCTCACGGAGTGTTATTGATCTGGGATGTTTAGACCCCAATCCAGTGATGCAGGCCCCCAGTGTAAGAAAAAAAAAAGCCAGGTACTCACTTTTTACGATTCAGAGTGCCGCTGTACTTTGCTTGATCCGATCTGTCCTATGATCTACTGCAAGCACTGTGGTAGCGGGTGGCTACGTAGAAGCAAGATGGCGACCGGCAGAGCCGCAATATACACAGCTTGCCCGGAGTTTAAACAGGTATTCAATTGCTTAGTGCAGAGTTCTCCTCTCAATGCTGGGATGGTCCGGGTGTGCAATAAGTTCTTGATATGTGCGGTAGGTGATCTAACAGGCTCGGCAGTGATTATGGTTCCGGGGCTACCAGTTGTTCTTCCCTCCGGTATTTTTCTGTTCCATTATCCCGCCGTCTTGAGAAAAGGTTAGGAAACAGTGTAAAGAGGGTTGTGGTGGGCTTTAAGAGTTTCAAAGGGACAGTTAGAGGAGGTTTATGAGTTAGCTACATGCCCCTAGAGCTATTTTTGCCGGGAAAGGAGATGGGAGCTCTAGCAAAAAGCAGCCATCATCCAGCGTGGCTAAGCTCCGCCCCCTCTAAAGTTTTATTTACAAGCTTACGAAGGATTTTCGTCAAACATCTGCTTTGTTTGTTGTCTACTCTGGACAGAGGAGAGGCCAAAAGGCTTCGGCAACTTCTCTTTCTTTTTGGCTAAGAAGCATAATCCGTTTAGCTTATGAGACTGCTGGCCAGCAGCCTCCTGAAAGAATTACAGCTCATGATACTTTTGCTTCCTCGGAGGCTATTTTTGGGAGAAAGGTCTTACAGACAGTGGTGCCTTCCGTTTAAGTTCCTGCCTTGTCCCTCCCTTCATCAGTGTCCTAAAGCTTTGGTATTGGTATCCCACAAGTAATGGATAAACCCGTGGACTGGATACACCTTTACAAGAGAAAACAAAATTTATGCTTACCTGATAAATTTATTTATCTTGTGGTGTATCCAGTCATTTTAAGGCAGGTATTTTTTATTTTTAAACTACAGTCACCACTGCACCCTATAGTTTCTCATTTTCTTTCATGTAATTAGCAAGAGTCCATGAGCTAGTGACGTATGGGATATACATTCCTACCAGGAGGGGCAAAGTTTCCCAAACCTCAAAATGCCCACAAATACACCCCTCACCACACCTACAAATCAGTTTTTACAAACTTTGCCTCCTATGGAGGAGGTGAAGTAAGTTTGTGCTAGATTCTACGTTGATATGCGCTCCGCAGCAGGTTGGAGCCCGGTTTTCCTCTCAGCATGCAGTGAATGTCAGAGGGATGTGAGGAGAGTATTGCCTATTTGAATTCAATGATCTCCTTCTACGGGGTCTATTTCATAGGTTCTCTGTTATCGGTCGTAGAGATTCATCTCTTACCTCCCTTTTCAGATCGACGATATACTCATATATACCATTACCTCTACTGATTCTCGTTTCAGTACTGGTTTGGCTTTCTACTACATGTAGATGAGTGTCCTGGGGTAAGTAAGTCTTATTTTCTGTGACACTCTAAGCTATGGTTGGGCACTTTTATATAAAGTTCTAAATATATGTGTTCAAACATTTATTTGCCTTGACTCAGGATGTTTAACGTTCCTTATTGCAGACAGTCAGTTTCATATTTGGGATAATGCATATGAATAAATCATTTTTTTCTTACCTTAAAAATTTGACTTTTTTTCCCTGTGGGCTGTTAGGCTTGCGGGGGCTGAAAATGCTTCATTTAATTGCGTCATTCTTGGCGCAGACTTTTTTGGCGCAAAAAATTATTTTCTGTTTCCGGCGTCATACGTGTCGCCGGAAGTTGCGTCATTTTTTGACGTTTTTTTTTGCGCCAAAAGTGTCGGCGTTCCGGATGTGGCGTCATTTTTGGCGCCAAAAGCATTTAGGCGCCAAATAATGTGGGCGTCTTTTTTGGCGCTAAAAAATATGGGCGTCACTTTTGTCTCCACATTATTTAAGTCTCATTATTTATTGCTTCTGGTTGCTAGAAGCTTGTTCACTGGCATTTTTTCCCATTCCTGAAACTGTCATTTAAGGAATTTGATCAATTTTGCTTTATATGTTGTTTTTTCTATTACATATTGCAAGATGTCCCAGATTGACCCTGAGTCAGAAGATACTTCTGGAAAGTCGCTGCCTGGTGCTGGATCTACCAAAGTTAAGTGTATCTGCTGTAAACTTGTGGTATCTGTTCCTACAGCTGTTGTTTGTAATGAATGTCATGACAAACTTGTTAATGCAGATAATATTTCCTTTAGTAATGTTACATTACCTGTTGCTGTTCCATCAACATCTAATACTCAGAGTGTTCCTGTTAACATAAGAGATTTTGTTTCTAAATCTATTAAGAAGGCTATGTCTGTTATTCCTCCTTCTAGTAAACGTAAAAGGTCTTTTAAAACTTCTCATTTTTCAGATGAATTTTTAAATGAACATCATCATTCTGATTCTGATAATGATTCCTCTGGTTCAGAGGATTCTGTTTCAGAGATTGATGCTGATAAATCTTCATATTTATTCAAAATGGAATTTATTCGTTCTTTACTTAAAGAAGTCTTAATTGCATTAGAAATAGAGGATTCTGGTCCTCTTGATACTAAATCTAAACGTTTAAATAAGGTTTTTAAATCTCCTGTAGTTATTCCAGAAGTTTTTCCTGTCCCTGATGCTATTTCTGAAGTAATCTCCAGGGAATGGAATAATTTGGGTAATTCATTTACTCCTTCTAAACGTTTTAAGCAATTATATCCTGTGCCATCTGACAGATTAGAGTTTTGGGACAAAATCCCTAAGGTTGATGGGGCTATCTCCACTCTTGCTAAACGTACTACTATTCCTACGGCAGATAGTACTTCCTTTAAGGATCCTTTAGATAGGAAAATTGAATCCTTTCTAAGAAAAGCTTACTTATGTTCAGGTAATCTTCTTAGACCTGCTATTTCTTTAGCGGATGTTGCTGCAGCTTCAACTTTTTGGTTAGAAGCTTTAGTGCAACAAGTAACCGATCATAATTCTTATAGCATTGTTAATCTTCTTCAACATGCTAATAACTTTATTTGTGATGCCATCTTTGATATCATTAGAGTTGATGTCAGGTATATGTCTCTAGCTATTTTAGCTAGAAGAGCTTTATGGCTTAAAACTTGGAATGCTGATATGTCTTCTAAATCAACTTTGCTTTCCCTTTCTTTCCAGGGTAATAAATTATTTGGTTCTCAGTTGGATTCTATTATCTCAACTGTTACTGGAGGGAAAGGAACTTTTTTACCACAGGATAAAAAATCTAGAGGTAAATTTAGGTCTAATAATCATTTTCGTTCCTTTCGTCACAACAAGGAACAAAAGCCTTATCCTTCACCCACAGGAGCGGTATCAGTTTGGAAACCATCTCCAGTCTGGAATAAATCCAAGCCTTCTAGAAAACCAAAGCCAGCTCCCAAGTCCACATGAAGGTGCGGCCCTCATTCCAGTCCAGCTGGTAGGGGGCAGATTACGATTTTTCAAAGAAATTTGGATCAATTCAATTCACAATCTTTGGATTCAGAACATTGTTTCAGAAGGGTACAGAATTGGCTTCAAGATAAGGCCTCCTGCAAAGAGATTTTTTCTTTCCCGTGTCCCAGTAAATCCAGCGAAGGCTCAAGCATTTCTGAAATGTGTTTCAGATCTAGAGTTGGCTGGAGTAATTATGCCAGTTCCAGTTCTGGAACAGGGGCTGGGGTTTTATTCAAATCTCTTCATTGTTCCAAAGAAGGAGAATTCCTTCAGACCAGTTCTGGATCTAAAAATATTGAATCGTTATGTAAGGATACCAACATTCAAAATGGTAACTATAAGGACTATCCTGCCTTTTGTTCAGCCAGGGCATTATATGTCCACAATAGATTTACAGGATGCATATCTGCATATTCCGATTCATCCAGATCACTGTCAGTTTCTGAGATTCTCTTTCCTAGACAAGCATTACCAGTTTGTGGCTCTGCCGTTTGGCCTAGCAACAGCTCCAAGAATTTTTACAAAGTTTCTCGGTGCCCTTCTGTCTGTAATCAGAGAACAGGGTATTGTGGTATTTCCTTATTTGGACGATATCTTGGTACTTGCTCAGTCTTCACATTTAGCAGAATCTCATACGAATCGACTTGTGTTGTTTCTTCGAGATCATGGTTGGAGGATCAATTTACCGAAAAGTTCATTGATTCCTCAGACAAGGGTAACCTTTTTAGGTTTCCAGATAGATTCAGTGTCCATGACTCTGTCTCTGACAGACAAGAGACGTCTAAAATTGATCTCAGCTTGTCGAAACCTTCAGTCTCAATCATTCCCTTCGGTAGCCTTATGCATGGAAATTCTAGGTCTTATGACTGCTGCATCGGACGCGATCCCCTTTGCTCGTTTTCACATGCGACCTCTTCAGCTCTGTATGCTGAACCAGTGGTGCAGGGATTACACAAAGATATCTCAATTAATATCTTTAAAACCGATTGTACGACACTCTCTGACGTGGTGGATAGATCACCATCGTTTAATTCAGGGGGCTTCTTTTGTTCTTCCAACCTGGACTGTAATTTCAACAGATGCAAGTCTGACAGGTTGGGGAGCTGTTTGGGGGTCTCTGACAGCTCAAGGGGTTTGGGAATCTCAGGAGGTGAGATTGCCAATTAATATTTTGGAACTCCGTGCAATTTTCAGAGCTCTTCAGTCATGGCCTCTTCTAAAGAGAGAGTTGTTAATTTGTTTTCAGACAGACAATGTCACAACTGTGGCATATATCAATCATCAAGGAGGGACTCACAGTCCTCTGGCTATGAAAGAAGTATCTCGAATTCTGGTATGGGCGGAATCCAGCTCCTGTCTAATTTCTGCGGTTCATATCCCAGGTATAGACAATTGGGAAGCGGATTATCTCAGTCGCCAAACATTACATCCGGGCGAATGGTCTCTTCACCCAGAGGTATTTCTTCAGATTGTTCAAATGTGGGGACTTCCAGAAATAGATCTGATGGCTTCTCATCTAAACAAGAAACTTCCCAGGTATCTGTCCAGATCCAGGGATCCTCAGGCGGAAGCAGTGGATGCATTGTCACTTCCTTGGAAGTATCATCCTGCCTATATCTTTCTGCCTCTAGTTCTTCTTCCAAGAGTAATCTCCAAGATTCTGAAGGAATCTTTGTTCTGCTGGTGGCTCCAGCATGGCCTCACAGGTTTTGGTATGCGGATCTTGTCCGGATGGCTTCTTGCCAACCATGGACTCTTCCGTTAAGACCAGACCTTTTGTCGCAAGGTCCTTTTTTCCATCAGGATCTCAAATCCTTAAATTTAAAGGTATGGAGATTGAACGCTTGATTCTTAGTCAAAGAGGTTTCTCTGACTCTGTGATTAATACTATGTTACAGGCTCGTAAATCTGTATCTAGGAAGATATATTATCGAGTCTGGAAGACTTATATTTCTTGGTGTCTTTCTCATCATTTTTCCTGGCATTCTTTTAGAATTCCGAGAATTTTACAGTTTCTTCAGGATGGTTTGGATAAAGGTTTGTCTGCAAGTTCCTTGAAAGGACAAATCTCTGCTCTTTCTGTTCTTTTTCACAGAAAGATTGCTAATCTTCCTGATATTCATTGTTTTGTACAAGCTTTGGTTCGTATAAAACCTGTTATTAAGTCAATTTCTCCTCCTTGGAGTTTGAATTTGGTTCTGGGGGCTCTTCAAGCTCCTCTGTTTGAACCTATGCATTAATTGGACATTAAATTACTTTCTTGGAAAGTTTTGTTTCTTTTGGCCATCTCTTCTGCTAGAAGAGTTTCTGAATTATCTGCTCTTTCTTGTGAGTCTCCTTTTCTGATTTTTCATCAGGATAAGGCGGTGTTGCGTACTTCTTTTACATTTTTACCTAAGGTTGTGAATTCTAACAACATTAGCAGAGAAATTGTGGTTCCTTCATTATGTCCTAATCCTAAGAATTCTAAGGAGAGATCATTGCATTCTTTGGATGTAGTTAGAGCTTTGAAATATTATGTTGAGGCTACTAAGAATTTCCGAAAGACTTCTAGTCTATTTGTTATCTTTTCCGGTTCTAGGAAAGGTCAGAAGGCCTCTGCCTTTTCTTTGGCATCTTGGTTGAAATCTTTAATTCATCATGCTTATGTCGAGTCGGGTAAAACTCCGCCTCAAAGGATTACAGCTCATTCTACTAGGTCAGTTTCTACTTCCTGGGTGTTTAGGAATGAAGCTTCGGTTGATCAGATTTGCAAAGCAGCAACTTGGTCTTCTTTGCATACTTTTACTAAATTCTACCATTTTGATGTGTTTTCTTCTTCTGAAGCAGTTTTTGGTAGAAAAGTACTTCAGGCAGCTGTTTCAGTTTGATTCTTCTGCTTATAATTTCAGTTTTTTTCATTATATGATTTAAACTTTATTTTGGGTGTGGATTATTTTCAACGGAATTGGCTGTCTTTATTTTATCCCTCCCTCTCTAGTGACTCTTGCGTGGAAGATCCACATCTTGGGTAGTCATTATCCCATACGTCACTAGCTCATGGACTCTTGCTAATTACATGAAAGAAAACATAATTTATGTAAGAACTTACCTGATAAATTAATTTCTTTCATATTAGCAAGAGTCCATGAGGCCCACCCTTTTTGTGGTGGTTATGATTTTTTGTATAAAGCACAATTATTCCAATTCCTTTTTTTTATGCTTTCGCACTTTTGTCTTATCACCCCACTTCTTGGCTATGCGTTAAACTGATTTGTGGGTGTGGTGAGGGGTGTATTTGTGGGCATTTTGAGGTTTGGGAAACTTTGCCCCTCCTGGTAGGAATGTATATCCCATACGTCACTAGCTCATGGACTCTTGCTAATATGAAAGAAATGAATTTATCAGGTAAGTTCTTACATAAATTATGTTTTTTCTTGCTTGTCTTCGGTCGAATGACTGGGGGTGGCAGTTAGGGGAGGAGCTATATAGACAGCTCTGCTGTGGGTGTCCTCTTGCAACTTCCTGTTGGGAAGGAGAATATCCCACAAGTAATGGATGAACCCGTGGACTGGATACACCACAAGAGAAATAAATTTATCAGGTAAGCATAAATTTTGTTTTCTGTGCATCTCAGGGAGTGAGGCATGCATTAATAACGCGGTTTGCAAGGGCAGTGATATTACAGGGCTAAAAACCCTTTAGGACACGGGACATACATGGTACATCTGTGTCGTTAAAGAGTTAAATACATTTATATTCTTAAAAATCTGCTCAATTTCCTTTTTCCTCTGTTCAGTGCAATAAAATGCACCTAGCTATCTTTTTATATGCATATCCCTTAATAACGAAACCGCAGCGTGCAAGCACCAGGAAGCAACGAACACCTCAACAAAAAAAACAAAAAGTGACCTGGTACATTTGAATAATACAGGATGTGTAAATACAGATGTTTATTTATAATCTTTATACCTATTTTTTTTTTTAAATTTGCTGATAATCCTAAAATATGGTATTAAATCTTTTGATAAAAAAAAGGATTGACCTGAAGTCTAGAACACTGCGCCATAGACAGAGCTTGGCAAAATTCTATCAAGCTGACTGTATTTTAAACAGCTAATCAGAACCAGTGAAGTAGTATTTACAGCATAGTGATGAGATGGATGAGAAGCATGGTCATTTCTTGCAACTGATATAAAATAGGAAGGGTAAAAGTCTGCTAAACACTGCAGAGATATGTTTATGAAGTATGGTAAATCTGTTCATGTAATTTCATTTAATATAAAACATATTTTTAACCCTTTAAATGGACATTGAAGTAAGGCATTAGTGCTTATTTATCAATGTATTAGCAGATAATCTTTCCAGCTAGGGAACCTGTCCCTCTCCCATTTGAAGCTGAGGACGCATCAGCTACACTCATTAATGTCACAACTTGTGTAGCCACTCCCTTTGCTGTTGCACAACCAATTTAGTGAGATCAGGACTTGCTAATCATTCTGGATGATTCAGTCCAAGATAATTTAAAGAAATGCTAAATTCAAAATTAAAGTTTAACGATTTAAAACTTTTATGCAAAATTATTTAATGTCCCTTTCATTTTTTAACAGGTTCACGTGACACACATAAAAAGGTGAGTAAACTAGTTACTATAAGGAATACTATCTTGCATGTGAAAGCGCTCCAGTTAAAAATGTTTACATAATGTTTGCATGCAAATGGTTATAGGGACAATCTGATGTAGTATAGCTGCCACCATGTGAGAAAAATACAGGAATACTTTTCTGCAGAATTGTAAACAATATGCACAAAATATTAAAGGGATAGAAAGGTCAATATTGAATTGTTCATGAGTACATTTCATTTTTTTAAAAGAAGCATTTCTTTCATGTAATTGGCAAGAGTCCATGAGCTAGTGACGTATAGGATATACAATCCTACCAGGAGGGGCAAAGTTTCCCAAACCTCAAAATGCCTATAAATACACACCCACAATTCAGTTTTAGATCTCATGACTGTAGCATCGGACACGATCCCCTTTGCTCGTTTTCACATGAGACCTCTTCAGCTTTGTATGCTGAACCAATGGTGCAGGGATTATACAAGGATATCACAATTAATATCCTTAAATCCCAATGTTCGACTATCTCTGACTTGGTGGTTAGATCACCATCGTATAGTTCAAGAGGCCTCTTTTGTTCGTCCAACCTGGACTGCGATCACAACAGATGCAAGTCTTTCAGGTTAGGGAGCTGTTTGGGGATCTCTGAGAGCACAAGGGGTTTGGAAATCTCAAGAGGCGAGATTACCAATCAATATTTTGGAACTCCGTGCGATTTTCAGGGCTCTTCAGATTTGGCCTCTGTTGAAGAGAGAACCGTTCATTTGTTTTCAGACAGACAATATCACAACTGTGGCATATGTCAATCATCAGGGTGGGACTCACAGTCCCCAAGCTATGAAAGAAGTATCTTGGATACTTGCTTGGGCGGAATCCAGCTCCTGTCTAATTTCTGCGGTTCATATCCCAGGTATAGACAATTGGGAGGCGGATTATCTCAGCCGTCAGACTTTACATCTGGGGGAGTGGTCCCTCCATCCAGATGTGTTTTCTCAGGTTGTTCAAATGTGGGGTTTTCCAGAAATAGATCTGATGGCTTCTCATCTAAACAAGAAACTTCCCAGGTACCTGTCCAGGTCCAGGGATCCACAGGCGGAAACAGTGGATGCATTGACACTTCCTTGGTGTTATCAACCTGCTTATATTTTCCCGCCTCTAGTTCTTCTTCCAAGAGTGATCTCCAGAATCATCATGGAGCAATTGTTTGTGTTGCTGGTGGCTCCAGCATGGCCTCACAGGTTTTGGTATGCAGATCTTGTTCAGATGTCCAGTTGCCAACCTTGGCCACTTCCACTAAGGCCAGACCTTCTGTCTCAAGGTCCGTTTTTCCATCAGGATCTCAAATCATTAAATTTGAAGGTATGGAAATTGAACGCCTAGTGCTTAGTCATAGAGGTTTCTCTGACTCAGTGATTAATACTATGTTACTGGCTTGTAAATCTGTTTCTAGAAAGATTTATTATTGAGTTTGGAAGATTTATATTTCATGGTGTTCTCATGAATTCTCTTGGCATTCTTTCAGAATTGCTAGAATTTTACAGTTTCTTCAGGATGGTTTGGATAAGGGTTTGTCTGCAAGTTCCTTGAAGGGACAAATCTCTGCTCTTTCTGTTTTATTTCACAGAAAGATTGCTAAACTTCCTGATATTCACTGTTTTGTACAGGCTTTGGCTCGTATCAAGCCTGTCATTAAATCAATCTCTCCTCCTTGGAGTCTTAATTTGGTTTTGAAGGCTTTACAGGCTCCTCCTTTTGAGCCTATGCATTCTTTGGACATTAAACTACTTTCTTGGAAAGTTTTGTTCCTTTTGGCCATCTCTTCTGCTCGAAGAGTTTCTGAATTATCTGCTCTTTCTTGTGAATCTTCTTTTCTGATTTTTCATCAGGATAAGGCGGTTTTGCGGACTTCATTTAAATTCTTACCTAAGGTTGTGAATTCTTACAACATTAATAGAGAAATGGTTGTCCCTTCCTTGTGTCCTAATCCTAAGAATTCTTTGGAGCGATCCTTACATTCTTTGGATGTGGTAAGAGCTTTGAAATATTATGTTGAAGCTACTAAAGATTTCAGGAAGACTTCTAGTCTATTTCTTATCTTTTCTGGTTCTAGGAAATGTCAGAAGGCTTCTGCTGTTTCCTTGGCTTCGTGGTTAAAGCTTTTGATTCATCAGGCTTATTTGGAGTCGGGTCAAGCCCCGCCTCAGAGAATCACAGCTCATTCTACTAGATCAGTCTCCACTTCATGGGCTTTTAAGAATGAAGCTTCATTTGATCAGATTTGCAAAGCAGCAACTTGGTCTTCTTTGCATACATTTACTAAATTATACCGTTTTGATGTATTTGCTTCTTCAGAAGCAGTTTTTGGTAGAAAAGTTCTTTAGGCAGCTGTTTCAGTTTGATTCTTCTGCTTATGTTTTAAGTTTTTCTTTTCATTTATGAGAATAAACTTCTATTTTGGGTTGTGGATTAATTTTTTTCAGCGGAAAATGGCTGTTTTTATTTTATCCCTCCCTCTCTAGTGACTCTTGCGTGGAGTTCCACATCTTGGGTATTTCTATCCCATATGTCACTAGCTCATGGACTCTTGCCAATTACATGAAAGAAAACATAATTTATGTAAGAACTTACCTGATAAATTCATTTCTTTCATATTGTCAAGAGTCCACGAGGCCCACCCTTTTTATGGTGGTTATGATTTTTTTTGTATAAAGCACAATTATTTCCAAATTCCTTTGTTGATGCTTGTTACTCCTTTCTTTATCACCCCACTGCTTGGCTATTAGTTAAACTGAATTGTGGGTGGGTTGAGGGGTGTATTTATAGGAATTTTGAGGTTTGGGAAACTTTGCCCCTCCTGGTAGGATTGTATATCCCATTCGTCACTAGCTCATGGACTCTTGCCAATATGAAAGAAATTAATTTATCAGGTAAGTTCTTACATAAATTATGTTTTTGAAATATACCTCCATTAGCAAAAATGCCTCTACTAAAAGTTATTACTGTTTTTCAGCGGCATATGCACATATGATGTGAGGGCCAGTGCACCAGTATTCAAACAACATGCCTCAGAGAATCATCTATGGCTTGTATGGCACAATAAAATGGGACATGATACCCTAATGTTTAAGCACTTAAAAGTGATGCGTTATAGGTGTAAAAATCTGACCAGAAAATATTTCCTATCTATTTCTATGTAAAAAAAGAAAAGATATTTAACCTCAAAATTTCCGTAGTAGCCACATCCCATTGTAAAGGGACTTTAAGCAGCCAAATAGGATGTTAGTCCCAGGACTTTCAATCAAGTGTACATCTGTCATGTTATTTCACTCCTCAGTTTTAGGAAGTTTACTATGAAATCTCATAAGATCACAGTAAAGTAAATTTGACATCAGCACTGATGGTGCTGATTGACTGTTTTGTTTTTTTCAGCATGCAGCTGCCAGTAACTGAAATATAGCAGAACACTTACTAGTGTAAATATGTATGTGCACAGTCACAAACATAATATAAACACACATATATATATATATATATATATATATATATATATATTTATATATATATATACACACACACACATACATATAGACATATACAGATATATATATATATACACTATTGAGCCCTTCCCAGTCCAATACCTTTATTAATCAATTTTAATATGTTATATGTTTTGAATAATCATACTTCACAATCCTATGTTCTTCATTCAGAAGAAAATGTTATTTTTATTTTTAAAAATATATTTCTATAAATATCTATATATAAAAAAGTATATATCTATATACATATCTATATCTGTATATATTCATATAGATATATAGGTATAGATATATATTTTACAAAAATATACAGATATATATAGAAATATATTTTTTTAAATAAAAAGAACACAGGAATGTGAAAATATTCCTAACACATCTTCTGATCTAGCGCAGTTGGTCTAGCGCATTTTCGGGTTAGCGTGCGAGTGATAAATAGAAAAGTCTTCCTTTAGAAGTCTATAGGGATATGGTGTTAAATGGTGTTTACATGGTCGCAATATCCGCAATTCTGAAGCTAGCGCGCCTAAATCTTTTGCTTGTGCTCTAACATTTTATTTTCAACTTGTAAATACCCACGCAAACCTGGGAACGATCAGTTTTTACTTTGAACACAGTTAGCGCTCATGAGCGATAACAATGTATCGCTCCACTTAATCTAGGCTTTATTTGGGTAACTACTTTTTTTTAATTCTCTTGAGTATGACTGCAAGCTTAACTATCAGCTAGATTACGAGTTTGGCGTTATGAGTGAAAAAGCAGCGTTATGCTTCATAACAATGCTTTTTCCCTAATGCCGCTATTACAAGTCTTGTGAGAATAGGTGTACCGCACACCTTTTTGTCCGTCACACAACGTCAGTACCGCACTTTTAAAAAAAGTCCTTTTTCAATAGGACTTTCATAGTGCCGGTATTACAAGTTTTGCTGTGAGGCCAAAAAGTGAGCAGTACAGCCTAAAATGACAAGATCCGTACCGTCATCTAAAGTCAGTAGTTATGAGTTTTACGTTACAAAGCTGTAACATAAAACTCATAACTAAAGTGTTAAAAAGTACACTAACACCCATAAACTACCTATTAACCCCTAAACCGAGGCCCTCCCACATCGCAAACACAATAATAAAAATATTAACCCCTAATCTGGCGTTCCGGACATCGCCGCCACTTAAAAAATGTATAAACCCCTATTCCGCCGCTCCCCGACATCGTCGCCACTATAATAAACCCCTAACCCCTAACGCCTAAACTGCCGCCCTCCCGCATCACAAACACTATTTAAATATTATTAACCTCTAATCTGCCGTCTGCCAACACCGCTGCTATAATAAACCTATTAACCACTAAACCGCAAGCCCCCCACAATGAAGTATAATAGAATAAACTATTAACCCCTAAACCTCTGGCCTCCCACATCACTACATAAATATATTAACCCCTAAGCCTAACCCTAACACCCCCTAACTTAACTATAATTAAAATAAATCTAAATAAAACTTACAATTATTACCTAAATAATTCCTATTTAAAACTAAATACCTATAAAATAAAACCTGAGCTAGCTACAAAATAACTAATAGTTACATTGTAGCTAGCTTAGGTTTTATTTTTATTTCGCAAGTAAGTTTGTATTTATTTTAACTAGGTAGACTAGTTAGTAAATAGTTATTAACTATTTACTAACTACCTAGTTAAAATAAATACAAACTTACCTGTAAAATAAAACCTAACCTGCCTTACACTAAAACCTAACATTACAGTAAAATAAATTAAATTAATAAAATGCAATTATTTAAATTACAAAAAGAAATAAACAGTAAATTACCCAAAATAAAAAACGATAATTATCAAAAATAAAAACAAATTACTCCTAATCTAATAGCCCTATCAAAATAAAAAAGCCCACCCAAAATAAAAAAAACCCTAGCCTACACTAAACTGCCAATGGCCCTTAAAAGGGCCTTTTGCGGGGCATTGCCCCAAAGAAATTAGCTCTTTTACCTGTTACCCCCAACAGTAAAACCCACCACCCACCCAACCAAACCCGAGAAATAAAAACCTATCTAAATAAAACTAAGCTAACCATTGTCCTGAAAAGGGAATTTGGATGGGCATTGCCCTTAAAAGGGCATTTAGCTCTTTTACATTGCCCAAACCCTAAATTAAAAATAAAACCCACCTAATAAACCCTTAAAACAACCTAACACTAACCCCCGATGATCCACTTACAGTTTTCGAAGACCAGACATCCATCCTCATCCAGGTGGCAGAAGTCTTCATCCAAGCGGGCAGAAGTCCTCATCGAAGCCGACAGAAGTTTTCATCCAGACGGTATCTTCTATCTTCATCCATCCGGCGTGGAGCGAGTCTGTCTTCAAGACATCCGGCGCAGAGCATTCTCTTCTTCCGATCGCTGCTGTAGAATGAAGTTTCCCTTTAAGTGACGTCATCCAAGATGGTGTCCCTTACATTCCGATTGGCTGATAGAATTCTATCAGCCAATAGGAATTAAAGGTGAAAAAATCCTATTGGCTGTTGCAATCTGCCAATAGGATTGAGCTTGCATTCTATTGGCTGATTGGAATAGCCAATAGAATGCAAGCTCAATCCTAATGGCTGATTGCATCAGCCAATAGGATGAAAGCTCAATCCTATTGGCTGATTGCAACAACCAATATGATTTTTTCACCTTTAATTTCTATTGGATGCAAGCTCAATCCTGTTGGCTGATTGCAACAACCAATAGGATTTTTTTCACCTTTAATTCCTATTGGATGCAAGCTCAGTCCTATTGGCTGATTGCAACAGCCAATAAGATTTTTTCACCTTTAATTCCTATTGGATTCAAGCTCAATCCTATTGGCTGATTGCAACAACCAATAGGATTTTTTCACCTTTAATTCCTATTGGATGCAAGCTCAATCCTATTGGCTGATTGCAACAGCCAATAGGATTTTTTCACCTTTAATTCCTATTAGATATGTGCGATTCGTTTTGGATCGATTCGGAAATTCGTCCGAATTCAGTAGATTCGGATCGATTCGAATTTCCGAATTAAAATAGTGCTGAATCTACGAATAAATCCGAATTAGCTCAGATTTATTCGGTAGATTCGGATGGCAATGGATTACACTAGTATTGTACAGTATATTAGGTTATATCACTCTTCTATGGGTTACACCTAATATACAGTACATAATACTAGTCTAATACACAGCATATCCCACACATACCAAAATTCCGAATTTCCGAACCGAATCCGAATCCGAATGAATCCAAAACGAATCCGAAACGAATTCATTCAAATTTTTCCGAATTCGAATCGTTCCGAACCGAAATTCAAAAAAATCCAAATCAATTTGAACCGAAACAAATTTTTCAATCATGCACAAGTCTAATTCCTATTGGCTGATAGAATTCAGAATCGGCCAATCGGAATGTAAGGGATGCCATCTTGGATGACATCACTTAAAGGGATATTTCATTCTACAGCAGCGATCGGAAGAAGAGGATGCTCCGCGCCCGATGTCTTGAAGATGGACCTGCTCAGCGCCGGATGGATGAAAATAGTAGATGCCGTTTGGATGAAGACTTCTGCCTGCTTGGATGAAGACTTCTGCCAGCTTCGATGAGGACTTCTGCCCGCTTGATGAAGACTTCTGCCGCCTGGATGAGGATGGATGTCCGGTCTTCGAAAACTGTAAGTGGATTGTCAGGGGGTTAGTGTTTTTTTAAGGGTTTATTGGGTGGGTTTTATTTTTAGCTTAGGGTTTGGGCAATGTAAAAGAGATAAATGCCCTTTTAAGGCCAATGCCCATCCAAATGCCCTTTTCAGGGCAATGGTTAGCTTAGGTTTATTTAGATTTTTATTTGGGGGTTTGGTTGGGTGGGTGGATGGGTGGTGGGTTTTACTGTTGGGGGGTGTTTGTATTTTTTTTTAACAGGTAAAAGAGCTGATTTCTTTGGGGCAATGCCTCGCAAAAGGCCCTTTTAAGGGCCAATTGGCGGTTTAGTGTAGGCTAAGGTTTTTTTTTTTATTTTGGGTGGGCTTTTTTATTTTGATAGGGCTATTAGATTAGGAGTAATTCATTTTTTTATTTTTGATCATTTCGTTTTTTATTTTGTGTAATTTAGTGTTTATTTTTTTTGTAATTTAGATAATTGTATTTCATTAGTTTAATTTATTTTATTTTATTGTAATGTTAGGGTTTAGTGTAAGGCAGGTTAGGTTTTATTTTACAGGTAAATTTGTATTTATTTTAACTAGATAGCTAGTAAATAGTTAATAACTATTTACTAACTAGTCTACCTAGTTAAAATAAATACAAACTTACCTGTGAAATAAAAATAAAACCTAAGATAGATACAATATAACTATTAGTTATATTGTAGCTAGCTTAGTTTTTTTTTTTACAGGTAAGTATTTAGTTGTAAATAGGAATTATTTAGGTAATAATTGTAAGTTTAATTTAGATTTATTTTAATTATATTTAAGTTAGGGGGGTTAGGGTTAGACTTAGGCTTAGGGTTACGTTAGGGTTATACTTAGGGTTAGGGTTATGTTAGGGTTAGGTTTAGGGGTTAATATATTTATTTAGTGTTAGTGATGTAGGAGGCCAGAGGTTTAGGGGTTAATAACTTTAGTATATTGGCAGCGACATTGGGCGCGGCAGATTGGGGTTAATAGTTTTATTTAGGTGGCGGCAATGTTAGGGGCAGCAGATTAGGGGTTAATAACTGTAATGTAGGTGGCAGTGATATCGGGAGCGGCAGATTGGGGTTAATAGTTTTATTTAGGTGGCGGCAATGTTAGGGGCAGCAGATTAGGGGTTAATAACTGTATGTAGGTGACAGCGATATCGGGGGTGGCAGATTAGGGGTTAATAACTGTAATGTAGGTGGCCTGCTTTCTACACTCAAGTCCATGTCAGCAGCGATGCTACTACACTGTCACACTTGAGAGGCCGTGTTCCTGTTCCATGGCGTAGATTCTGGTAAGATCGTTTCATTTTTTATACACATAATGATAACGCAGAAGAAGGGTCACAGTGTGATACTTTTTATCTTTATAGGGTTAATATCCCTGGTAGGGGGATTATTGAACAGTGTGGGGGGGGGGGGTTGTGCATAATATTGTTTGTTGTGTCATTAGTGCAATATGTGTCAGATGTGGCTCTGGCAATGGGTGGACTTTAGTTTAATTTCCGGGAGTATTTGCACGGCAGTTTTGCCACGTTTTCTCCCTAGTGCATGGACGGTCCTGTGAGGCATTCCTTCTGTCGGGTGACTTCCTTGCTTGAACGGTGGCGAAGGAGACGTAACGGTTTCTTTGGTCCGGGTCATAGGAGGTGGTGAGTGCCCCGGCCATTGGAGATTATAAAGGTGCCATTTTTATTAGATTATAACTAGTTTGTACTAAAGCCGCAAACTATGGAGGACTCTGACGCGTTAGAGGGTACTCCCTCTTTAACTAAGTCTAGTACCTGTGTTTATTGCAAGGAGGTTCTGGTATATCTGCCTGCTCGACTATGTTCCACATGCCTTGATAGAGCCATGACATCTCGAAAGAAAAGGATGTCTAGTACTACTGAGCTGTCCACCTCTGAGGGCTCCCCGTCCTGTGAGGTGCGTTCCCTACATACATCTCCGAGTACACATGCAGTGCCCGAGGGCATGTCTATTTCTCCTACGGGAGAGATCCGTTGGCCATCAGATTTTGCGGATCAACTGCCAACGGCGGTCTCTAAGGTGATAAGTGCCTTACCACGTTCTGCAAAGTGCAAGCGTAAGGTAAAATATGGCGATTCGGCCCAGGGGTCTTATACTCCAATGGATATCTCGGAAAGATCCGCTGACAAGGACGACTCCGACTCTTCGGAGGATGTTCCTTCTGGGTCGGAGTCCATGTCATCTAAAGCTCCCACTGCACAGTAGCCTGACTTTAGGTTTAGGATGGAAATTTCGCGCTTTTTGCTGAAGCAAGTGCTTGCTACCCTCAAGGTTCCGGAACCGAAACTACCGGAGGAACCTTCGATTCCTAAGTTTGATAAAATGTATGAGGAGAGGGTGGTACCTCAGACCTTCCCGGTTCCTGTTAAGATGGCTAACATTATTAAGAATAAATGGGAGAGATTAGGTTCTTCCTTTTCCCCTTCTTCTTCCTTTAAGAAGCTGTTCCCTGTCCAGGACTCTCAGCTCGAGCTATGGGGGACTGTCCCTAAGGTGGATAGTGCTATCTCTACGCTATACAACATGATTAAGGGATAACACCCGAAACGTTGTTCTATGTTTGTTTGGAGTAGATGTAAATAAATATACATCATTTATTCTGGAGTGCTGCAAGCTGCTTCTTTTTTCTACATTGTATTTGGGACTTGTTGGTGTGGAGTCCTGGATGGCGTGGTCACCCATTTGATACAAAGGTGCTGGAGAGCATATATATTCTACTCTATGCTATCTCTACGCTCGCAAAGTGGACAACGATTCCTCTTAAGGATAGTTCGTCATTTAAAGAGCCCATGGATAAAAAGTTGGAGAACATGTTAACAAAGATGTTCCAACACACAGGGTTTGTTTTTCAGCCAGCAGCGGTGGTAGCTGCGACATATTGCTGTGAGTCTCTGTCGGACATGGTCAAGAGGAAGACTCCCCTCAACGAGATACAGGAGAGAATTAAGGCCTTGAGGGTTGCAAATTCTTTTATTTGTGATGCCAATATGCAAATTAATCGCCTGAACGCAAAGGTGTCAGGTTTTTCCGTTTTAGCCCGCAGGGCTCTGTGGCTAAAATCATGGTCTGCGGACATGACCTCTAAGTCCAGACTTCTGTCCCTTCCCTTTCAGGGAAAGATCCTGTTCGGTCCAGGATTGGACTCAATCATACCCACGGTTACAGGAGGCAAGGGCGCTTTCCTACCGCAGGATAAAAGGTTAAGTCTAAGAGAACTACTTTTTGTCCCTTTTGTGCGGACAAGGCCCAACGCTAGCAGTCCACTGCGAAAGCGGATCAGTCCAAGGGTACTTGGAAACCAGCTCAGTCTTGGAATATGTCCAAGCAGAACAAGAAGCCCGCCGAAACACAGTCGGCATGAAGAGGCGGCCCCCGACCGGCCTCCGGACCAAGTAGGGGGCAGATTATCTCTCTTCTCAGAGGCCTGGTTGCAGGATGTTCAGGACCCTTGGTTTCTTGAGGTTATCGCCCAGGGTTACAGGATAGGGTTCAGATCTCATCCGCCCAGGGGCAGATTCCTCCTCTCAAATCTGTCTTCCAGACCAGAAAAGAGAGAAGCCTTTCTAGACTGTGTGAGGGATTTCTCTTCTCTTGGAGTTATTGTACCAGTAGCCACAGCAGAAAGGGGTCTAGGGTACTATTCAAACCTTTTTGTGGTCCCAAAGAAGGAGGGCACGTTCCGCCTGATTCTAGACCTAAAATGTTTAAATACATTTCTGGCTGTCCCATCGTTCAAAATGGAAACGATCAGATCGATTCTGCCCCTAGTTCAAGAGGGTCAGTTCATGATGACAATAGACTTGAAGGATGCCTACCTTCATATGCCTATCCACAGGGATTACTTTAGGTTCCTGAGATTTGCTTTCTGGACCAACATTTCCAGTTTGTGGCCCTTCCCTTTGGTCTGGCAAAGGCCCTGAGAGTCTTTACGAAGGTTCTGGGGACACTACTTACAGTGGCCAGATCCAGAGGCATTGCTGTGGCGCCCTATCTGGATGACATCCTATTCTAGGCACAGTCATTCAGTCCCGCAGAGGATCACTCCAGGGCCCTTCTTTCATTACTCCAATCTCACGGTTGGAAGATAAACTCAGGAAAGAGCTCCCTGATTCCCAGCAACAGGGTGAAGTTCCTGGGAACGATAATAGATTTTATATCAATGAAGATATTTCTCACAGATCAGTGACGCAGGAAGATTGTGTCCACCTGTCTTGCCCTTCAGTCCTCCTCCAGTCCCTCAGTGGCTCAGAGTATGGAGGTGATCGGGCTCATGGTGTCCAGCATCTATGTCATTCCATTCACCAGGTTCCATCTCAGACCTCTTCAGCTGTGCATGTTGAGAACATTACCTCGTGGCTTACATCAACCATCAGGGGGGGACGAGAAGCTCCCTAGCAATGAAGGAGGTTTCTCAGATATTGGAATGGGCAGAGTCCCACAGCTGCTCACTCTCAGTAATCCACATTCCAGGTGTGAACACCTGGGAAGTGGATTTTCTAAGCAGGCAATCATTCCATCCAGGGGAATGGTCTCTCTATCCCGAGGTGTTTGCGGAGGTTTGTCTCCAATGGGGGACACCGGAGATAGATCTCATGGTGTCCAGACTCAATTGCAAGCTACCCAGATACGGGTCGCGATCCAGGGATCCCCAGGCAGAGCTGACAGACACCTTAGCGGTTCCTTGGGGGTTCAACCCAGTTTATGTTTTTCCACCGTTGCCACTTCTACCTTGAGTAGTGGCCCGCATCAAGCAGGAGCAAGCTTAGGCTATTCTGATTGCTCCGTCGTGGCCGTGGAGGACGTGGTTTGCGGATCTGTGGGGGATGTCATTGTCTCCTCCATGTAGGTTACCCTGTTGCAGGGATCTGTTGGCATAGGGTACCTTTCAACATCAAAATCTAGATTCTCTGAGGCTGACTGCGTGGAGATTGAACGCTTAGTTTTAGCTAAGAGAGTGATTGATACTCTCGTTCAGGCCAGGAAGCCGGTCACTTATTGCATCTATCATAAGGTGTGGAGGACTTACTTGTCCTGGTGTGAAAAGTATGGATAGGAGAAGGGGCTTGCCGCTAGTTCCTTGAAGGGGCAGATTTCGGCTTTATCTGTTCTGTTGCACAAGAGGCTCGCTGAGCTTCCTGATATCCAGTCTTTTGTCTAGCCTCTGTCTAGAATCAGGCCTGTTTTTAGACAGTCCGCTCCTCCCTGGAGCTTGAACTTGGTTCTGAAGGTGTTGCAGAGCGTTCCGTTTGAACCTATGCACTCTCTTGACATTAAGTTACTTTCTTGGAAGGTTCTGTTTTTGTTGGCTATTGCATCGCCATGACGAGTATCTGAGTTGGCAGCCTTGCAATATGAGCCTCCTTATCTGGTTTTTCATGCTGATAAGGCTGTTCTTTGCACTGGTTTTGGATTTCTTCCCAAGGTTGTGTCTACTCGTAATATCAATCAGGAACTAGTTGTTCCTTCTTTGTGTCCTAACTCTTCTTCTCCTAAGGAGAGGTTACTTCATAATTTGGATGTGGTTCGTGCTTTGAAGTTTTATCTTCAGGCTACGAAGGATTTCAGACAGTCTACATCTCCTTTTGTGGTGTATTCAGGGAAGCACAAGGGGTAGAAGGCCTCTTCAACTTCTTTGTTCTTTTGGTTGAGGAGCATGATATACTTGGCCTACCAGACAGCATAACATAAGCCCCCTCAGAGGATCACGGCTCACTCAACTAGAGCTGTGGCTTCTTCTTGGGCCTTCAAGAATGAGGCCTCTATGGAACAGAATTGTAAGACAGCTACCTGGTCCTCCTTACATACCTTTAAAATTTTTTACAAATTTGACGTTTTTGCTTCGGCGGAAGCAGATTTTGGGAGAAAGGTTTTACAGGCTGTGGTGCCCTCAGATTAGGGTCCGCCTTCTTTGCCCTCCCATTTCTTTCATTCAGTGTCCTCTTGAGCTTGGGTATTTGTTCCCACAAGTAATGAATGAAGCTGCGGACTCTCCTCCTCTTTAGATGGAAAATATAAATTATGCTTACCTAATAATTTAATTTCCATCGTGGGGAGGAGAGTCCATGGCTTCCACCCGTTGCTCCGGTGGGCGGACCTAAAATTAATATTATTCTTCTGACACCATTTATACCTTGATATTTCTCCTACTGTTCTTTGTTCCCTCGGCAGAATGACTGGGGGATGAGGGAAGTGGGGGAGGTATTTAAGCCTTTGGCTGGGGTGTCTTTGCCTCCTCCTAGTGGCCAGGTTCTTAATTCCCACAAGTAATTAGTGAAGCCGTGGACTCTCCTCCCCACGATGGAAATGAAATTATCAGGTAAGCATAATTTATATTTTTATACAATAAAAGGTTCTGCAGGGATTATAGACTTATTTTTGGTTCTTCATTATAGGACGAGGAGCACAACATGGAACCTACACTTCATTATGCTGAGATCGCCAACAGAAAAGTGCCTTCTCGCCCAAGGAGCAAACATACGGAAGAGAAGATAACTTACGCACCTATTAAGACACAGCGTTGAATGTGCTCATGTCAGAACATCACTATTTTCAGGTCATATATGTTATAAAAAATATTGAGTAAATATGTTCTTTATATATTGAGATCATTTGTTTATTTGTATATATATTCAGCTTTTCAATTATTTGAGTTAAAGTTATTACTGTTTCAGGAGCATATGCTACATATGACTAGATCATTGGTGTTTAACCCCTTAATGACAACTGACGTACCAGGTACGTCATGCATTAACAACCAGTTAATGACAATAGACGTACCTGGTACGTCAGTTGTCTAAGAGAGTGCTGGAAGCGATCGCAATCGCTTCCAGCAGCTCTCAGGGTATTGCAGTGATGCCTCCATATGGAGGCATCCTGCAATACCTTTTTAGAAGACTCAGATGCAGAGAGAGCCACTCTGTGGCCCTCTCTGCACCGGTAGCGATGGTGCCGGTTCGTTGGTGGGTGGGAGCATAACAGGGAGGCGGGTGGGCGGCCCATCGCTACCCGGCATCCGGTTCCTGTAAGTGCAATGTGCACGCCGGGTGCCGGGAGCGTGCGGGGGCGCGCGTGCGCGCGCGCGATTAGCTGGCCACTGACACCAATGAGGAGGGAAGAGGGGGGAAAAAAGATGTTAAAAATATAAATATATAAGGATCTGGGAGGGGGAGGGGGTTGGGGTATTGTGGGGGGCTGCTACACTACAGAAAATATTAATAATTGCAAAAAGAGAAAAAGATACTTTTGTTTTTGGGGGCAAATTGGGTACTGGCAGACAGCTGCCAGTACCCAAGATGGCGGCAAATAGGTAGGGGAGAGTGTTAGAGAGCTGGGGGGGGGGGGGGGGGGATCATGGAGGTTGGGGCTAAGGCAGGGGTCCATCACAGCTAAAACATTTTATTTTTTTTTATTAAAAAAAAAGAAAAACTCCTTTTATTTAGTACTGGCAGACTTTCTGCCAGTACTTAAGATGGCGGGGACAATTGTGGGGTGGGGGAGGGAAGAGAGCTGTTTGGGAGGGATCAGGGGGTGGGATGTGTCAGCTGATCTCTACCCTAAAGCTAAAATTAACCCTGCAAGCTCCCTACAACCTACCTAATTAACCCCTTCACTGCTGGGCATAATTTACGTGTGGTGCGCAGCAGCATTTAGTGGCCTTCTAATTACCAAAAAGCAATGCCAAAGCCATATATGTCTGCTATTTCTGAACAAAGGGGATCCCAAAGAAGCTTTTACAACAATTTGTGCCATAATAGCACAAGCTGTTTGTAAATAATTTCAGTGAGAAACCTAAAATTGTGAAAAAAAAATTTTTTTTTAATTGTTTGCTCGCATTTGGCGGTGAAATAGTGGCATAAAATATATCAAAATGGGCCTAGATCAATACTTGGGGTTGTCTACTACACTACCCTAAAGCTAAAATTAACCATGCAAGCTCCCTACAACCTACCTAATTAACCCCTTCACTGCTGGGCATAATTTACGTGTGGTGCGCAGCAGCATTTAGCGGCCTTCTAATTACCAAAAAGCAACCCCAAAGCCATATATGTCTGCTATTTCTGAACAAAGGGGATCCCAAAGAAGCATTTACAACCATTTGTGCCTTAATTGCAGAAGCTGTTTGTAAATAATTTCAGTGGGAAACCTAAAGTTTGTGACAAAATTTGTGAAAAAGTGAACTTTTTTTTTTATTTGATGACATTTGGCGGTGAAATGGTGGCATGAAATATACCAAAATGGGCCTAGATCAATACTTTGGGATGTCTTCTAAAAAAAAATATATACATGTCAAGGGATATTCAGGTATTCCTGACAGATATCAGGGTTCTAATGTAACTAGCGCAAATTTTGAAAAGAAATGGTTTGGAAATAGCAAAGTGCTACTTGTATTTATGGCCCTATAACTTGCAAAAAAAGCAAAGAACATGTAAACATTGGGTATTTCTAAACTCAGGACAAAATTTAGAAACTATTTAGCATGGGTGTTTTTTGGTGGTTATAGATGTGTAACAGATTTTGGGGGTAAAAGTTAGAAAAAGTGTGTTTTTTTCAATTTTTTCCTCATATTTTATATTTTTTTTATAGTAAATTATAAGATATGATGAAAATAATGGTATCTTTAGAAAGTCCATTTAATGGCGAGAAAAACGGTATATAATATGTGTGGGTACAGTAAATGAGTAAGAAGAAAATTACAGCTAAACACAAACACCACAGAAATGTAAAAATAGCCTTTGTCATTAAGGGTAAGAAAATTGAAAAATGGTCTGGTCATTAAGGGGTTAACCTTGGCACCAGTGATGTTTTGGAACTACATTTCCCATGATGCTTAACCAGACTGCAGAGTGCCTAAGCATCATGGGAAATGTAGTTCCAAAATATCTGGGGTGCTAAGGTTAGCCATTACTGGACTAGAGCATCAGGATATAAACACTTTATTTCCCAGAGGGCTGGAGGTGGTGTGTATTGTGTCAGTGAAGACTTCATTTGTTTCATACATTCCCCTGCTGGTGCATAGGCACTCACAGCATATGTGCATATGCCACTGAAAAAACACATAACTTTTTACTAGAAGCATTTTTGCAAATGGAAGTACATTGCAAAATGCTTCTATTCAAAATTGAAATACACTTATGCACATTTCAGTTTTGACGTTTCTATCCCTTAAGTATATAGCAGATTAAATATTCACTATTTTATTATGATGTTTAGAGAGTCGTTACCTTTCATTTGCTACCCCCCATAGACTGCAATAAAATGATATAATACTACTATGAGGAAATTCACTAATTCTTCTATAGATGCTAGTTTAGAATAGAGGTAGATTTAGGGTTAGTGAGACCCTGAGCAAAAAACAATGCTGCCCTTTCTGCGAGGGTTGTTACTAGCACAATCAAGTCTTTAGAGGCTGAAAATTGATTGTGACCATTAGGGATCGGCAAATGTTTTGAAACTTTGAAATGTAAAATTAATTTCGATATGTTTGAATCAAAATATTTGTTTGAATAATCAAATGTTTACCTATGTATTTTACATCAAATTCAAAAATATTACTAAAATTTGATTTCAAATTTGTTTTATGCAAATTAAATTTCAATATTTAATTTCACATTGTATTTCTAATCTACATTTAGCTTTTATAAATTTAATATTCAAATTCAAAACCAACATTCCAAACTAAAATTCGAAATTGAAACCTAAATTTGAAATTGAAAGTTACATTCAAAAACCAGAAATAACATTAGATTTTGTAAATTAAAGAATATTCGTTCTTATCAACATTCGATTTTCCAAATCGAATTTTGACAATAAAATTTGTTCTACCATTCAAATTCTAATTTAAACACATTCCCCCATCCCTAGTGACCATACAAGGGCTGAGATTCTCTGAATATCTATTAATAATGCACACATTTCCAAACATACACTACTGTGCAAAAGTTATAGACAAGTGTGAGAAATTGCTGTAATGTAAGAATGCTTACAAAAATATAAATGTTAATACCTTATTTTTATCAATTAATAAAATGCAAAGTGAGTGAACAGAAGAAAAATCTTAATCAAATCAATATTTGGTCTGACCACCCTTTGCCTTCAAAGCATAAATTCTTCTAGATACATTTCCACAAAGTCAGTGATTTTGTAGGAATATTTTCAGGTGCATGATTAAACAATTACAGGTGCTAATGATTTTCAATTAAATATGTAGGTTGAAACACAATCATTCACTGAAACAGAAACAGCAATGTAGGAGAAATAAAGCTTGGTGAGGAACAGCAAACTCTGCTAACAAGGTGAGGTTGCTGAAGACAGTTAAATGTCAAAAGTCCTACACCATGGCAAGACTGAGCACAGCAACAAGACACAAGATAGTTATACTGCATTAGCAAAGGTCTCTCCCAGGCAGACAGGGGTTTCCAGATGTGTTAACCAAGCTCTTCTGAAGAAACACAAAGAGCAAAGGCATCGTTGAGGACATTAGAATCAGTGGTCATCTAAGGAAACAGTGCAGCAGATGAAATACCCATCAAGCTTACTTCCCTAAACAATTGGAAGATTTCCAGCAGTGCCATAAGCTCAGAATTGGCTGATGAGTCAATATTTGAAATATTTGGCTGTAGTAGAAGGCAGTTTGTTTGCTGAAGGGCTGGTGAGTGGTACAAAAATGAGTTTCTGCAGGCAACTGTGAAGCATGGTGGAGGTTCCCTGCAAGTTTGGGGCTGCATTTCTGCAAATGGAGTTGGGGATTTGGTCAGAATTATTGGTCTCCTCAATTCTGAGAAGTACAGGTAGATACATATCCATCATGCAATACCATCAGGAAGGCATCTGATGGGCCCCACATATATTCTACAGCATGGCCACAATCCCAAACATACAGCCAAAGCCATTAAGATCTATCTTCAGTGTAAATAAGAACAAAGAGTCCTGGAACTGAATTTATGGCCCCCACAGAGCCCTGATCTCATCATCATTGAGTCTGTTTGGGATTACATCAAGAAACAGAAGCAACTGAGGTTGCCTACATTCACAGCAGAACTGTGGTTAGTTCTCCAAGTTGTGTGAAAAAACGTATCTTCTGAATTCCTTAAAAAAACCTGTGTGCAAGTGTACCTTTAAAGGCAAAGGGTGGTCACACCAAATATTGATTTGATTTAGATTTTTCTTCTGTTCACTCACTTAGCATTCAGGTAATTGATAATAATAAACTATTAACATTTTTATTTTTTAAAGCATTGTTACGGTTACCCTTAGTCTCGCTGAGAGATGGACCGCTTAGTAGCCTGGATCCCTATTGCTAAAGAGGGGAGAAGCTGCTTTCCATAGTATTCTATATGAGTCTCGCAAATATAGAATAATCTCCCTTAGCTGCAGTACAGCTAGGATACCCTTCTGCCCACAAAAACGAGTCAACGCTGCGATTGAGGGTCAAACAAGAACTCAGGACTGGGATGCCCAGCCTGCTTTTTATTAAGGTTACATGCACACAGGGCACTCCCAGGGGGAGAGGGGTTGAAGCACAAAATCCCCCATCACACATTTAGATAGAGAGCACTGTCCTTTGACAGGCCACAATAGGATTACAGTACTTAAGATAACAAGTTTACAAGTTCATCTTATCAATTAGCAGTCTGGCTCCAGAGGTGATTAGACAATAGTTTCTAAAAGCTGAAAAAAAAGAGTTAACTCTTTATGAAATGATACTTGTTACGGTTTTCTTGGAGCCCTTCTTAGGCGCTGGCTTGCTGGTTCAGGCATTGCTGCTGGGAAATAAGCTCTTCACAACAAAATAACTAATGCTTCTGTAACAGTGCTCCCTTTCTGTGGAACACTCTGGCAGACACGGTCTGACCCCTTTTCGGGGCAGACTAAGGCTGTCCAGGCCGCTGGTTATGCGGGGCTGAGGTCGGTTTGTCTGGACAACCCGTCGGCGTTGCCATTCTGTTTCCCAGGTCTGTAAGTAATGGTGAAATTGAAGGGTTGCAACGATAAGCTCCAACGTAATAGCCTGCCGTTATCTCCAGAGACCCGGTTCAGCCACACCAACGGGTTATGGTCGGTGACCAGAGTGAACTCCTGACCATATAAATAGGGAGTCAATTTCTTTAATGCCCACACCAAAGCCAAACACTCCTTTTCGACCGCTGCATAGCTGACTTCGCGGGGCAGGAGCTTCCGGCTGATGTAGGCAACTGGATGCTCCCCTCCATCTTCGCCTACTTGGCTGAGGACGGCTCCCAGCCCGAACATGGAAGCATCTGTATGGACGATAAAACGTTTGTTAAGGGCTGGGGCCGCCAAGACAGGAGCGTTAATTAGAGCATTTTTGAGAGCCTGGAAAGCCGTTTCACAGTGGGGAGACCACAGGACCTGTCGAGGTAAGTTCTTCTTGGTCAAGTCAGTCAGGGGTTTGGCAAGTGTGCTGTAGTCTGGTACGAACCGTCTATAGTACCCTGCCGTGCCCAGGAAGGCTAGGACCTGAGTCTTAGTGATGGGGGTGGGCCAATTGGCGACAGCTTCTATTTTGGCCGGCTCTGGTCGCTGCTTTCCACACCCCACCCGGTGACCCAGGTACTGTACCTCGGCCATCCCAAAGTGGCATTTTTCTGGCTTCAGAGTCAGGCCAGCAGCCCGGATCTGATCCAGAACCATTCCCACATGAGCTAAGTGGTCCTCCCAGGACTCACTGTGGATCGCTATGTCGTCCAGGTAGGCGCAAGCAAAACTCTGGAAGCCATCCAGGAGCCTATCCACCAAGCGCTGGAATGTAGCTGGGGCATTCTTCATCCCAAACGGCATTACCCTAAACTGATATAAGCCGAATGGAGTGACGAATGCCGACTTGGGGATAGCCTCCGGGGCCAGGGGAATCTGCCAGTAACCTTTGCAGAGGTCAATAGTGGTCAGGTAATTTCCCCTGGCTATACGATCGAGTAGCTCGTCTACCCTGGGCATAGGGTAAGCGTCCGTCACGGTCTTTTCATTGAGCCTCCGATAGTCTACGCAGAACCGGGTGGTCCCATCTTTCTTGGGCACCAAGACAACTGGGGAGGCCCAGGGACTATCGGAGGGCTCAATTACCCTGAGCTGGAGCATCTCATCGATCTCCTTCTTCATTCCTGTCCTAACTGCTTCGGGGATTCGGTACGGAGCCTGGCGCAAGGGAGCTTGTCCCGGAGTATCTACCTGGTGGGTGGTTAAAGTAGTGTACCCTGGCTTCGGGGAGAAGGTGAGGTGTTTGGACTGGAGGAGTTGGTTGAGCTGCTCCCTTTCAGTGGGGCTAAGTCGGTCCCCTATCTGAACCTGCGCCACTATACCTGTGGGGAGGCTCTTTTCTAATAGGTCTGGAATGGGTAAACTGTCGGGGTCTTCCTGAGGGGAACAACATACGGCCGTCACGTTCTCTGGTCGCTCAAAATATTCCTTGAGCATGTTTACATGGAATGTCTTTCTAAGATTGTTGTCGTGGCAGCTAGCTATCACATAAGTGGTGTCTCCCCTTTTCTCTACGATCTGGTAGGGACCCTGCCAGGACGCCTGCAATTTGTCTGTCTTCACCGGCTTAAGTACTAACACCTTTTGTCCTATGGTGAAGATTCTCTTTCGGGCCCCCCGATCGTACCATACTTTCTGTCTTCTCTGGGCCAACTGGAGATTAGCCCGCACGGATTTGGCTAATTGCTCCATTCGGTCCCTGAGTTCCAGCACGTATGGCACAATTGGGACACCGTCAGCCTCCATCTCTCCCTCCCAGTGCTCCCGGATCAGGTTTAGGGGTCCCCGTACCTTTCTTCCGTAGAGCAACTCGAAGGGAGAGAACCCTGTCGTTTCCTGGGGCACCTCCCGATAAGCAAATAGGAGGTGCGGCAGGAAGCGTTCCCAGTCTCGGTATTCCTGAGTGAACGTCTTGAGCATTTGCTTGAGGGTCCCATTGAACCTCTCACACAGCCCGTTCGTCTGGGGGTGGTATGGGGAGCTCAGGAGGGACTTAATTTTGCAAACCTGCCAGAGTTGTTGGGTCAATTCAGCCGTAAATTGGGTGCCTCGGTCGGATAGGATTTCTTTTGGAAATCCTACCCGGGAGAACACCTGTACTAGTGCATTTGCTACCGTATCCGCTTGTATGTTGGATAGGGCGACAGCCTCTGGGTACCTGGTAGCGTAGTCCACTACGGTAAGAATGTATCGCTTACCGGAGGGACTAGGGGTAGCCAGTGGTCCCACTAGGTCAATAGCAACCCGGCTGAAGGGTTCCTCTACAATGGGCATATTTACTAGCTGGGCTTTAGGGTGATCGCCTCGCCTTCCTACTCGTTGACACACATCGCAGGTGTTACAGTAAGTTCTAACGTCAGCGTGCACCCCTGGCCAAAAGAACGTGTGAGTAATGCGGTGTAGGGTACGGGTAACGGCTAGGTGGCCTGCTAAGGGGATGTCGTGGCCTATTTTGAGGATTTCTTGATGGTATTTGTGGGGCACTACCAGCTGTCGCCTACGCTGTCCCCTTTTCTCTGTCCAGCGGTATAGTTTCCCTTTTTCCCATAAGAATGTTTCGTTATCTGCCCCGCCCCCTCCGGTCTCTGCTCGTTCCCGGTACTTTTGTAAGGTCGGGTCAGTCTTAGACTCTGCCTCGAAAGCATCTGGGGTGTCCCAGGGTATGGGGCCTAACCTGTCAGGCAAGGTCGGGGTAGGTCTTACCTGTGTCTCCCGCACTGGTGAGAGCTCTCGCTCCGTCCGGGCTTGGGCCCGTGTAGTCACTGGGTCCACCTCGTTGTTGCATACTGGAGCATAGGCAGAAGTCATGGGGCCCAAATCGTTGCCCAGTAGTACTTCGGCAGGTAAATTATCCATTAGGCCCACGTTCACAGCCCCCTTTCCCGCTCCCCAATCAAGATGCACTTTAGCTGTTGGAATTTTGTACACATCCCCCCCCGCCACTCTAACGGCCACAGTCTGTCCGGATCGCTTGTGCTCTGGCACCAAATGACTCTGTACCAGCGTGATAGTAGCCCCTGTGTCTCGCAATCCCTCGGTAGATCGCCCCTCGAGCCATACCCTCTGCCGATGGTGCTGGCGGTTATCTGAGGCAGCATATACAGGGTCTGCCTCGTGAAGCAGCCCCACATATCCCTCCATAGGGGCCTCTTGGTTAACACAGAGGGCCCGGGCCGGACGATAGGACCCAGAGGGGTAATTGTAATACCTGGGTGTCTGGTGCGTATTAAGGGGGCAGCTAGCCATGAAATGCCCTGGTTGCTTGCATCGGTGGGAAGTCGGTCTGGGACGCTCAGAGCTGTTATTGGGTGGTCCTGAGTGTCGGACGGGCCCTGTGGGCACCGGGGCTCGGAATTCAGCACGAGGGGGTGCACGGTAAACCTCTCTGGGTTCGACCCGTGCTGGAGCTCGGTAGTTCAAGGGTTCGTGAAGACGGGAGTCATAATGTTCATCGGCCAATTTGGCTGCTTCTTCTAAGGTAGAAGGCCGCCTGTCTCGCAGCCATTCCTTCCCTTGCTGTTCCATGCCATTATAAAAATGTTCTAAGAGAAACAATTGTAAAATTTCCTCCCCAGTCACCGCTTTACTTCCGCTCAGCCAGTGATTTGCCGCTCTCCGCATTCGGTGCGCCCATTCCATATGCGTATCGTTAGGCTTCTTTTCCGTGCCCCGAAACTGTCGGCGATACGTGTCCGGAGTTACAGCGTACCGTCGCAACAGTGTCTCCTTAACTAGCTCATACTGTGTCACTTCCTCAGCACCCAGAGTACGAAAGGCTTCCAGGGCTCGCCCGGATAGTTTCCCAGACAATATCGTGGGCCACTCTCTGTTGGGAATCTGGTGCAGGGCACATTGCCTTTCGAAGTCCGCCAAATATTCATCAATCCCTGTCTCGCTCTCTAGGAAGGGTCGAAATGCCGCATAGGGTATCTTGGGCCTCCCAGCATTTTCGACAGGGATGATTACCTGCGGGGCTTCAGCATTGTGGTGTGCGTTCGCTAGGTTGAGTTCGTGGGCTCGAGTCTCTCGTATATCCTCGTCCGCCTCCGCCATCAACTGCTGTACCAATTCCATGGAGGGGTTCGGCCCGTATAATGAGAGCCTTTCCCGAACAATCCTGTTTTTTTCGTCACTAATCATGGTCGGTGTTTCCGCCATTGTGAAGCTCTGATCCAGTTCGGTCAATTCTGCGATCAGCTCTCTCCTCGGCCGGTTGCTGGCGTACCCCCCTCTGCTTTCAAGTAAATCCTTTAGGGTTGTACGCTTCAATTTTTCGTAAGCGCTCTCCATCCGTTCTGTACCTCTCCTAGGAAATCCAGGAAAATCCCGCCGCTGCCGCCAAATGTTACGGTTACCCTTAGTCTCGCTGAGAGATGGACCGCTTAGTAGCCTGGATCCCTATTGCTAAAGAGGGGAGAAGCTGCTTTCCATAGTATTCTATATGTGTCTCGCAAATATAGAATAATCTCCCTTAGCTGCAGTACAGCTAGGATACCCTTCTGCCCACAAAAACGAGTCAACGCTGCGATTGAGGGTCAAACAAGAACTCAGGACTGGGATGCCCAGCCTGCTTTTTATTAAGGTTACATGCACACAGGGCACTCCCAGGGGGAGAGGGGGGGAAGCACAAAATCCCCCATCACACATTTAGATAGAGAGCACTGTCCTTTGACAGGCCACAATAGGATTACAGTACTTAAGATAACAAGTTTACAAGTTCATCTTATCAATTAGCAGTCTGGCTCCAGAGGTGATTAGACAATAGTTTCTAAAAGCTGAAAAAAAGAGTTAACTCTTTATGAAATGATACTTGTTACGGTTTTCTTGGAGCCCTTCTTAGGCGCTGTCTTGCTGGTTCAGGCATTGCTGCTGGGAAATAAGCTCTTCACAACAAAATAACTAATGCTTCTGTAACAAGCATCTATTAGTTTACAGCATTTATTCACACCTGCCTACAACTTTTGCTTTGCACAGTATGTGTAGGTTACGAAATCAGGGTGTTATTTTGCCTGATGTATTGTCTACCATTTAAGAGAAAGTATACACTTTTAATATAAAATATTTTTGTTATGGGAGGCGGGGCTTGGCCGCACTGTGTAATGGCCGCTCACTGAACTAGCTCCGGAGTCTAGACCCCCTAAAACGGCATCTGTGACACAGCAAATGGGACACAAATGTTTATAAATGTAGGGGAAACATCCCTTAATCTACCAGGCTGAACCAAACACACCTCGTACTGCGTTGCGGAAGTGTGTGGAATACTTAGCAGAAACGGAGCAAGAAGGCAGGGCCTAAACGAATTCTGCCTAACGGAAAAAAAGATGACATCCAACGCTAAGCAAGCCCTCCGGTTAGTATGGTCATACAAATCAGCATGGCTCAACACTGTATACAGCTCTGAGGACGCAGTAAGCACCAGGATCTCAATAACGCAGAGGCTATAGGCAGGAAAGACCGAGGCCTAATAAAGGATATAACTGGCGAACAGCACGCAGGTAAAAAAGGGGGCTCTTAAAACAGCACTGATTCTGGACCTTTGAAATAACATTGAGGATATTTTCATTGCACAAACAAGCTGGGAATAAACAGACACAAGCTAAATAAAACATCAGGCCAATTTGCCCCTGTGTCTATAGAATAAGATTTACAGCAAGGGAAGCAGACAGGAATGATTTAATATAGTCCTTGTATGTTTCTTATGGGAGTATAATATATAGACCAGCGCACAGAATATTATATCACATACTTCTATGTTTAATAAACTGTCACAAATACTTGAATCCCCACGTGGCTATGCCAGCTAAAAAACAGCAGAAAAGTGAAACTCCAGCCAAATCCAAGATGATAAATCAATATTTAAAACAGGTTGAAAAACCGCAGCTTGAAGAGCCCCGCTCTCTCATCCCAGAGCCCACATCTGCTTCACCTCATAAAACACGGGCACAGGAAATAGCAGATAATTCCTCATCTACAGAAATAACAAAATAAGATTTGAAATTTTTATCCACAAAAGATGATATAAAAACTGCAATGTCTGACATGCGTGATATGTTCAATGAGATGAAAAAAAGATATCAAAAAAGTGGACCGTAAAGTGTCAATGCTAGAGGAGAGTCACAACACTGCCACACAGGACATCCAGCACCTCTCACAGCTGTCTTACAGCCAAGAGGAGATAATCCATAACCTGATGGAGAAAATTGAAGACCTGGATAATAGAGGTCACAGAAATAACTTGAGGATAAGAGGGGCTCCTGAATCTATTCAACCTACAGCGATACAAGGCTATCTCCAAGATCTTTTTAGAACAATAAAAGGTTCTAACGACTCGCCAAATATTGTTCTGGAACGAGCACACCCAGCTCTTCGAGCCAGACCATCACCGAAAGCTCCACCACGGGATATAATAGTAAAATTCCTCAACTACGCAGATAAAGAAGAGATCTTGAAGCATGCAAGGCAAAAGCGCCAAATTAGCCATGCAGGCATCCAAATTCAAGTATTTACAGACTTAAGCCCAACAACACTCCAGAAACGGAGAGATTTGCAATTCTTAACATCAACCTTAAGGTCTCAAAACATACCATATAGATGGGGCTTCCCACTAAGCCTAACTGCATCTAGAGGAGACACGACAGTGACCTTTCGCAACCTGGATGATTTACCAACATTTTGTGAAGCCTTACAAATACCAACACCGGCACCTACAGGACCCCAGAATACACTGAATGTTAAGTCTACACCTGAACAACATAAGGATAACCGAATACTACAATTGGATTCTACCTAGAACTTTTACTAGCGGACATACAAACTTGCAGCTAACAAACAGCTAACACAAATGGACATACACCACAGCAGCGGACAGATGAGTATGGTAGTATAAGTGATAAATTATGGTTGTTAGTGTGCAGAATGACAAAATTGTGTAAATAATTCTTATCTTATCCTCCTCAGGTACAACAGCTCTCACTTACCTAGCAACTAGTGCAAACACTTAGTACACTAACTATGAGATGCATACAACACACAGTTAACTATAAACACACAATTATACTAACTGACATATCACACTGAGGCTACACTGAAAAGCAAACATTAAAGGCTCAGATAGAGGTAGTTAACAAGGGGCACATGGTAGCAGAACAACTACAAAGGATAGCGACATCTATATTGTGCACCCAAGAGAAGAGTAAATAACTGTACACACAGCTGGTCCAGTAGAAAACCATTTGCCCATAGGCACATTACACAATGTTCAAAAGGATGCCGTGGAGGGGGGAAAGGCCTCTACCCTCACTTGTTTTTTGTTCAAAACTTGTATAATACTATTATAAAATTTGTTCTGTTCAGAATTGTTTAATATATAAGATAAAAAGGAAGGGTTTCTTTGGTTTCAAACTTGATACTTTTGATACATTAAGTGTTACTGCATTTATACTAGCTGTGTCTTGCTCTCACCATATCCACTGGTCCACAAAAATTTACGAATCACAACATAACGCGGGACATAGCTTACACCCCCTTTCCCTCTTGACCAACCTGAAAACAAAGATCCCACCATGAGTGAGACAGCCAGGGTACACCCCATAAACATTATAACTACAAATGTTAAAGGCTTTAATTTACCTCAAAAACGCTCCATAATACTTAATGACCTATATAAACAGAAAGGAGCGATTATCCTAATACAAGAGACGCATTTAAAAAAAGGACGAGAACCTAAATGGTTTCATCCAAAGTATGCAACAGCATACTTCTCTTCAGGTCCAACCAAAAAATGTGGTGTAGGTATCCTGATCAGAAATGACATACCCCTAGTACCGATACATGTTGAAAAGGATAATGAGGGTAGAACTCTTATTCTGACGGGCTTACTATACGTAAGACCTATTACACTGGTTAACACATACTTCCCCAATAGGCAACAGTTGACATATATGCATAAACTCTCCAATAGAATTTTAGAACATTCCAAAGGCACATTAATAGTGGGAGGAGACTTCAACACTCCCATGGAGCCAGATATGGATACTTCCACAGGTGTCACTAACATCTCCAAAAAAGACATCAAGAATATAAATGCCCAAATTAAGTCCCTTGCTTTACATGACTCATGGCGGATCTTCCACCCCACCTCTAGGGACTTTACTTTCTATTCACATCCACAAAGGGTATACTCCAGATTATATTATATTTTAACAGACTCCATTGGCCTTGCAATTATAAAAAAAGTATCCATACTGACCAAAACATGGTCCGACCATGCACCAGTCCTCTGTCAAATAGAGTGGCCAGATAGTCCCATGATACCCTTCATTTGGAGATTAGATGATAGCCTGTTAGATCACCCACTCATTCAACCGAAGATTGAGAAAACACTAGAAGACTATTTTCATATAAACAACACCCCTGACATGGCTTGGACAAATATATGGGAGGCACATAAATGTGTGTTAAGGGGAGAACTAATAAAACAAAAAGCACATCTAGTACAACAAATTAGAATTAAGTACAGGTCCTTATTAGAGGATATACATAACATAGAACAAAAACATAAAAAAGCCAAAAAACGAGGAACTTAACACTCATCTTAACCAAGCTAGAAAAGATTTAAACACATTCCTTCAGCAGGAGCAGCAAAAAAGAACCTTCATTTTGCAGCAAAAATATTATGACCAAGGTAATAAGGCAGGGAGAATGCTAGCCAGATCACTTAAACACAAACAAATTAAAACACATGTACGCCAACTCAAAAACAAAGCAGGACAATTTAAGTCAGATAGCATTTCCATTGCTGAAATATTCCTCTCATATTACTCAGACCTATATAACATTACAAGCTCTGAACAATCTGATAAGACACTAAGTAGTAAACAGGAAAATATTTCCGCATATCTAAGTAGCATAGAGCTACCAAAATGAAATAATGAGCAGTCCCAAGCATTAGATCTCCCCATAAGCGTTATTGAAATAAAAAGGGCAATCAAGACTCTAAACACAGGGAAAAGCCAGGGCCCGGACGGGTTCGGCACAAAATACTATAAAAAATTTGTTAATATCCTTGCACCGAAACTTGCTACGCTGTTTAACTCCCTTGATGGAGAATGGGGTTTCCCTACTTCCATGCTCGAGGCCCACAGTCTTACCAAAGCCAGATAGGTCCCCAGACACACCAGAAAACTTCAGACCTATTTCTCTCCTAAACACAGATATAAAAATTATGGCAAGAGTACTGGCGGACAGGCTGAACCCGTTACTTACACAACTAGTAGCACCTGATCAAGTCGGCTTTATCCCGGGCAGGGAAGCTAGGGACAACACCCTAAAAATTTTGCAATTGAAACACAAACCACACATGGGTCTCATCTCAACAGATGCCGAAAAGGATTTTGACTGGGATGGACTGGGATTTTCTCAGGGCCACCATGTCCAAAATGAACCTAGGTAACCATTACATCGAAAAGGTTTTTTCTCTATCCACCAATCCTACAGCTAGAGTCAAGACCAATTCCATTCTTTCAGACCCATTTAAAATAAGCAATGGCACATGGCAAGGCTGTCCCTTGTCGCCCATACTGTTTGCCTTATCCATAGAAGTATTAGCTAGCAGGATTAGATCTGACCAAAGCATCAGGGGTGTATACACACAACAGTCAGAATATAAATTGGCAATGTACGCGGATGATGTCTTACTTACCCTGACAGGGTTGGAGACTTACCTTCCGGCACTGTTGGGAGTGTTCGCAGAATATGGCAAAGTGTCAAATTTTCATCTCAATCTCTCCAAATCAGAGGTCTTGAACATGAATACCCCAATGCATAGCATAGATAGGGTGAAGGGGAATTGTCCTTTCCGCTTTCCGCAAAAACAATTAAAATACTTGGGGATCCTATTAACTAGCAATCACCAAGATCTATACACGGCCAATTTCAAGTTACTTATGAACAATGTAGTAAGAGACCTATCAAGCTGGAAAAGCAAACCACTATCTTGGTTAGGGAGACTCCACACCGTAAAAATGAATATCCTACCTCGGATACTAAATGTACTGTAAACATTACCTATAACTTTACCAAAAGAATGCCTCAATCAGCTGCAGGGTAACATAGAAAAATTTATATGGAACGGAATTAAACCTAGAATACCAAAATTTTTTTATATTTAACTAGAGAGGGGGGGGGGGCTGGGGCTCCCACTCATTTCAAGATATAGACTTGCAACAATATTTCAAAGAATAATAGATTGGAGTCACAACTCCATCAATAAACAGTGGATACAATTAGATAGGGAAATACTACAACTGGAAAATGTAGGTGAACTAGCATGGATACACCCGACACATAGACTAAATAAAATCCGAGAGCACCCATTGCTGGTAGAACTCTTCACGTAATGGGATATAATCACAAACACCAGCACATATATTACAACAAGACCTGCACCCCTTACCTCCTTGGCTTGATAATCCGGAACTTCCATTCATACAAAAACGCAAAGTGGATAGACCCGGCACTATCAGAGACCTGACATTGATGAATATAGCACCGAAGGGAAAACTCCTCTCCTTGTGAGAGATTACAGACAAAATAGAAAGTGCTCATATGTCTTGCTTTGTTCATGTGCAATTATCTCACTATATCAACACCCACAAGCAAAAAAATAACCTATCACGACAGCTAACTCCTTTTGAACACTTATGCACACAAGCACATTGCCCCCGCCACACCATCTCATCAATGTATGGGATTCTCTCAGAACCATGCTCTGGTGCTCTCCCTTCATATTGCTATAAATGGACAATAGAACTAGGCATAGACATTTCTCTTAAAGGGACACTCAGGTTAAATCAAATGTTCATGATTCAGATACAGCGTGTAATTTTAAACAACTTTCCAATTTATTTCCATTAAAAAAAATGTGCACAGTCTTTTATAATTACAATTTTTGAGTCACCAGATCCTACTGAGCATGTGCAAGAATTCACAGACTATACGTATATGCATTTGTGATTGGCTGATTGCTATCACATGGTACAAGGGGAGTGGAAATATACATAACTTTCAAATTTGTTATAAAAAAATCTACTACTCATTTGAAGTTCAGATTAAGTGCTATTGCATTGTCTTGTTATCTTGCATTTGTTGATTATGCAAATCTAATGTGTTGACTGGTCCTTTAAAGAGTGGTCTAAAATCTTCCAAATTCATAAAAGAGCATCATCATCAGCCAGGATTCAGGAAATGAACTACAAATTTCTTTCGTGTTGGTACCTAACACCAATGCGCCTACAAAAAATATACAAACATGTCGGTAAATCATGCTGGAGGGGATGTGGTGAGCATGCGGACATGCTCCACGTTTGGTGGCAATGCGATAGACTGGGTACCTTCTGGAGAGACATAATCACACACATTAACAAAACATTATCTGCTCATATAGAAGTCGAACCATACATTTTACTGTTCCACAAATTACCAAACACCAAAGATGAGGTTAAGCAGACATTGTTACATATAATGATAAACAGCGCTAAAATTCTAATACCTCAGAGATGGAAAACTGCAAATGTACTGGATGTTTTCTCCTGTAAACACCAAGTAGACAATTTGCTTTTATTAGAGAGATACCATTACCTCAAAAGCAACAAATTAGAAAAATATGAATACATGATTATGAGATGGTATGCTAATAGATACAGTGAGTAATACTCATATATAGGGAGCTCGGGTGAAACAACCTACTGATCTCTACACGCTAGACAAATTATTAGACTTGTGCAGCTTCGAAAAATTCGGTTCGGAACGATTCGGACCGATTCGAATTTCGGTTCGGATCGATTCGAATTCGGAAGAAATCGAATTAATTTGTTTCGGATTCATTCGGATTCTTTCGGATTCGTGAAAAATTCGGTTAGATTCGGTTCGGATCGATTCAGAATTTCAGTCAGTGTTAAGTGGGATGGGCTGTGTATTACACTAGTATACTGTACAATACTAGTGTAATACACAGCCATCCGAATCCATTCTAATAGATTCGGATGTATTCGGTAGATTCGGCACTACCGCAATTCGGAAATTCGAATCGATCCGAATCTCCGAATTCGACAAATTCATCCGAATTTCGATTCGGACCGAATCGAATCGCACATGTCTACAAATTATGACTTGATTACATAGACCAGTGGATGCATAACTGAATTGTTATATTTCAACCAAACGTGGTGGGATGCAGGATAAACACAGAATCTTATAGTGTTAAGTTAGACAATGTTAAAATATAAGCATTAACGATTGAAATGTCATGTTCATAAGTGCTAAGATACCATGGTAAAACTAATCTGATGTATAAAATGTTGCATAAAAACTAACTACAAACATTGCAGAACATTGAGATGAGAGAAGACCTTTTCCTTATTTGTTATAAACTATTGCTATTCAGTGCACTGAGAACATCTTTGTAAAGGAAACATTGTTTTCTTTATCCGTTATTTTTGAATGCAGTACAGATTGTTTTGTAAAACCTGTTGGAGCTGCGCCTCTAAACAATGTAAACTTTCTTTTGACACAAATAAAGCTTTTTAAAAATAAAAAATAAAAATATATATATATTTGTTATGAGTAATAAAACAACTGTTCTTATTAAACCCTGGTCAAACCGTTTTGGCAATATCCGTGTACTGTTCCTATATCCACAGAAATATCAGCGCATTATCTGTGAAGTTTAAAGGGACAGTAAACACCTTGTAATTACAAGACATTTCTGTTGTGTTGCTATAGAACAGTAATGGCTAAATCCCAGATGTTTTGGAACTACATTTCCCATGATGCTTAGGCTCTCTGCAGTCTAGTTAAGTATCAAGGGAAATGTAGTTCCGAAACACCAGGGGTGCCAATTTTAGCCATCACTGCTATAAAACAACACACTTTTTACTGCAACTGTTTATCTATACAAACTACATGCACCATTTGCCTCATTTAGAGGAGCCAATCTAGGCTTTAATCTGCAGACGACAAGGCTAATCACAGTGATAATGCTAGTATAAAGTTGTTATCAGTTTAAGCCAATTAGGGTCATATATGCAGTAGGGTTAGCCTTGTGAAGTTTGCAGTGATGTTATGATAATTAGAAAATCTGCAAATTTTCAGAGGTAAATTGCATCAAAAGTGGGCAAAATAAATAATGAAAGTATATCTCCAAGTCCTTTCAGTATACATAACTAAACATTTTATATAAAAAATCTCAAAGTGTTTAGTGTCCCTTTAAGTCTAGAGTTGAAATCCTTGTGCAGTTTTTCTAAGTACAATCTGTAAAATAGACTGCAAGCTCTTGGGAACATATGTATTATTTAAAATATTTACACAAATCCAATCACAAGATAAGTAAAGTTACATCTGAATAATCTATCAGCCAATAGAGGACTAGATTACAAGTGTCGCACTAACTTAAGCACGCCCGATATTGAAATATCGCGGCCGTGCTAACTTGTGTGCGTATTAGAAATTAAAAGTAAGCAAGTCTGCATGAGCGCAAACTAAATTTGCACTCGTTAGGTTGGCACGACTCAAGTCCTCACATATAAAGGGTTAGGGCTAAAAAAAAATTACACCAAACATGCCCTAAATATATTAAAATAATTAGTCGTAGAAATATTAAAAAAAGTTAAAAGGTATATGGTATATGACAAGGTATTTGAATGGAAAAGGCTATATTGTATATAAATGATGAAACGGAGCAGCTAAAATTTCCAAAATTTATTTGGAAAAGTTTTAAAACATATTTACAGTCTCACATGGAATACAAAATTCAAATGTATAGACTAGGGATTGTTTGAGAGGACACCGTGCAGAAAAAAGAAATCGACCAATAGAGGCAGCAAAGAGGTTTCCCTTTAGATGCCGGGTCGGATCTTGAAGCCAGCTGCAAAGAGAGCGGTGAGCGTTCTGACTGAAGCATAATTGAAGGGATCAAGTTACCACTAAGTTCCTAACCTTTCTTGCCTCCTGACACAAGTCTCTAAGGGCTAGATTTATCAAGCCCCTACGGCAGCAAGTTCTCACAAGAACTTGCTCGCCGCGATTTATCAAGCAGCGGTCACCAGACCGCTGCTTCCCTAACATCTTCGCCACAAAAATTAAATTTCCTCGGTCGAGTTCGACCGAGGAGATTGACAGCTCCTGCCCGCACGTGATTGGCTGTGCACGGGCAGGGGGCGGGATTGCACGCGAGCGCAAAATTGCGCTCGTGTGCAATGTTAATTACCTGCGGGTAATTTTGCCCCGCCACAGGCGAGCTGAGGCGTACAGGGGCACGTATACGTGCCCCTGTACGCCTCAGCATTGATAAATCTAGCCCTAAGTCTCTCTCTTCCCCAATACGGCATTGTCTTTTTTCTGGCTTGCATGACCTGACTATATTGCCTGTTCTTTGTGTAATTGGATCTGCCTACATCATACGGGTGGAGAGGTTTTTGGAACACATTTGCTGTCTAGCCTAGGGGATCTTTTTGGGACTGTACACACGTGTGTTTATGCTTTTGCATTCATCTTTGCACATTTGACACCGCATCCTATACATAGCTTTTGAATTTAAGAGGTACAGAGCATCTGTGAGTCATAAACACCCTTGCATCTATATTGTATATATACAAACATATACATGTCTAAATATGTGTATGTATCTATGTATACCTATGTATATATTTGTATACATGTGTACCAGATATATATGGAAATATATCATTAAAAACAAATAGAACATTTTCTTCTATGTGAAGAACATAGAACATTGGAATGTAAAATATTCATAACTACCTTTGTGTTAACGCTGTAGGTGGAATAAGTGTCGGGTTAGTGCGCAATCTATAAGTGTTAGTTTTTTTTCAGTTTGCACTCATCATTAAAGTATATGGGAAAATTAAGTTATCGAAGCCGCAATATTCCTGAAGTTAGCGTACGTCGGTTTTCGCTTGCTCGCATTTTACATTCAACTGCTGATACACATGCTAACCTGCGCGAGTTAAAAGTTTACTGCTGGCTGTGTTTGTGCTGGAGTGAAAGCGCTACATAGCACGTCACTTGTAATCTGGCCCAGAATTATGTGACATCATTAAGAGGTGACTGAGATTTTTTTGTAACCTCTCAGACTTTTTTTGGTCAAAATTTAATAATGATCAAGTTTGTTTTTAACTGCTTTTTTTCTGCCTTTATAGCTATGGTAGTAATTGATCTAAAATATTATATTTCGATGATACAAGCTTATTTAGTCTCAAACTGACTTTAGTGCATTGCAGATAACTCCAGTTTGAGAAGCCATATTCATTCCTGTTTAAAGACTGCAAAGTCGTGCCAAAAACATGAACAAAAAATGATTTTCTTTTTTATAATATGTATTATTTTAGATCAATTTACCCATTTATGGGATTGTTTAACCTCTTGCACATATCACCTTCATATTATATTAGTATATATATTTATTTGCCTCTATATAGGACTTATTTAATATCTAATAGTTTACAGCCAGTTAGTCACATTTTAATTCATTTTCCAGTAAATTTCATGAAAACAAAATGATGTATCATTTAACGAAGAAAAAAATGATAATAAATATATCACATTACCTCTTGTTTGTCTAAGATAGATAAAAACATACATGTATTTAAGACTGGCCAGTGGTGGAACAAGCACGTTGACCACATTTCCTTGATGTCACAAGTGCAAGCGTTAGTTTAAAAAAAAAAAAACTGGGTCATTTTATGCAGATCTTGGCTCTTTTCTACAGGGTCCTGTTTATTAACTCCCTTGTTCTTTGTCTGAATAATGAAGGTGTATTTTCTGTTCAAGATGGTGTTGATACAGCGTTTTATACTTCAACAGACAACTGGTAAGTTTGTCCCGAGCAGTGGACAGTGCTTGTATAACCGTATGACAGCACCATACTTATTGGGGGACACATGCAGAAACAAAGTAACCTGATTACGGCAGCATGTTTAATGGTTTTAAGGATCAGTCCCATGTAGGAACAAAGTGACATGATGATATAGGGTTAGTATCCTATGGGGGCACATAGAACTAATATCAGTGACATGTTTAATGGGTTAAAGGGTTAGTATCCTATGGGGCACATAGAACTAATATCAGTGACATGTTTAATGGGTTAAAGGCTTAGTATCATATGGGGCACATATAACTAATATCAGTGACATGTTTAATGGGTTAAAGGGTTAGTATCATATGGGGCACATATAACTAATATCAGTGACAGGTTTAATGGGTTAAAGGGTTAGTATCCTATGGGGGCACATAGAACTAATATCAGTGACATGTTTAATGGGTTAAAGGGTTAGTATCCTATGGGGCACATATAACTAATATCAGTGACATGTTTAATGGGTTAAAGGGTTAGTATCATATGGGGGCACATATAACTAATATTAGTGACATGTTTAATGGGTTAAAGGGTTAGTATCCTATGGGGGCACATATAACTAATATCAGTGACATGTTTAATGGGTTAAAGGGTTAGTATCCTATGGGGGCACATAGAACTAATATCAGTGACATGTTTAATGGGTTAAAGGGTTAGTATCCTATGGGGCACATAGAACTAATATAAGTGACATGTTTAATGGGTTAAAGGGTTAGTATCATATGGGGGCACATAGAACTAATATAAGTGACATGTTTAATGGGTTAAAGGGCTAGTATCCTATGGGGGCACATAGAACTAATATCAGTGACATGTTTAATAAGTTAAAGGGTCAGTATCATATGGGGGCACATAGAACTAATATCAGTGACATGTTTAATGGGTTAAAGGGTTAGTATCATATGGGGCACATAGAACTAATATCAGTGACATGTTTAATGGGTTAAAGGGTTAGTATCCTATGGGGGCACATAGAACTAATATCAGTGACATGTTAAAGGGTTAAAGGGTTAGTATCCTATGGGGGCACATAGAACTAATATCAGTGACATGTTTAATGGGTTAAAGGGTCAGTATCCTATAGGGTACATATAACTAATATCAGTGACATGTTTAATGAGTTAAAGGGTTAGTATCCTATGGGGCACATAGAACTAATATCAGTGACACGTTTAATGGGTTAAAGGGTCAGTATCATATGGGGCACATATAACTAATATCAGTGACATGTTTAATGGGTTAAAGGGTTAGTATCATATGGGGCACATAGAACTAATATCAGTGACATGTTTAATGGGTTAAAGGGTTAGTATCCTATGGGGGCACATAGAACTAATATCAGTGACATGTTTAATGGGTTAAAGGGTTAGTATCCTATGGGGGCACATAGAACTAATATCAGTGACATGTTTAATGGGTTAAAGGGTTAGTATCATATGGGGGCACATAGAACTAATATAAGTGACACGTTTAATGGGTTAAAGGGTTAGTATCATATGGGGGCACATAGAACTAATATCAGTGACATGTTTAATGGGTTAAAGGGTCAGTATCCTATGGGGGCACATAGAACTAATATAGGTGACATGTTTAATGGGTTAAAGGGTCAGTATCCTATGGGGGCACATAGAACTAATATCAGTGACATGTTTAATGGGTTAAAGGGTCAGTATCCTATGGGGGCACATAGAACTAATATAGGTGACATGTTTAATGGGTTAACGGGTCAGTATCCTATGGGGGCACATAGAACTAATATCAGTGACATGTTTAATGGGTTAAAGGGTTAGTATCCTATGGGGCACATAGAACTAATATCAGTGACATGTTTAATGGGTTAAAGGCTTAGTATCATATGGGGCACATATAACTAATATAGATGACATGTTTAATGGGTTAAAGGGTCAGTATCCTATGGGGGCACATAGAACTAATATCAGTGACATGTTTAATGGGTTAAAGGGTTAGTATCTTATTGGGGCACATAGAACTAATATCAGTGACATGTTTAATGGGTTAAAGGGTTAGTATCTTATGGGGGCACATAGAACTAATATCAGTGACATGTTTAATGGGTTAAAGGGTCAGTATCCTATGGGGGCACATAGAACTAATATAAGTGACATGTTTAATGGGTTAAAGGGTCAGTATCCTATGGGGGCACATAGAACTAATATAGGTGACATGTTTAATGGGTTAAAGGGTCAGTATCCTATGGGGGCACATAGAACTAATATCAGTGACATGTTTAATGGGTTAAAGGGTCAGTATCCTATGGGGGCACATAGAACTAATATAGGTGACATGTTTAATGGGTTAAAGGGTCAGTATCCTATGGGGGCACATATAACTAATATCAGTGACATGTTTAATGGGTTAAAGGGTTAGTATCCTATGGGGGCACATAGAACTAATATAAGTGACATGTTTAATGGGTTAAAGGGTTAGTATCTTATGGGGGCACATAGAACGAATATCAGTGACATGTTTAATGGGTTAAAGGGTTAGTATCTTATGGGGGCACATAGAACTAATATCAGTGACATGTTTAATGGGTTAAAGGGTCAGTATCCTATGGGGGCACATAGAACTAATATAAGTGACATGTTTAATGGGTTAAAGGGTTAGTATCATATGGGGGCACATAGAACTAATATAAGTGACATGTTTAATGGGTTAAAGGGTTAGTATCATATGGGGCACATAGAACTAATATCAGTGACATGTTTAATGGGTTAAAGGGTTAGTATCATATGGGGCACATAGAACTAATATCAGTGACATGTTTAATGGGTTAAAGGGTTAGTATCCTATGGGGGCACATAGAACTAATATAAGTGACATGTTTAATTGGTTAAAGGGTTAGTATCATATGGGGGCACATAGAACTAATATAAGTGACATGTTTAATGGGTTAAAGGGTTAGTATCATATGGGGCACAAAGAACTAATATCAGTGACATGTTTAATGGGTTAAAGGGTTAGTATCATATGGGGCACATAGAACTAATATCAGTGACATGTTTAATGGGTTAAAGGGTTAGTATCCTATGGGGGCACATAGAACTAATATAAGTGACATGTTTAATTGGTTAAAGGGTTAGTATCATATGGGGGCACATAGAACTAATATCAGTGACATGTTTAATGGGTTAAAGGGTTAGTATCCTATGGGGGCACATAGAACTAATATCAGTGACATGTTTAATGGGTTAAAGGGTTAGTATCATATGGGGGCACATAGAACTAATATCAGTGACATGTTTAATGGGTTAAAGGGTTAGTATAATATGGGGGCACATAGAACTAATATCAGTGACATGTTTAATGGGTTAAAGGGTTAGTATAATATGGGGGCACATAGAACTAATATCAGTGACATGTTTAATGGGTTAAAGGGTCAGTATCCTATGGGGGCACATAGAACTAATATCAGTGACATGTTTAATGGGTTAAAGGGTTAGTATCCTATGGGGCACATAGAACTAATATCAGTGACATGTTTAATGGGTTAAAGGGTTAGTATCCTATGGGGGCACATAGAACTAATATAAGTGACATGTTTAATGGGTTAAAGGGTTAGTATCCTATGGGGGCACATAGAACTAATATCAGTGACATGTTTAATGGGTTAAAGGGTTAGTATCCTATGGGGGCACATAGAACTAATATAAGTGACATGTTTAATGGGTTAAAGGGTTAGTATCATATGGGGGCACATAGAACTAATATCAGTGACATGTTTAATGGGTTAAAGGGTTAGTATAATATGGGGGCACATATAACTAATATAAGTGACATGTTTAATGGGTTAAAGGGTTAGTATCATATGGGGGCACATATAACTAATATCAGTGACATGTTTAATGGGTTAAAGGGTTAGTATCCTATGGGGGCACATATAACTAATATAAGTGACATGTTTAATGGGTTAAAGGGTTAGTATAATATGGGGGCACATAGAACTAATATCAGTGACATGTTTAATGGGTTAAAGGGTCAGTATCCTATGGGGGCACATAGAACTAATATCAGTGACATGTTTAATGGGTTAAAGGGTTAGTATCCTATGGGGGCACATAGAACTAATATCAGTGACATGTTTAATGGGTTAAAGGGTTAGTATCCTATGGGGGCACATAGAACTAATATAAGTGACATGTTTAATGGGTTAAAGGGTTAGTATCATATGGGGCACATAGAACTAATATCAGTGACATGTTTAATGGGTTAAAGGGTCAGTATCATATGGGGGCACATAGAACTAATATCAGTGACATGTTTAATGGGTTAAAGGGTTAGTATCATATGGGGCACATAGAACTAATATCAGTGACATGTTTAATGGGTTAAAGGGTCAGTATCATATGGGGGCACATAGAACTAATATCAGTGACATGTTTAATGGGTTAAAGGGTCAGTATCCTATGGGGGCACATAGAACTAATATAAGTGACATGTTTAATGGGTTAAAGGGTTAGTATCATATGGGGGCACATAGAACTAATATCAGTGACATGTTTAATGGGTTAAAGGGTCAGTATCCTATGGGGGCACATAGAACTAATATCAGTGACATGTTTAATGGGTTAAAGGGTCAGTATCCTATGGGGGCACATAGAACTAATATCAGTGACATGTTTAATGGGTTAAAGGGTTAGTATCATATGGGGCACATAGAACTAATATCAGTGACATGTTTAATGGGTTAAAGGGTTAGTATCCTATGGGGGCACATAGAACTAATATAAGTGACATGTTTAATGGGTTAAAGGGTTAGTATCATATAGGGTCACATAGAACTCATATCAGTGACATGTTTAATGGGTTAAAGGGTCAGTATCCTATGGGGGCACATAGAACTAATATAAGTGACATGTTTAATGGGTTAAAGGGTTAGTATCATATGGGGGCACATAGAACTAATATCAGTGACATGTTTAATGGGTTAAAGGGTTAGTATCATATGGGGGCACATAGAACTAATATCAGTGACATGTTTAATGGGTTAAAGGGCTAGTATCCTATGGGGGCACATAGAACTAATATCAGTGACATGTTTAATGGGTTAAAGGGTTAGTATCCTATGGGGGCACATATAACTAATATCAGTGACATGTTTAATGGGTTAAAGGGTTAGTATCCTATGGGGGCACATAGAACTAATATCAGTGACATGTTTAATGGGTTAAAGGGTTAGTATCATATGGGGCACATAGAACTAATATCAGTGACATGTTTAATGGGTTAAAGGGTTAGTATCATATGGGGCACATATAACTAATATCAGTGACATGTTTAATGGGTTAAAGGGTTAGTATCATTTGGGGGCGCATAGAACTAATATCAGTGACATGTTTAATGGGTTAAAGGGTTAGTATCCTATGGGGGCGCATAGAACTAATATCAGTGACAGGTTTAATGGGTTAAAGGGTTAGTATCATATGGGGCACATAGAACTAATATCAGTGACATGTTTAATGGGTTAAAGGGTTAGTATCCTATGGGGGCACATAGAACTAATATCAGTGACAGGTTTAATGGGTTAAAGGGTTAGTATCCTATGGGGGCAGATAGAACTAATATCAGTGACATGTTTAATGGGTTAAAGGGTTAGTATCATATGGGGGCACATAGAACTAATATCAGTGACATGTTTAATGGGTTAAAGGGCTAGTATCCTATGGGGGCACATAGAACTAATATCAGTGACATGTTTAATGGGTTAAAGGGTTAGTATCCTATGGGGGCACATATAACTAATATCAGTGACATGTTTAATGGGTTAAAGGGTTAGTATCCTATGGGGGCACATAGAACTAATATCAGTGACATGTTTAATGGGTTAAAGAGTTAGTATCCTATGGGGGCACATAGAACTAATATCAGTGACATGTTTAATGGGTTAAAGGGTTAGTATCCTATGGGGGCACATAGAACTAATATCAGTGACATGTTTAATGGGTTAAAGGGTTAGTATCCTATGGGGGCACATAGAACTAATATCAGTGACATGTTTAATGAGTTAAAGGGTTAGTATCATATGGGGGCGCATAGAACTAATATCAGTGACATGTTTAATGAGTTTAAGGGTTAGTATCATATGGGGGCACATATAACTAATATCAGTGACATGTTTAATGAGTTAAAGGGTTAGTATCATATGGGGGCGCATATAACTAATATCAGTGACATGTTTAATGGGTTAAAGGGTTAGTATCATATGGGGGCAAATAGAACTAATATCAGTGACATGTTTAATGGGTTAAAGGGTTAGTATCATATTTGGCACATAGAACTAATATCAGTGACAGGTTTAATGGGTTAAAGGGTTAGTATCATATGGGGGCAGATAGAACTAATATCAGTGACATATTTAATGGGTTAAAGGGTTAGTATCATATGGGGGCACATATAACTAATATCAGTGACAGGTTTAATGGGTTAAAGGGTTAGTATCATATGGGGGCACATAGAACTAGTATCAGTGACATGTTTAATGGGTTAAAGGGTTAGTATCCTATGGGAGCACATAGAACTAATATCAGTGACATGTTTAATGGGTTAAAGGGTTAGTATCATATGGGGCACATAGAACTAATATCAGTGACATGTTTAATGGGTTAAAGGGTTAGTATCATATGGGGCACATAGAACTAATATCAGTGACAGGTTTAATGGGTTAAAGGGTTAGTATCATATGGGGCACATAGAACTAATATCAGTGACATGTTTAATGGGTTAAAGGGTTAGTATCATATGGGGGCACATATAACTAATATCAGTGACATGTTTAATGGGTTAAAGGGTTAGTATCATATGGGGGCACATAGAACTAATATCAGTGACATGTTTAATGGGTTAAAGGGTTAGTATCATATGGGGCACATAGAACTAATATCAGTGACATGTTTAATGGGTTAAAGGGTTACTATCCTATGGGGGCACATAGAACTAATATCAGTGACATGTTTAATGGTTTAAAGGGTTACTATCCTATGGGGGCACATAGAACTAATATCAGTGACATGTTTAATGGGTTAAAGGGTTAGTATCCTATGGGGACACATAGAACTAATATCAGTGACATGTTTAATGGGTTAAAGGGTTAGTATCCTATGGGGCCAAATTTACTTAATCACAGTGATATGTTACATTTTTAAATGGTCAGTGCCATGTTTAATGGGTTCATGTGTAAGTCAACCAAAGTGACCTGATGGCAGTGACATGTTTATAAACTTAAAGGGTCAGTTCCATATGATACCAGTCACTTAATGACAGTGGCATGGTTAAAGGGTAAGTCCATGTAGGAGCAAAATGACCTAATTACATTTACTCCTTTAATGGGTTAGAGGGTCAGTTTCATTTAGGAGGAAAGTGACCTAATGGCAATGACATGGTTAATGGATTAAATTGTCAGCTACATATGTGACCAGTATAGCCTAATGATAGTGACATATTTAATGGTTAAATGACCAGTCCCATGTATGTACAAAATAACCTAATCACAGTGATATATTTTGTAGTTTAAGGACCTGCATCATGTTTAAACAAATTGACCTAATAACAGTGATATGTTTAATGGGTTAAATGACCATTAGTCCTATTTAGGAGCAAAATGATTGGGAGCCTTACTTTGTGTACATAAGAAAACCAGTAAAATAGATTTTTATCTTTACACTGCAATGTCCCTTTAAATGGTCAACTCTTTGTAGCAGCAAAGTGACCTAATAATGGAGACATAGTTAAAGGGTTAAAGTATCCTAATAACAGTGACATGTTGAATAGGTTAATGGTCAGTACCATGTATGAGCAAAGTAACATAATGACAGTGACATGTTAATAGGTTTAAGGATTAGTGCCATTTAGAATTAAACTGACCTAATTGCAACAAAAATATCAAATGACAGTGGATATACGTTTTTGGTTCAACTGGTCAGCTAGAAAGTCTTTTTACCCACAATCATTTTTCCTACAAAGATGGTAAAGGTCAGAAAAATCTGTTGGTGGAACAACCTGCATTAATAGAAGTTGAAGCTGGAGAGTCAGTGACCATCAACTGCACCTTTAAGGCCGAATCTCAACATTACTCTATGATCTGGTCTCTTGGATGCAGTAATCGCAGTCCTATTCACAGTGAAGTGTGTTACAGACAGAGAGTGACTTTACATCGCAACCAAATCACCATCTTAAAAGTAACGGAGAACGACTCAGGAACTTACTGCTGTCATGTAGATATGTATGGTGGGTACCAAGGGACTGGAAATGGAACCAGAATAGTAGTGACACAAAGAGGAAGACAGAATCACACAGGTATTTCTAATTAAGGTTTATGCTCTTACATAAAATTAGTAAATGTTAACTCCAATCAGGAGCATCATGACTGAATGGTGCTGATATGTTTGTTGATATCATCTCCAGAAATGATCCCTATTGGTCCATGTAACCTCTCCCTATTACATCAAATTATCACAAACAAATCACTGTGGACTTTAATGGTAATTTTCTGTAGAAAAGTATTAGATAAGATTTTTTCTAAAGGATTGTGATTTACAGCTACATTGTTTCATGAAATGTATGTATATTAAAGGGACATGAAAACCAAAATGTATAGGGTGAATTTAATTTTCAAATGACTCTTTTTGTTTGTTTTTTTGCATTTTCTTTACTGATCCAACTTTTTTCGGAATTGGGGTTGTAATTTTAAGACTAGTGACCCTTTAATGAAATATTTTACCAACCTGAAAGAAATACAGAAAGACAAGCGCAAAATGATCTACAACAAATACCTAATAAGAAGGAGACATTCCCAAATCTCCAAGGAAACAGACTAAAACACAATTAGCTACTTACAGGTGCGCAAAAGGAATGCTTAAGTTTATAGAAAAAAGGGGGACTATCTGACTCTCTTAAAATAAATAACTGTCAAGAGTATATGTGTATATATATATATATATATATATATATATATATATATATATATATATATATATATATATATAATCTCCTTAAATGTGGTCTATATTTATTTTTATTTTTTATTTTTCACCCACACAACTCATCCCAAAAATTGTATAAAATATATAATATATAACAATTAATTTTGTTTGCAAAATGAATTCGGTAATGGAGGGGCTAAAAAAGGTAACGGTATAATAAGTTTAAAAATATTTAATTTAGTTTAGACACAAATTCATAAAACCAACGATAAAATATACATCTGTGAAAATAAATACAAATAATAACAAATACAATAAGTATCAAAGATTCGCTGCTTTAAGAATCAAAGCAGTTCCATAAAGCTGGATATTCTCACAAAAAGTGGTAACAAATACGATCCTCCAAAGCCTTTTCCACAAGTTTAAAGAATGGTGGAACTTTGGGATCCTTTTCAGGAAATGAGCGTGTCTTGAACGCTGCAAGCTGTCTAAGTAGGAGACAAAAATCGGCCGCTTAGATAAACTTCAAAGACAAGTCACAATAACGTACATCGGTACTTACACATCAGTAACCGAAGATCAGCGTAGCGTCCAGCTCTCCGTTCTCCCAAGGGTCCTTATGGAGTATTCAGTGATAATTGACCCCACAAATTGTTCAGGAACCCAACACGACCACCTTATTGAACAGGGTACACAGGATCACCGGAGAACGCCAGACGTGCAAACACATGAACAGGATTACAAGACTGCAGAGAGTCCTTAGCAGCAAGAAGTCAGGTGGTACAAAGTAGCAAATGATTACTGAGCAACGCGTTTCAAAGTCTTTGTCAAGCTTGATTCTTAAAGGAGCGAATCTTTGATACTTATTGTATATTGTTTACTTATTGTATTTGTTATTATTTGTATTTATTTTCACAGATGTATATTTTATCGTTAGTTTTATGAATTTGTGTCTAAATTAAATATTTTTAAACTTATTATACCGTTATCTTTTTTAACCCCTCCATTACCGAATTCATTTAGCAAACAAAATTAATTGTTATATATTATATATTTTATACAATTTTTGGGATGAGTTGTGTGGGTGAAAAATAAAAAATAAAAATAAATATAGACCACATTTAAGGAGATATATATATATATATATATATATATATATATACATATACTCTTGGCAGTTATTTAGTCAGATAGTCCCCCTTTTTTTCTATAAACTTAATCATTCCTTTTGCGCACCTGTAAGTAGCTAATTGTGTAATATTTTACCAACCACAAAGGGTTTAAACACAGAGTAGAAGTGCCGCTTCACACGGAGCACTGTTGATTCTTAGCGGAAACTGGTGCTGATCCAATCAGCAGTGCCTGTTAAACAGCTGAGTTGTGCAACTAGTGCTGCTGATTAGCTGTAGTTTCTACTCAGGACTAGCAGTGCTCTGTTGGTCCAGAGAGGTACTTCTGCTATGTGTTTAACCCCTTTGCATGTATTAAACAAAACACGTAGTGGCTGATTTAACATGCTGCGAATGCAGCAGTTTCGGCGGAAACATAAGTTAAGAAGCATCGGTCTTAAGATCGCTACTCCTTAACTTATCCACCACCTCTGAGGCGGCGGACAGCAATCATCCCGATCAGGATGATTGACACCTCTTGGCTTCAAATCTGCAGGGGGCGACATTGCACAAGCATTTCACTAGAAATGCTTGTGCAATGTTAAATGCAGACAGCGTATGCTGTCGGCATTTAGCGATGTCGGGGGGACATGATCCGCTACAGTGGATCATGTCTGCCCGCATCTTAATAAATCGTCCCCATAGTATTAAAGGGTCCTTAGTCTTCAAAATTACATGCTTTAATGAATGTCCCTTTAAAACCCCTTACTAGCCAAATAATATCTCTCTCTATAGCCTTTTCTTTGCACCAAATAACACCTTCCTATATTTACTCTTCTCCATATAACCTTATCATATAAAGCTGTGCTCTCTACAACTCTCCCTAATGCTCCTAGCAAATGCTCCTTATATCTAATGCTATAGTTTCATATAACCTTTCCCTATAACCCCTCCTATTGTTCCATATAACCACTCACTATAACTCCTATTGCACCATATAACCTCTCCCTATAACTCCTCCTACTGTTTCATGTAATCTCTCCCTATAACTCCTCCTATTGCACCATATAACCTCTCCCTATAACTCCTCCTACTGTTCCATGTAATCTCTCCCTATAACTCCTCATATTGCACCATATAACCTCTCCCTATAACTCCTCCTATTGCAACATATAACCTCTCCCTATAACCCCTCCTATTGTTCCATATAACCACTCACTATAACTCCTATTGCACTATATAACCTCTCCCTATAACTCCTCCTACTGTTCCATGTAATCTCTCCCTATAACTCCTCATATTGCACCATATAACCTCTCCCTATAACCCCTCCTATTGTTCCATATAACCACTCACTATAACTCCTATTGCACTATATAACCTCTCCCTATAACTCCTCCTACTGTTCCATGTAATCTCTCCCTATAACTCCTCATATTGCACCATATAACCTCTTCCTATAACTCCTCCTATTGCACCATATAATTTCTCCCTATAACTCCTCCTATTGTACCATATAACCTCTCCCTATAACTCCTCCTATTGCACCATATAACCTCTTCCTATAACTTCTCATATTGCTCCATATAACCTCTCCCTATAACTCCTCCTACTGCTTCATATTCTTCATATAACTCCTCCTATTGCACCATATAACTTCTCCCTATAACTCCTCATATTGCACCATATAACCTCTCCCTATAACTCCTCCTACTGCTTCATATTCTTCATATAACTCCTCCTATTGCACCATATAACTTCTCCCTATAACTCCTCATATTGCACCATATAACCTCTCCCTATAACTCCTCCTATTGTTCCATATAACCACTAACTATAACTCCTATTGCACCATATAACCTCTCCCTATAACCCCTCCTATTGTTCCATATAACCACTCCCTATAACTCCTCCTATTGTTCCATATAACCACTCACTATAACTACTATTGCACCATATAACCTCTCCCTATAACTCCTACTGTTCCATGTAAACTCTCCCTATAACTCCTCATATTGCACCATATAAACTTTTCCTATAACTCCTTCTATTGTTCCGTATAACCTCTCCCTATAACTCCTGCTATTGCAACATATAACTCTTCTCTTTAACTCCTCCTATTGCACCATATAACCTCTCCCTATAACTCTTCCTATTGCACCATATAACTTCTCCCTATAACTACTCCTATTGCACCATATAACCTCTCCCTATAACTCCTCCTATTGCACCATATAACCTCTCCCTATAACTCCTCCTATTGCACCATATAACCTCTCCCTATAACTCCTCCTATTGCACCATATAATCTCTCCCTATAAGCTCCTCCTATTGCACCATATAACCATTTTCTATAACTCCTCCTATTACACCATATAACCACTCCCTATAACTCCTCCTATTACACCATATAACCTCTCCTTATAACTCCTCCTATTACACCATATAACCACTCCCTATAACTCCTCCTATTACACCATATAACCTCTCCCTATAACTCCTCCTATTGCACCATATAACCTCTCCCTATAACTCCTCCTATTGCACCATATAACCTCTCCCTATAACTCCTCCTATTGCACCATATAACCTCTACCTATAACTCCTCCTATTGCACCATATAACCTCTCCCTATAACTCCTCCTATTGCACCATATAACCTCTCCCTATAACTCCTCCTATTGTTCCATATAACCACTCACTATAACTCCTATTGCACCATATAACCTCTCCCTATAACCCCTCCTATTGTTCCATATAACCACTCCCTATAACTCCTCCTATTGCACCATATAACCTCTCCCTATAACTCCTACTGTTCCATGTAAACTCTCCCTATAACTCCTCATATTGCATCATATAATCTTTTCCTATAACTCCTTCTATTGTTCCGTATAACCTCTCCCTATAACTCCTGCTATTGCAACATAGAACTCTTCTCTTTAACTCCTCCTATTGCACCATATAACCTCTCCCTATAACTCTTCCTATTGCACCATATAACCTCTCCCTATAACTCCTCCTATTGCAAAATATAACCTCTCCCTATAACTCCTCCTATTGCACCATATAACCTCTCCCTATAACTCCTCCTATTGCACCATATAACCTCTCCCTATAACTCCTCCTATTGCACCAAATAATCTCTCCCTATAAACTCCTCCTATTGCACCATATAACCTCTTTCTATAACTCCCCCTATTACACCATATAACCACTCCCTATAACTCCTCCTATTACATCATATAACCTCTCCCTATAACTCCTCCTATTGCACCATATAACCTCTCCCTATAACTCCTCCTATTGTTCCATATAACCACTCACTATAACTCCTAATGCACCATATAACCTCTCCCTATAACTCCTCCTACTGTTCCATGTAATCTCTCCGTATAACTCCTCATATTGCACCATATAACCTCTTCCTATAACACCTCCTATTGCACCATATAACCTCTTCCTATAACTTCTCATATTGCTCCATATAACCTCTCCTTATAACTCCTCCTACTGCTTCATATTCTTCATATAACTCCTCCTATTGCACCATATAACTTCTCCCTATAACTCCTCATATTGCACCATATAACCTCTCCCTATAACTCCTCCTATTGTTCCATATAACCACTCACTATAACTCCTATTGCACCATATAACCTCTCCCTATAACCCCTCCTATTGTTCCATATAACCACTCCCTATACTCCTCCTATTGTTCCATATAACCACTCACTATAACTACTATTGCACCATATAACCTCTCCCTATAACTCCTACTGTTCCATGTAAACTCTCCCTATAACTCCTCATATTGCACCATATAAACTTTTCCTATAACTCCTTCTATTGTTCCGTATAACCTCTCCCTATAACTCCTGCTATTGCAACATATAACTCTTCTCTTTAACTCCTCCTATTGCACCATATAACCTCTCCCTATAACTCCTCCTATTGCACCATATAACCTCTCCCTATAACTCTTCCTATTGCACCATATAACTTCTCCCTATAACTCCTCCTATTGCACCATATAACCTCTCCCTATAACTCCTCCTATTGCACCATATAACCTCTCCCTATAACTCCTCCTATTGCACCATATAACCTCTCCCTATAACTCCTCCTATTGCACCATATAACCTCTCCCTATAACTCCTCCTATTGCACCATATAACCTCTCCCTATAACTCTTCCTATTGCACCATATAACTTCTCCCTATAACTCCTCCTATTGCACCATATAACCTCTCCCTATAACTCCTCCTATTGCACCATATAACCTCTCCCTATAACTCCTCCTATTGCACCATATAACCTCTCCCTATAACTCCTCCTATTGCACCATATAATATTTCCCTATAAACTCCTCCTATTGCACCATATAACTATTTTCTATAACTCCTCCTATTACACCATATAACCACTCCCTATAACTCCTCCTATTACACCATATAACCTCTCCCTATAACTCCTCCTATTACACCATATAACCACTCCCTATAACTCCTCCTATTACACCATATAACCTCTCCCTATAACTCCTCGTATTGCACCATATAACCTCTACCTATAACTCCTCCTATTGCACCATATAACCTCTCCCTATAACTCCTCCTATTGCACCATATAACCTCTCCCTATAACTCCTCCTATTGCACCATATAACTTCTCCCTATAACTCCTCCTATTGCACCATATAACCTCTCCCTATAACTCCTCTTATTACACCATATAACCTCTCCCTATAACTCCTCCTATTGCACCATATAACCTCTCCCTATAACTCCTCCTATTGCACCATATAACTTCTCCCTATAACTCCTCCTATTGCACCATATAACCTCTCCCTATAACTCCTCCTATTGCACCATATAACATCTCCCTATAACTCCTCCTATTGCACCATATAACCTCTCCCTATAACCCCTCCTATTGTTCCATATAACCACTCACTATAACTCCTCCTATTGTTCCATATAACCACTCACTATAACTACTATTGCACCATATAACCTCTCCCTATAACTCCTACTATTGAACCATATAACCTCTCCCTATAACTCCTCATATTGCACCATATAATCTCTCCCTATAAACTCCTCCTATTGCACCATATAACCTCTCCCTATAACTCCTCCTATTGCACCATATAACCTCTCCCTATAACTCCTATTGCACCATATAACCTCTCCCTATAACTCCTCCTATTGCACCATATAACCTCTCCCTATAACTCCTCCTATTGCACCATATAAACTCTCTCTATAACTCCTCCTATTGCACCATATACCCTCTCCCTATAACTCCTCCTATTGCACCATATAACCTCTCCCTATAACTCCTCATATTGCACCATATAATCTCTCCCTATAAACTCCTCCTATTGCACCATATAACCTCTACCTATAGCTCATACTATTGCACCTTTTAACCTCTACCTATAACTCATCCTGTTGATCCATGTAACCCCTCCCTACTACTTCATATATCAGGGTTCTTTGAATGCAATCCACAAGACACACTAACAGTCCAAATTTTTAAGATTAGCCTTAATAAGACCAGGCTGGTAATTAGAGATGTTCATTTAAGCTTTTGACAAATGCAAATCCATCAGAATTTTGCGGATTCATTGAGTTGTCTGATAAAACAAGCAGCTTAAAACATTATTGAAGAAAAACAAATGAAGAACAAATCATTACATGGACAAAAAGATTTTTTCATTAGTTTTTGCAATTTGACACCTAAAAAAAAGTTGCAGGAAGGGGGGGAGGAGTTATATTATTTGGTTAATCAGCCCTTTTGTCTGTATGTCCTTTGTTTGTATGTTGAACAGGGGGTCTGACCTTTCATGTGTCCATCGCCTGCTGTCCAATCCTGCCATAGTATTACTAATGACAGATGTTAAGGACACCCAGTCAGGCACTAAATGTTGATTTTAGTCACACAAACTTCTCCAGTCTATTTAGCAAAGGGAGGTGGAAAACTAGTGAAAGCTCAGACATTTTTAATCACTTTGTCTCGAGCTATTGGAATGTGTAGTTGTATGACTTCTATGCCTCTATGAGCTAGTCATTGACTCAAATTCAATCATCAAGTTGTATGTTCTTTTCAACATCGAAAAATGGTCCTATAGTGTAAGATTTTTGTTAAAATTAGTTGTATATAGATGCTGTTCCCATTGGAAATAATAGTAACAAATCCAAAAAAAATATTTGTCAGAAATTAATGACCACAAGGATGAACTTGGCCAAACTGAAAGCTTGGAAAAATCTGAAATAAATCTTTTGGACAAAACAAATTTTTCAGTGTGCTCATGTCTACTGGTAACCATGATTACCAAGCAGCTCATTATATCCACTATACGCTAGTTTAGATATTTTAAAATCTGTTCTGTCAGTGCGTCCTATGTTTGGAACTAAAGAATGCTGCCTAATATTTCCTCAACATAACCTTCTACTATTGTTAACATAACACTCTGTTTAGTCTCACTATAATAATGATTTACTATCTCTGTTCCTATCTAATCAGCATCTCATACATTGCCCCTGTTTATAATAAAATGCAAAAAATAATAATCATTTTATTTCTGCATGTTATTACGCACTAAATGTTTGATTTCATTTCTTTTGCAGAATTGAATTGCTCTATGGGTAATCTCTGGCTGGCGATGGAAATCCTACGTATCATCTGCTTAGTTATCCTAATAATCCTTGTTAGCATATTAATTAAACAGTCATCATAAAAATGTAAAAGAAAATAGTTTTAATATAGGAATTGGCTCTATGCAGTTTTTGTAAATGGCAAGCAAGACAGAGCTAGTTCCACAAATTCTTCTCTTAAAAAAAATATTATATAAGATCTAGCTGTTTTTATTATAACAGTTCTCTCTTGGGCCTTTATATTCAAAGGTTCTCCAGGTTGGAGAGAAATATTCAAAAGAAAAAGGGCGTAACTCTCCAGCACTGCGAGATCTCTCTCATTTATATATATGAAGGAGAGACAAGCCCAGTGAAATCCCGCACTGCGTGATATGAGAGTTTTGTTACACTTCTGTGTTACTTTAACAAGTTAGGATCATGCTTTGAATATTTCTGTTTATATATACAAATTACATTGCACCATGAATTTGCTGCATTGCAAACTAAAACTGACACCTTCAGAGAGTGGAAGGGAGAGGGCAGTTCCCCGGGCTAAACAGGGGAGTTCCCAGGGTATCTTTGGAGCTCTCTTAACAGTCTTGGGAAACTTTCTAAGCATTTTAAACAAGCTGGTCTCACTGATTTTTCTCGCCAGCTGTATGCAGGTGATGTTTGCTCAAAATTCACAATATACTTATTTTAACTAACAGAAAAGTAACATATACTTAAATAAAGACAAAAGCAAGTTAAATTGTAGTGAATATATTTCAGTTTAATTTGGAATTGATGCAAACTGAGCCTTTATATCAGCTCCAGGGGTTCTCCAGTTACCTTCTCTCTCCCATGTGAAATTTTGTATCCCAGACAACTTCATAACTTCATTAAAGGGACAGTCTAGGCCAAAATAAACTTTCATGATTCACATAGAGCATGTAATTTTAAACAAGTTTCCAATTTACTTGTATCACCAATTTTGCTTTGTTCTCTTGGTATTCTTAGTTGAAAGCATAAACTTGGAGGTTCATATGCTAATTTCTTAGACCGGAAGGCCACCTCTTTTCAGAATGCATTTTAACAGTTTTTCACAACTAGAGGGTGTTAGTTCACGTATTTCATATAGATAACACTGTGCTCGTGCATGTGAAGTTATCTGGGAGCAGGCACTGATTGGCTAAACTGCAAGTCTGTCAAAAGAACTGAAATAAAGGGGCAGTTTGCAGAGGCTTAGATACAAGATAATCACATAGGTTAAAAGTATATTAATATAACTGCGTTGGTTATGCAAAACTGGGGAATGGGTAATAAAGGGATTATCTATCTTTTAAAACAATAACAATTCTGGTGTACACTGTCCCTTTAATTTCTATTGAAGTCATCTCTCATCTCTCTGGGATTTCGAGGTTCCTCCCCCTTTCTTAGTAAATTCAGTGAGTTAATCCTCTGTAAAGTCGGCTCTATAATCAGAATTTGTAAAATCACAATCCTAAATACACTGATGTACACAAAATAAAATACAAAATAGAAAGTGCAAACTTTAAATGTAATACAATTTAATCAGAAGTGTAAAGTGATATAAAGGAGAAAGCACAAAGTGTAAATGAAGCAGAACTGTTAAGTCATGCAATGCTATATTGCACTGGACTTGTCTCTCCTTGTCAAGTCTGTGATATCTGCAGTGCGAAAATCTTTATAGAATTACTCTGGGATTAGTGAGACATTGTCATATACGCCAATGGAACGCCCATGTTCAGCCCATTTTACGAAAAAACAACAATTACGCTTTGCATTTTGTATTTATAAATTCAAATTTCTGTGTGATTTTATCACATCCAGTGTACTACAATTACGATTTACACTGTGAATATTTAATTTGCTTTATTCCTGTGTAAATTACATACTAATTTTACTTTTTTGTTAACATACAATTTTTGGTGAAGAATTTTGTTACGATTTTTGATGCACCTTAACAATACAATTTTTCCCTGCTTATTTTTGTGTGAATGGTTCAAATATTTTTGTATAATGTTTAAAATACGAATTTTGTTGTGCACATTCCATATGAAAATGCAGTATACGCCCCTTAGCAAGAAAAAATGGATTTAGATCATTCCACCTGGGAAATAGAAGGACTGGTGAGCATTCATTAATAATCTCACCAGCCCAGAGAGCTTTCAATCATCGAGCCCACAGAAATGCAGGGAATGACCCTTGAAGAAGTAAAACAAAACCTGCCTTTTGAAAATTTCGCTAGGAATCTTGCAGTGCTGGAGTATCAATTCAGAACATCTCACCAGAACAGAGAGGTTTTGAATATCAGGGCCTAAATAACTGTAAATATTAATCTATTAATATAAATCATTCAGAAAAAAACACTGTATAGCACAGGGGTGCTGGCCCTCTTTGAAATTGTGTGCCCAAATTGGCAATAAACTTCTAGAAAAATTCTCTAATACTCATGGCTCCTTGTATATCACTATAACTATGTCTAAGAATTAACTTTGGACAATTGAAAGTCCACCACTGGTTTCTCCTACATAGAACAGGAGTCTAAATTAATAAATCCAACAGACTTTGACCTTTAGGACCTAGTATGCTGTACTTTATTTTGGATCTCTTTCCGTTTGTCTTTTTCAATGTTCACCTATGTCTTCCCCGTCTGCCAGCCTTAGCTAAATATGTCATAGGTTTGCTACCCCTGGCATAGTATATCACTATAACCATATTTAAGAATAGACTTTTAAAGTTAAAAGTCCATCACCTTCTTTCATCTATAATATGAGTGTCAAGTAATGAAACTCAATACACTTTGAACAGTTGGACCTAGGATGTTGTATTTTACTTTGGATGTCTTTCAGTTGCTTTTTTCCATGCCCACATATATCTTTCCCATAATCCAGCCTTAGCTAGATGTAGGCCATCGAGTAATTGATTGATAACTAAGATATAATTTTCCAAAGATAAAATTCTATTTCTAGGACATTACCACCTCCTCTAATATTATCATGCTTGAAGTGTATCACTGTCCATAACTTTATCTAGAATATGTCTCAACTAGTGAAACCAACAGACTTTGAACATTTAAACCTAGGAGGTTGTTTTTGATTTTGGATCTTTCAGTTGCTTTTTTCCAGGCCCACTTATATGTCTTCCCCTTCTGCCAGCCTTAGCTAAATCCAGACCTTCTAGTAATGGACTTGTAGCTAAGATATAATTTTGCCAAAAAAAATAAATTTTCTAAGATATCACTACCTACTCTAAGAACGTCATGCTTGGAGAAAGATGGTCTTCATCAAGGGCGGAAGAACTGAGATTAAGTAGGTTTTCAAGGTTTAAACAGTGGTGAGTTTTGTACATAAAACCTAAAATGGCACAAAATCCACAATATTTGGAGAAACAGATATCTATTTGACAATTATTTTCCATCTTTATTTAAAGTAGCTTTGCTTTGAACATGTGTTCATCAAATGTGTTCAAGCAAGTCAGTAAAACAATCATAGATCATTCTATAATGGACAGCCCTCACAAAGAACATATTTTTTTAAGTTGAGTTATAAAGTTTGTTTTCCTTTTCTTTCCCTATCATGTGGTAGGTTTGCTGGTCTTACCAAATCATTATCCCAACAACTTTGTTCTCCAGACTATTGTTTAACTGTATGTAATTTACAAGCCACTATCCAATGTAGGCAGTGAAATTGAATGTTTATTGTATATAATAAAATCATATAATACAATAATATATATACAGTATATATGGGCTCAAAATGTCAAGTCCTAAACTACTAGCCAGGACAAAATGTTACTCTCCACTTCTAACCCCACCCACACCACACCCACTACTTCAACCCCTCTTTGCACATGTTTAGCCATTGTGAAACATTTTGTAATATTGTTTTTATTTTATACCATAACAAATTAATGCTACACACAGTAATAAATTAACAGAAGTAAGTTCATAGCAGTTAGAAACATCAACTACAGGTTCTGGGGAAGACAACAGCTGGATAGAAAAAGGAAGTTGTTGAACTCAGAGAATGCAAAGAGTGCTGACAGTCATGGAAGGTCACAACAGACCTAGAGATTATGTTTTTTTTTTTTTTTTCCAAAAGCATAACATTTATAAATGATATATTTAGCAGACATCTTTACATCACATTACATCACGTGTGTGTTTTCTTTATTATCATCCACAGTACACATCATCATATTTCATTTTACTTAACATTTAATATAGAAATATTTAACTTATTTGTATAATTTTTTTTAAATATAACTTTCCTTTCCATTTCCAAATATACTTTAAAAACCTAGCTGATCTACATATGCTTGTAACCTAATGCCACCTGGGAAGGAGGGCTGTGACTATACAGAATCAGGTAGAAAATGCAGCTGCTTTGGTTTAGGCAAACAAAGGATTGATTAATTATTGTACCATGCTGTTCTAAACCCATCTACATCTTAGACAGTTTTACTCAGCAATCACACTGGAAGCAACTGGCTGAGACTGTGGAAAGAGAAAGCTAAGCCAAAACCTCTAAGACTTCCACTCTATGTTGTAAGCATTCAGATGATATAGTTCTAAAGATAGTTCCAAAGATCTCAGGAAGAAGTAATTATGACTTTGTTAAATAAATCCTACATATAAATCCTTACTACTGACAGCATGAACGGTCTGGAAAAAGCCTATCTTGTAACTGAGAGAGCTACGAAGATGTATTCTTTAACCAAAGTCAGGTAAAATATTTATATTATTATTATTATTTTATAAATGAGAAGTCATTATTTGTAAAGTGAGCACAATTGATGCTATATTTTATTGAGAACTAAAACTGTATAAATGTAAAATGAAAAGTGCAGTGAGCGGCTAATTAATTTGTACTTTGGATTTTCATTAATCTGTTATAAAACTAGCCAGTGATCTTAGTTTGATGAATAACATCACATGTGTAGTCACTGTTAAAAGTTAATGTGGAATATATTAAGGAACATAAAATTGTAAACACAATGTTTAAGATATTTTGCTCTAGGAAAACACATTTATTCTGTTTTTCCCTTCTATAACTGCATTTCAAAGGGACATGAAACCCAATTTGATTCAGATACAGCATGCAATTTTAAACAACTTTCCAATTCACTTCCACTATTCATCTTGTTCTGTTCTATTGGCATCTTTTGTTAAAAAGAATGCCTAGGGTCCTGCCCATTTCTGGAGCACCACACGGCTGCAGTTTTGCAAGAATTATATCCATTTGCAAGAACACTATTCCCTGCCATCCAGTGTTCCAGATGCCTACCCAGGCACCTCTTCAACACAGATTATCATGGGAACGAAGCAAATTTGAAAACAAAAGCAAACTGGAAATTCTTTTAAAATGTTTCGTCTGAATCACAAAATACATCTTATGGGTTTCATATCCCTTTAATTTAAAAGTGGCTTATATTTATATAAAAGTAACAAACTCACAAACTGGGAAACTCATTGCTATCACTTACTATAAATAAAAGAACCATAAACCTGATGTATCATAATTTAATTTTTTGAAAATGAATATTTCTCATTGTTTTATTGTGAGTTCTATAGTTTTGTTTCATCCTTTGTAAAACTCATGGTTTTAACTCCTATAAATTTTAGTTAATGAAAATATAACATGCAATATGTCTTCATTATTTATTTTATTTGTTTTTGCTGAAAAAGACATTAGAGTTTACATTTTGCGCTTAAAGTGATAGCAAACACCTTGAGATTTTTATATGAAATATTTAGCTGTGTACGGTAAAACATCTTTCAAAAATACTATTTATTTTGCACCCTTTTCATGCAATTTAGCTCTGAAAATTGAGGATTTTCTTATTATCAGTACTGGGATTACACCTGAAAAAGATTGTGCTTTATTCTAACATAATGACCGTGGCTAGCCATTGTTGTCTGGAATAGCTACTCCAAAGTGGTGGGTGGAGTTTGGTTACTAAAAACAATTGCAGCAAAAAGATTTTGTTTTAAAAATGTTTAGACTTGGCCAGTAAGTTATTCTATTGCAAGGTGTTTACGGTCCCTCAAAGGGACATAAAACACAAAATTCACTTCATGATTCAGACAAAACATGCAATTCTAAACAACTTTCTAGTCTACTTTTCTTAATCAAATTGTCCTCATTATCTTATCTTTTTTGCAAAAAGCAGGAAATTAAGTTCAGGAGCGTGTACGTGCCAGCAGCAGTTTTGCAACAATGTTATATATTAGCAAGAACACTAGATGGCAGTAGTATTTCCTGTCATGTAGTACCCCAGACATGCGCATGCTACCTACCTAGATAACTCTTCAACAAATAATAAAATGAGAGCAAAGCAAATTTGATAGTAGAAGCAAATTGGAAACATTCTTAAAATTTGTATTCTCTAAATTGTGGAAGAAAAATTTTAGGATTCATGTCCCTTTAAGTATGCACCATTTTTATGTGTAACTCGGATATAATTTAATTCCCTTACAGTCTTTATCGTTACCACCTCTGCTGGAAATGTATTCTATGAATTGTCTACCATCTCTGTAAAGATAAGCTTCAGCAGACTGCAAACTCAAGAGCTAACCCTAATTGCTTTCTTCGCCACACCCGAATGAGATAAAATAAACATTTTCAAGTGGTTTATTTCTGGATTGCTCTCAATTTGCAAAGCCCTGCATATTTGTTAACAATGTTAAAGCTTTTTTTTTTTTTTTTTTTTTTTAGTTTTCAAAGCTTTATTTTGCCAATTCAGAAATACAAAGGCAGCATCGCACAGTGAAAAGAAAAACTTCTGAGCCCTGAGGCTCTTTTACACACATATCCATATAAAGTAAAGGAACATTTTTCCAACTTACAGTGTAGATAGAAACATTGTCAATTACCTTCATTATCCAAATCGACATTGCTTACTAAATAATGGTGAGGGTTGAGCCTTGAAATCATCAAGGTGAATAAGGTAAAAAAAAAAGAAAAAATAACGATTACCTATTGATTAACTTAATAACTAATAGTAATAATAACCTAGTCAATTTCTTATATCATATGATAGAGCCAGTAGGCTAACTACACTCTATCTATTCTCCTAAAAACAGTAATAGGTGCTTAAAACACTCTAGGCTCAGAACACCTCTGAAAGCGAATCATTGCTGTGTGTGGAGTTCCCCGGCCGCCAGATCAGCTGTTACAGTCTCAGTACTTGGTCTGTCGTTGTCAATGTTAGTGTTGTGGAGAGAGTCTTCCCACAAGAATTTCATGTCATGTGCCAAGGGAAGTTTGTGTCTTTTGAGGTATCCGTATTCCTCTAGGCCCAGCAACTCTCCTACTTTGTCCACCCAAGTCCGGCCAGTCAAAGGTTTTTGTGTTTTCCAGTTTAGGGCTATCAGACATTTAGCTCCGTTTAGGCCTATTTGTAGTAATTGTCTTCGAATCCGGCAGGCAATAAATGAAACATCATTCATTAGGGCTATGCTAGGAGTCAAGTTAAAGTCATTTGTCAGTATTTTGCGGAAAGGAGTTTCTATGTACGTCCAAAACTGTCGCAATTGCCTACAATCCCACCACATGTGTTTGAAGCTTCCTCTCGCTTCACAACCTCTCCAACATAAGGCGCTAGCTGAAGGGTAGATTGAGTGTATACGTGTGGGAGTTAGGTACCATCGTGTTAAGACTTTGTAATTAAGTTCTAACAGTCTAGGTGATGTGGAAGATTTTTGAGTGTTGCGAAACATGGATTCCCACTCCTTGAGTGTGTATGTTAAGCCTAATTCCTCCTGCCACTTTAACGCATAGGACGGGAGAGTGGTATGTTGAGGTTCCTGTAATAGGGACCTCATCTTTGATAATGAATGGGGGAGGGGTGTGTTGTTCAGGCACAATGTTTCAAATGAGGTAAGGGGTCTAAGGAAGTCTGTTTTGTATTCTGAGACGGAAAGAAGGTGTGAGAGCTGCATGTGTTTCAACCAAGAAGAGTATGTCCCACCTGCTACGTCTGTTAACTGATTGCTGTCCAGTAATTTACCAGCTTCAATAAACTTGACTAAAGGTGTAGTGTATGGCCATTCTGTGACTCCCTGGAAGTTTTCCCCTAATCCACCAGTCAGTTCAGCATTATTTGGAATTGGAAATAAGGGAGACCTGGGGCCTGTGATGTGACTATTACGCGTAGATATGTGGTCCCAGGAATCAAAGATGTGTCTGTGTGTATGAGATTACATTTTTTAATAATTATCAGCTCTCCCTCTCTCCCTTCTCCCTCTTAGCTATCTTTCTCAACTCCCTCCTCTTTTCAATCTCTCCTTTACCCTCTACCTTCTCTCTCAGGACATATCTTCTCTTTACACTCTTTCTTTCCCCTCTCTCATATCTCTTCACTTTTTTCTAAATTCTCTGTTAACTCTATCTTCTTCTGCAATTCCACTTTTCCTCTCCAGTCTCTCTCTGCCCCATTTACCCTCTCAGAAGTAACAGTCTAAGCACTAATGGGGTCCCTACAGCCCTAGAGAAATAATATATAATATCCCTTTAGATAATAGTTTTAGCACATAGCCCAAAATGTGTGTTTAGCAGTGCTGCAATAGGAATGTATATACAGTCTGCAAATACAATGTGCCAACTTTGCCACTTACAACATACCACCAGACAAGCCAATAGCAATATTTAATATGCAGTGACGTTTCGGGGGTACCCCTTCCTCAGACCATTAAATATTATACAACAACTTACCCCCTTATATGCCCACCAATGTGCCAAATGTTCCACCAGCCATCCGACAGCATCCCATTCACACAACTGTGCATGTGAACTAAGCGCTACAGATGCTCCAGTAGGAAAAACCATCTAAAAAGGCGAACAGACTAAGCCATCAAATATAACACATTGCAAGCACAGCACATAATGTTATAACAACAACAATTATAAAGTGCATGTCATAATGTACAAACAACTAAAAACACTTCATTTCCTATATAAAGCAAATATAAAGCAAATGCCTCATCATGGATAGTCTCTGTGCTAGGTACAGTATATTCCTACATATCACTATCACTACCTTATCTATATTATATATTCATAACTAAGCCTGCAGATCCCCTCTCGTGGTCATTGTTGGTGTTACACTAAATTTCACAAATCATATGTACACCTATTTTTCAACTAACTCTATACAGGTTACTAACATTATTATCAAAATATTACATACTCCATATACATTATATTTACATCATTGTTTACACTGAATTACCCACCTACTTATGTTGTATGTGTAATGGTTTGTTATTAATCCCAGTATTGTGGCTCCTATAGCTACTAACACATACAGCCTCACAGAAAGCACTGCAGATCAAAATTGGTATTTAGACCATGAGAAATTATGTTATTTATCATATACAGGTGGCCCTCATTTTACAACGGTTCAATTTACACCGTTTCAGAATAACAACCTTTTTTTCCAGTCATGTGACTGCTATTAAAAAGCATTGAGAAGCAGTGCATTTATTAAAATAGCCAGTAGGTGGAGCTGTCCGCTTGTGTTGCAGCAAAGCCCAGCAAGCTGAAATTAATCAGTTTAACCAGACCTGAGCTTTCGAGTAGATTTCAAAGGAACAAGATCTTCCTGTCTATAACTCAGTCCAGATTGGAATGCACAGATAGAACTGTTTGCAGAAAAATGCAAGTGAAGTCTGTGTTGTGTGATTATTTTATTAGGTTTATAATGCTGTTAGGAAATGTTTTTGTTCATTTAACTTAGTTTAATTATATATTTTGTGTTGTGTGATTATTTTATTACGTTTATAATGCTGTCTAGCATTTAAAGTCTTCATTTCAAAGCTTTAAAAATAATGTATTAGGTGTTACTTATGACAATTTTGAGAGGGGCCTGGAACCTATCTCCCTTACTTCCCATTGACTTACATTATAAACTGGGTTTCAATTTACAACGGTTTCGATTTACAACCATTCCTTCTGGAACCTAACCCCGGCGTAAACTGAGGGCTACCTGTATATCCATTTGGATTTTTTCTGCAGGAGCAATCTAGCTCTATCACCACCTCTATGTAATTTTGGCAAATGATCTATAATCATGTATTGTAAATCAGCCACCATGTGTCCGTTCTGTACAAAATGTCTAGCCATAGGCTGCTCAGAATTCCCACTAGCTATTGCTGCCCTAATTGCAGCTCTATGATTTGCTATTCTTTCTCGTAGGTCATCATTCGTTTTACCAACGTAATATTTTCTACAGTTACAGTGCAAAAGTAGACTATAAATTTAGTTGTACATATGACCATGTGTCTGATAAAAAAATCTCTTATTAGCATTTGGAAGAACACAATATTTTCCCTGTGTTAACCCATTACAGGTAGTACATCCACTACAATGGTAACAGCCATTCCTAAGTTTTTGCAACCAATTCCTTTGTGTGTAACTCAACTTATCATCAGGCTTCACGAGTATATCTCATAATAACCACCGTCTTGTAAACCTTACTCTAGGAGTATCAAATTTATTCAAAGGTAATGAACTAACTGTAGATACCACATGCCAATTACTCTTCAGAATTTCTGCTAAATCTCTCTTATCTGGAGTATATGTGGTTACAAAAGTCAAACTAGCTTGTGCTTCTTTCTGAATAGGTGTAGCTAGAGCTTAACTCTGTGTGACTGTTGCTAACTCATTCTGAATTTTTGACTGATGTCTATACCCCCTCTCCATAAATTTATTATGCATCTCAGACATCTGCATCTTTCTATTTGTCTTGTTAGACTTATTCCTATGTAGCGCTACATAGACAACCTATTTATTGTTTGGAGTGGAACACAGGATGAGCTGTTACAGTGGACTGATCAGCTGAATAGAGCTAACTCTGCACTATAAGTCAAGCTGACGTATTCTGAAGGGCAGATTGACTTTCTTTATTTGTGCATCTAAAAAGATCAAGGGATGTTACAGACCACTCTTTTTCAGAAAGAGGCTGATAAAAATTCTATATTGTGAACTTATAGCTGCCATCCTCCAGCATTTAAGAGGACTTACCTATCTCTCAGTTTAAAAGGGTCATTAGGAATAATTCTAATGAGACTAATAGAAAGATGCAGATGTCTGAGATGTATAATAAATATATTTACCCTTCTCCACATGCAGTTTTGATAGGCTCCTCTCCCCTTTTTTCTCTATACCTTAGCTCTCATGAACTTCTTTCTATTTTAAAATCTATGTCACTAAACTGCACCACCTCACAGAAATACCCCCACTACTACAAATCTCCTCACCTATTCTTACTTTCCATTTTGCTGCTATTAGCATCAGGGTATATCTCTCCAAATCCTGGACCCTCCCTCATTCCCACCATTACTCAAACACGCACTCCTTATATAAACTTTAATAAAAGCAACACACATAACCTAATTTCTTTCCTAAGCTTGTGCACTATGGAACTCTTGTTCTGTCTGCAACAAATTTACAACCATTCATGATCTGTTTATCTCAAATGCTCTCACCTTTTTAGCAATTACCGAAACCTAGCTATCTTCTTCTGACACCATTTCCACTGCTGCTCTCACACATGGTTCTCTCCACTTTAGCCATACCCGAGGCCAGGTGAGAAACATTGCGGCGGTGTTGGGCTCCTGCTCTCCCCCTCCTGCACTTATCAGTACCTACCTCCAATCCCATCTCTCTCCTTCTCCTCCTTTGAAGTCCACTGTATTAACATGTTCACCCCCCTCTCTCTCAGAGTGGCAGTCATCTATCGCCCTCCTGGACCAACCTCCCAATTCCTTGACAACTTTGTTGCCTGGCATCCTCACGCTCTCTTTACGAATATACCAACGCTAATTCTTGGGGACTTCAACATTCCTATTGACAACCCACCTACCCCTGCTGCCTCTAAACTTCTTTCACTCACATCCTCCTTCAGTCTCTCACAATCCACCCTATTCCCTACTCACTGTGATGGACACTTAATTGACCTGGTATTTTCCTACCTCTGCTCTATATCTGACCTCACCAGTCACCCTTTTCCCATTTCAGACCATCACCTGGTCACCTATAATCTTAATGCAACAGCTAAACCCACTTCTCTATCCCGCCCCTGTAGAAATCTATGCGATGTGGATCCGCTCAAATGTTCTCTTCCCTCGCACTTCCACTATAACCTGCACTGATCTTGCTACAGCCCACTATAACAAAAACTCTCTAGTCTGCACTAGACACTCTTGCTCTTCCCTATCTTTGCAAAACTCCACGCCATCAGTTACAGCCCTGGCACTCTCAGCAAACAAGCTATTTGCAAAAAATACTCACTCTGAACCTGATTTCATCTACTATAAGTATATTCTTCGTTCATACACATCTGCCCTTCACTTAGCCAAGTAAACCTACTTCTCTCATATCTACTCTTTAATCAAACCCTAGACAACTCTTCTCCACTACCCACCTGCACCATCCCCTCCATCTGTCTTTAGTGTTCAAGACCTGGCAGGCTACTTTATAAACAAAACACGTACTATCCGATACAACATCCCAAAACAAACCTACAATCTTCCAATGCCAGGCCCAGTCATCCCCTCTGCCACCCTCTGCATCTTCCATCCAGCCACTGAGAATGAAGTTTGTTCTTTTCTCTCTTCTTCAAGACTCACTACCTACCCACTAGACCCTATCACTTCCCATCTAATACATGCTCTGTCTTCAACCCTCACTTCTGCTCTTACTCACATCCTCAACTTATCTCTATCTACCGGTTCATTCCCATCTTCTTTCAAACATGAAAAGGTCACTCCCATGCTCAAAAAACCCTCGCTTGACCCTAATTCTCCTGAAAATTACTGCCCCATATCACTGCTTCCACTAACATCAAAACTCCTGGAAAACTAGTTTACATCGGCCTAACCCACTTCCTGTCCTCTAATTTCTTGCCTGACCCCCTGCAATGTGGCTTCTGCCACAAACACTCAACTGAGACTGCCCTTACCAAGGTTATTAAAGATCTTCTTTCTGATAAAACTAACGGCTACTACTCTATACTTATTTTACTTGACCTTTCAGCTGCCTTCGACACATTTGACCACCCCCTCCTCCTAAAGACCCTTAGCTGTCTTGGCCTTTGAGACACTGTTCTTTCTTGAATCTACTCTTATCTTTCTCACACGTCTTTTTATGTGTCATTTGCTGATGACTCCTCCTCACCAATGCCTCTGTCTGTTGGAGTACCTCAAGGATCTGTTCTGGGTCCTCTACTATTCTCCATTTATACTTCTTTACTGGGTAAACTGATCAACAACTATGGCTTTAAATATCACCTCTATGCTGATGACACCTAGATCTACCTCTCCAACCCTGCTCTCTCTCCCTCTGTCTTTTCTCATGTTAGCGACTGCTTATTTGGCATTTCTTCCTGGATGGCCTCTCACTAACTAAAGATTAACATGTCCAAGACTGAGCTCCTTCTAATCCCCCCCCCCTCTAGCTCTATGCCGACTTCTGACTTTTCTATCCCTGTCGACAGCATCACCATCTCCCTGTCGCCCCAAGTCCGCTGCCTCGGAGTTATACTTGACCCAAATCTATCCTTCATCCCTTAAATCCAATCCCTTTCTTCATCTTGCCGCAACCACCTACGCAATATTTCCAAGATTCAACCTTTTCTGAGCGCTGACACTATAAAGCAAATAGTCTACTCCCTTGTAATTTCCCGACATGAATACTGCAATAACCTACTTACTGGCCTTTCTCTTTCCTGCCTCTCCCCCCCTTCAATCCATCCTAAATGCCTCTGTCAGGCTAATCCACCTTTCCCGTAGCTCTGTATCTGCTACACCTCTCTACGAGTCCCTTGATTAGCTCCCCATTTACAGCAGAATTAAATTCAAAATTCTCACCCTTACATATAACACTGCTCCCCACTACTTATTCTCTTTAATCAACAAATAAACTCCAGTCCGCCCACTAAGATCCAACAATGGCCTGTTCTTCTCATCTTCGATTATCACCTCTTCCCATGCTAGGCTGCAGGACTTCAATTGTGCAGCACCTACCCTATGGAAAGCTCTCCCTCGTGCTGTCAGACTTTCCCCTAATCTTTCTTCTTTTAGATGCTCCCTTAAGACATTTATGTTCAGAGATGTCTACCACCCAACTCAGGAATAAATGAATTCCACTTACCTAATATTTCCCCATTATTTAACTCTGTATTCACATAATTGTCACTCTTGCAGTCCTCACTACCTGTTTCTCAACCTCCTACCCTTCTAGATTGTAAATTACCACGGGAGTAGGGACCTCAATACCTCCTGTATGTGTTTGTCAAATTTTGTTTTGTCTCTCAGACGTTTTATATCATTGTTTTATTTAAATGAATTTTTAACATGGACAGCGCTGCGTAATATGTTGGTGCTTCGAAATTAAATTTTATTAATAATAATAAATTATGTACAGTGCTCGCAATGTGTTATATTTTATGGCTTGGTCTGTTTGCCTTTTTAGATGGTTTGTCCTACTGGAGCATCCATATAACTTAGTGCGCATCCACAGTTGTGTAACTGGGATTATGTTGGATGGACAGTGGAACATTTGGCACATTGGTGGGGATATAAGGGGGTAAGTTGTTGTATAATGTTTAATGATCACTGCCTACATTGGAAAGTGGCTTGCAAATTACATACAATTAAACAATAGTTTGGAGAACAAAGTTGTTGGAATAATGATTTAATAAGACCAACAAACCTACCGCATGATAGGCAAAGAAAAGAAAAGAAAAACATAATTTTAAAAATGCAATAAAACATGTTCTTTGTGAGGGTTGTCCATTGTAGAATGATCTATGATTGTTTGACTGACTTGCTTGAATTCATTTGATGAACACATGTTCAAAGCAAAGCCACTTGAAATAAAGATCAAAGACCCAGATTACAAGTTGTGCGTTACGGCTATACCACTGAAAAATTGGCCTTTGCGAGTGGAATATTAATCTCACCCGTATTACAAGTAACGGCAGTACGGCTATACTGCTAGTGTTTCAGCCTATACCGCGACTGAAATCCTATTGGCTGATTTGAACAGCCAATAGGATTTCTGTAGCTCTCATCCTATTGGCTGATTTGAAAATTTCAGCCAATAGGAATGCAAGGTACCCCAATATAAAATAGGTACCTTGCATTCAATCTTCAGTATGCGGCGGACTATTGCATTAAGAGGAGGCTCCACATCGGATGTCATCGCAATCGCCGATCCTACTCCACTCCGTGCCACCTCAGCTCCGCGACCCTTGGATGAAGATGGCTCTGTGACATTGGGATGAAGATTGAAGATGGAGCCGCCTGAAAGAAGACCTTCAACGCCGGACTTCAGGAATGGTGAGTACCTTTGTCGGGGTTAGTGTTTTAGATTAAGGGGTGATTAAGGAGATTTTTTAATTTTGTTATTTAGGTTTTTTATTTTTTCTGTATTTTATTTTGTTAAAATAGTAATGTTAGGTTTATTTATAGCTGAAGCTTAGCTTTTATTTATTTCACAGGTACGTTTTTATTTATTTGAAGGTAGTTATATTATAACTTTAAAGTCGGGATGTTTGGTTTAGGGGTTAATATTTTAAATGAGGTAGTCGCGATGTCTGGGTGTTTGGCGGTTTAGGAGTTAATAGGTTTACTTTAGTATTTGCGATGAGGGTGTTTGGCGGTTTAGGGGTTAATAGGTTTAGTATTTGCAATGCAGGGCAGCGGATTAGGGGTTAATAACTTTATTTAGTGTTGGTGATGTCAGGGGCAGTAGTTTAGGGGTTAATAGGTTTATTTAGTGTTGGCGATATGGGGGGCGGGGGGTTAATAACTTAATTTAGTGTCGGCGATGTCAGAGGTGGCGGTTTAGGGGTTTATAACTTAATTTAGTGTTGGCGATGTCGGGGGGGCGGCGGATTAGGGGTATTTAGACTAGGGGATTATGTTAGGGTGTTAGGTTTATACATAACTATCTTGTCTCCATAGACATCAATTGGGAATGCGTTATAGCGATCGCCATTCCACAATCACAGGTATTAGTTCTTTCTAACACTTTTTCTCCATTGATGTCTATGGGGCAAAACGTGCATGAGGACGTCAAGTCAGGACTTAGCTTTTGTGCGGTATGGACGCACAACACAAGAATGTTTTTTTGTAACTTGTAATGGCAGCGCTATGGAAAGTGCGTTATTTTCGCACCGGGTTTAGCGCACAACTTGTAAACTGGGTGAAAATTAATTGTCACATAGATATCTGTTTCTCCAAATATTGTGAATTTAATAGAGACCTCTCCTTCCAGTTTAGGTTTCATATTCAAAACTCACCACTGTTTAAGTTCTTCCACCCTTAATGAAGACCATCTTTCTCCAAGCATGAAGTTGTTAGAGTAGGTAGGGATATCTTAGGAAACTATATTTTGTTGGCAAAATTATATCTTAGCTACAAGTTCATTACTAGAAGTTCTGGATTTAGCTAAGGTTGGCAGATGGGGCAGAAAAATACGTGGGCCTGGAAAAAAGCAACTGAAAGATCTAAAATCAAATACAACATCCTAGGTCCAACTGTTCAAAGTTTGTTGGTTTCACTAGTTGAGACATATTCTAGATAAGATAATCAGGTTATGGACTTTCAACTTTTAAAGTTCACTCTTAAACAGGGTAATAGTGAAACACTGGTGAATTTTTCTTCAAGTATGACAACTTTAGAGGAAGTGGCAATGTCCTAGAAATAGATATTTATCTTTGGAAAATTGTATTTTAGTTATCAATCAATTACTCAATGGTTTACATCTAGCTAAGGCTGGCATATGGGAAAGATATATGTGGGCATGGAAAAAGGAAACTGAAAGAGATCCAAAATAAAATACAACATCCTAGGTTCCTAGGTCCAACTATTCAAAGTGTGTTGAGTTTCATTAGTTGACATTCATATTATAGATGAAATAAGGTGATGGACTTTTAACTTTCATAGTTATAGTGATATACAATACCAGGGGTAGCAAACCAATTACATAAGTACCCAAAACTCCCAACAGTCTAGACCTAGAAATCCTACTTCTTCTATTTTTGATGTAGGGTCATTCCTAAGCAGCAATGGCTTAGGAAAATACAGTATATATCCTTGGCAAAATCATATCTAGTTACCAATCGATTGCTGAAGAAAAGGTGGGAGTAAGGGCGCTAAAGAAAGCTAAAGGTATCAGTGAGTGACAAATTATATTGTGTGTATTCACAATAGCATAACAGTGTATGTGACATACTGTAAGGTGATTTAAATGTTAAAAGTGATTAGTATGTTGTGTGTAATGACATGTGCATACAGTGAGTGTTATATGGAGCATTGTATCTAAAAAGTGACAGACGAAAATACTAAGTGAAAAAATAAAACAATATTTATTTAAAATTCAAATGTCTTAAAGCATAAGATTACCAAATTGGTAAGGTAAGGTAAAATTCTAATAGGGACGTCTCCCCAATAATAAGTACAAAATAAAATCTCAAATGACTAATAGAGCTTGTAAAATCAAATCTTAGTTACTGTCAGATTAGCACATATTATAAGATTGATGTTATCAAATTTAAAAAAAAATTTTAACCAAATTTTTTAACCACGTACTAAAAATGGGATATAAACATTCAATCACAATCATAAAAAGCAAATAATAAATAATGGAAAGTTCCCAATAGATGGCAAAGAGCTCCTCTATCAAAATAGAAAGTGTTCAGTAGGCAAAAAGAACAGTAGGTAGTATTGAAAACAAAGTTTCAAAGTGAGAGTATTACAGTGCAAACACAGTTCTTTGTGGCTTTAAAGAACTCTATGCCTGTTTGGCACGTAACATTCTAGAATCAACTGATGTTGGAAACACAAAAGATACAAGTTACCTTAACAGCTTAATGTTTCATATGGAGTCATTGCAAACTGCCCGCTCTGATCTTACACAGTAGCACGAATGCGCCGCATGTACCTTGGCGTCTGACATCACCTGTGATGTTCCGGGGGCTCATTCTTATTAACGGCTCAAGAAAGAGGATGATCAGGATCCTTTAGAGTATGTTTGTCACTTCCATTTGAAGAAATATGTCTGTAGCTACCTGCACTTAGTGCTATGCATGCAGGAAATAGGAAGTCTTGGCGGAATAGTGAAATAATAACCCGGGTTATCAAATTCAAAGTACAGTTGCTCCAGTAGTGAACAGGTACAACTTCCACAGTTTCCAATCTTTAAGACAGTCACAAAAGATCAACGTGTTTCGCTCTATTACAGAGCTTTATCAAGATAAATGTGACTCAAACTGTGTCTCCTTTTAAAGGTGTTAGAGAATCCTGATTGGTTAATCCTTAATTGGTTTTAGTAAAGGTGGATTCTTAGGTAACATATATATGTTCATGTGTCAGTCGGAACAGTAATGTCTGTTTATTCAGAGTTGAAAGAATTTTTTAAGGTAGAAATCTTCCTCTTTGTTTCAAGTTACATTAACTGTTCCTTCTTTCCCATGAATGCGGAGTATTAGTATTCTACTAAACTTATATTAGTTTCTGTGATATAATAAATAGCATAAACATAATAACAGATAAATAAATATATATATAATGGATAAAAACCTGCTGAAATCAACACAGCACCCTATCATCTAACCATGTATTTACAGCTTCCATACAAAATGTACTTATATGGATCGTGCTTCTGTTTTATGCATAAGTGTCCATAATAATGCTGCATATGTAGACTTTAAGGTAAACACATAACCATATTTTAGTATATTAATTTCTTAGAAATTGTGAAAGGATGTGATAGAAAGTGTTCAATGTAAGAGTTAAGTTGCCCTTGTAAGTGGTGTCTAATATTTTTTAGTAATAAGCTAATATATATAAGTGAAAATAAGAGGCAGTATTGTGTATTCTAATCTAACTTTATTCAAAAAGAAAAGGAGAGAGGTCCAATTCTGAGTTTAAGCCTTTCAGGAATAATGTGTTAAACTTATAAATTAGTTCAGCTTCCTTTATCAGCAATATCTTTTCTATGTTCCCACCCCTCCAATGTTTTTGTACTTTTTGTATTCCCCAATATGACAGATCTTTAGTGTTACCTTTATCCCTCTAAACCTACAAATCGATTGCTCAATGGTCTGATTGTGGTTAAGGCTGGCAGACAGGGAAGACATATGTGAGCATTGGAAAAGACCAACTGAAAGAGATACAAAATAAAATACAACATTCTATGAGGCCCATTTATCAAGCTCCGAATGGAGCTTGAGGGTCCGTGTTTCTGGCGGGTCTTCAGACTCGCCAGAAACAGCAGTTATGAAGCAGCGGTCTAAAGACCGCTGCTCTATAACCCTGTCCGCCTGCTCTGAGACAGGAATCGCCACAATTCAACCCGATCAAGTACGATCGGGTTGATTGACACCTCCCTGCTGGCGGCCGATTGGCCGCGAGTCTGCAGGGGGCAGCATTGCCCAGCAGCTCTTGTGAGCTGCTGGTGCAATGCTGAATACGGAGAGCGTATTGCTCTCCGCATTCAGCGAGGTCTTGCGGACCTGATCTGCACTGTCGGTTCAGGTCCGCAAGACCTTTGATACATAGGCCTCTATGTCCTAAAGGTTAAAGTCTTTTGGGTTTCATAACTTGAGGCTCATGTTCTATGTAGGAGAAACCAGTGATGGATTTTTAATTGTTCAAATCCTAATCTTAGACATAGTTATAGTGATATACAAGGAACCATAAGTATCAGAGAATTTTTCTAGAAGATTATTGCCAATTTTGGCACACAATTTCAAAGAGGTTTTTTTTCTGGATGATTAATATTAATAGATTAATATTTACACAGTTATTTAGGCCCTGGTATTCAAAACCTCTCTGCTCAGGTGAGATATTCTGAATTAATCCTCCAGCACTGCGATATCCCTAGTGGAATTCTAAAAAAGCAGATGTTGCTTTACTTCTCCAAGGGGTGTTACCTGCATTTCTTTATGTGAAGGAGAGACAAGCCCAGTGCAATATAGCACTGCATGACATCACAGTTCTCCTGCATTTACATTTTGGGCTCCATGTATGAAGCAGCGAAAGCTGCTCCGGAGCCTTTGCGGGTTTGCATATGCGAGCCTGCTTCCCGCAATGTAAGAAGCAGCAGTCATTAGACCGCTGCTTCCTACACCCTACGCCACCTCTTAGCTGGCAAAGCAAAATCACTGAGAGCACGCTCGCTCTCGGTGATTGACAGCCCCTTCGGTCGCGCGATTGAAGGGGCGGGAATTACACACTCCGATCAGTGTGTAATGATACATAAGGGCAAGCGGATCAACAGATACGCTGCCCGTGTGTAGCGAAGGCGGGCGGACAGCTTCGCGAGTTGAGAAGCTGTCCGCCCGCCATTTAGTACATGGCGCCCTTTGTGCTTTCTATTTTTTATCACTTTACACTTCCGATTACTTTTTCTTACATTTAAACTTTGCACTTTCTATTTTGTATTTTATTTTGTGTACAGCAGTATATTTTTTATTTTTTATTTTATTTTTTATAATTTTTATTGAGGTAACAATGACATATATAAATAGCATCTTATACTTTCATGGCAACATACCTACATACATACATTAATTCTTGCACATTTAATACATAGGCATGTCTTAGAACTATAAACATCATGAATTCCTAAACAGTAGGAGATATAATAGGCCATGAGCGGTACCTCATTTTATACAGAAGTATTTTAACATGGACAAAGCATAACATAACAAATGATAGTCATAAGACCCAGTTGTCGTACCCAAGCTCTAAAAGAAAAGACATAGGTCTTCGTGTGTCCATAACATAGACAACAACAAGGAAATGTGATACTCTAGATCTGCTTAATGCAGTACATAGTCAGGTAACAGAAATAAGGTTATTCTATAGTATTGAGTAAACCCATTTTCAAGAGAAGCAGGGCCACTTCTGGACCTTAGATATTTTATATAGATATGAGTGAGTTAGCAGCTTCTAATGCATTACGTCTAGCAATAACTATCTCTCAAAATTAGTAAAATACATATACTCTCACAAATATGCAGGGTCACTCTTAGGTCTCAAAGAATCCCAATAACACTATTTTAGGTTTGGTTAAGTAACATCCTTAGCACAGTAATATTCATGCACATAGCAACTTGTCTTACACCAATCCCCACCGGGCTTCTAGGGGTAATGAACCATTATTATAGATACATCTCTACATAAAGGCGAATGTAAGCAGCAATTAAATATTTATGAGATATTATGTAAACTCCACTTAATGTATTCATCTCCCAAAGAGAGAAGATACAAATAATTAACAAGAATAGTGAGTTTATGGAGTGCACTAGCCTCTGTTAGACTCCAAGACATTTAGTTAGTAATTTTATAGAAATATCAAGACAAATGCTGCTTAACCGGATATCCTTCAGGATTAGAGTCACCTATCTAAAACCAGCCATTTTTGCGATAGTAAAACCTTCCTGTAAATTAATAAATAAATAAATAGATAGTTTTCTATGAGGTAATTATAGGCCTATAATAATAAGATATACTTGACTACACACCAAGGAGTACAAGATTCCCACTTGTGATATATGCCTGTAAGAAAAAACTTTACTATAATAAACAATCTGGAACCTTCTATTTAAGAAAACAGAAACATGCAAACATTTTGATTCACAGACATAAAATAAAATCTGAGGACCTATACAACCCTATTAATAAATTTATGTGTATAAGCAAAAATATTAATAACACATTCCAAAAACAGCCAGACATCGCTGTGTTGGGCATATCAGACCAGAGGTCGTCATTAGCAGTCATAAAAGAAGCACAATATACACAGAGATATAGCCCTAATTTGAAGGCAAGATAAGGCGCCTAAAGTTAGCCATTATTATGCATGGTCCCTAACCCACACCAACTCTACAGTCAGCTTAGCGGCTCAGCACAGACCTTAATGATAGAGACATATGCACACTATATATATATATATATATATATATATATATATATATATATATATATATATATATATATATATATATATATATATATATAGGAAATATAATATTTAACATTTCAGATTAAACTAGTATGGCCTGAGTTCTGCAGTTAAATACAGCGTACATATGGTAGGACATATCTTGGTTTTAATCTGTCATTATACATTTCTTACGTCATCCAGCAGGGAGAGGAGTTAGCAAGTTCCAGTGTCGATATACATTCCCTATGCTAACTAACTGGTAGGAGGTAACGGTCCCCAGAATAGCACATACTGTGGGTTCCTCATTATCCCAACCCTATAATTGCTGCCAGTATTGAAAGTATCAACCACATGTGAAAGGATAAACTTAAACGCTGACTGTTACCATACAGAGCCCTGTGCATAGTATAAGCTAAGGTGTTTGACTTATTCTATTGATATACTTGTAAAGCTAAAGCATGTAGTTCACATCCTAGGGTCATCAGAAAACTAAAGCTAGGTAGAATATCATAAAGTGTTCACATCGGGCATCAAGGCCGTCATCAAATTTATGCACTTATAGTACACCCTTTCAAGTCTCTGCAGTATAGTCATATCTACCCGATGCCAGTTCTGCAGGAACACATCTGCCATCTACCATGCACCACAGAGAAGGACCCATTATAAAAGGCATATCCAATGCCAACACGCTGATATGAGAAGCCCCTATGGAAGCTTCTGGGCAAATCTAGTGGATCGTAGGTAACAGTTCCATATGGGTTCTTGTAGGTCACTGACCAGTGCATTCTCCTGCGAACCTGGAAATTCAGCGAGGCTGTCATGTCAACAATTATTAGCGGAGCCGCCAGGTCTGGCCACTCTCCCCTGCACAACTACACGGCAGCCATCAAGAGTGCAATTGTGAAACGTGAGCGAGCCCTCTGAGTCATAAGCATCTCCCGGGTTTTCTCCATGGTCTTCATTACCTTGCAGCGACCCCATCTCCCGACAGGGAGGCTGCTCCAGGCATATGTCATTGTTGTCCCGCAGAGCAAGTGTAGCATCAGCTCCGTTGCCGACAGGCAGTAAATCCTCACTTCTCCTCGCCGTGTTGCAGAAAAGGTATATAAGGCTGTCCGGCCTGAAGCATATTTTGCGCTCGAAATCCTCCATGAGGGATTGGAAAACAGCCCCCAGGAATTCCCTCTGTGGAGGCCGCCAAGAATAAACTGCAGGAATCCGGTCTAAGAGACCCTGAGGTTGCACAATAAAAGTATTGCCTTAGCCAGCAAACTATTCCCTTTCAGGTGATTCAAGATTTTATGCTGGATGGCATCAAAATATATTAATTACATGGCGGAATGTAATTTAATCTGCCAGAGCTCCCAGTTTCTCTTGTAAGGTGTATCCAGTCCACGGGTTCATCCATTACTTGTGGGATATTCTCCTTCCCAACAGGAAGTTGCAAGAGGACACCCACAGCAGAGCTGTCTATATAGCTCCTCCCCTAACTGCCACCCCCAGTCATTCTCTTGCAACTCTCGACAAGAAAGGAAGTATCAAGAGATATGTGGTGACTTAGTGTAGTTTTACCTTTAATCAAAAGTTTGTTATTTTTAAACGGTACCGGCGTTGTACTGTTTTACTCTCAGGCAGAAATTAGAAGAAGAATTCTGCCTGGAGGTTTGATGATCTTAGCGGTTTGTAACTAAGGTCCATTGCTGTTCTCACACATAACTGAAGAATATGGGAAAACTTCAGTTGGGGGAACGGTCTGCAGATTACCTGCTTTGAGGTATGTTCAGTATTTTTATTTCTAGAGAGATGAATAAGTTCTAGAAAATGCTGACAGAGCCTTGTGTATTTGAGGTAAGCCTGATGCAGTGATTTAACAGCGACTGGGATCATGCTTACAAAACAGGGCAATACTCATGTTAATATTCATATTACTTAGTGACAAAACGTTTACATGATTTCATAAATAGGACGTTTTTTCTCTGAGGGAGATAAGTCTTTATTTGGGGCCTAGTTTCCACATGGCTAGTCAGATACTCCTAGGAGTATTTTCTTAAGGCCCTTCTAACATCCAGTACATGGTGGGAGGGGCCTATTTTAGCACTCTAACTACGCAGTTTTAATTCAGACTGAGACATCCAGCTTCCCTAGAGGTTTCCTCTGGCATCTGAGGACCATTTCAAAGGGGTTATTTCTGCACAAAATCGTTTTTGGGGCAGGTAGGAGCCTCAGCAGAGCTGTGGCAATGTGCTCAATTGACTTTTAATGTTTTTTAACGTTTTTCAATCCGGTTTGGGGCCTAAGGGGTTAATCATCCATTTGCAAGTGGGTGCAATGTTGCTTTAGTCCCTTACACACACTGTAAAATTTTCAAAGACTTTACTGTATTTTTACACTGTTTTGCAGTTTAAGTGCTAGTTTTTTTCTCTTAAAGGCACAGTAACATTTTTGTTTAATTGCTGTTTCACCTTTATTAAAGTGTTTTCCAAGCTTGCTTGTCTCATTACTAGTCTGTTAAACATGTCTGACATAGAGGGAACTCCTTGTTCAATATGTTTTGAAGCCATGGTGGAACCCCCTCTTAGAATGTGTACCAAATGTACTGATATTTCTATAAACTATAAAGACCATATTATGGCGCTTAAAGATTTATCTCCAGGGGATTCTCTGACTGAAAAGAGGGAGAATAGGCCATCTAGCTCTCCCCATGTGTCAGAACCTATAACTCCCGCTCAAGTGACGCCAAGTACATCTAGCGCGTCTAATTCTTTTACCTTACAGGACATGGCGGCAGTTATGAATGCTACCCTCTCAGAGGTATTCTCCAAACTGCCAGGGCTACAAGAAAAGCGAGACAGCTCTGGGGCTAGAACAAATACAGAGCTTTCTGACGCTTTAATGCCTGTGTCCGATATACCCTCACAATACTCAGAAGCCGAGGCAGGTGAGCTTCTATCTGTGGGTGACATTTCAGACTCAGGGAAGGCGTTACTTCAGTCTGATTCTGAAATGACAGTGTTTAAATTTAAGCTTGAACACCTCCGCTTATTGCTTAGGGAGGTTTTAGCGACTCTGGATGACTGTGACCCCATTGTGGTTCCAGAGAAATTGTGTAAAATGGACAAATACTTTGCAGTGCCTGTTTACACTGATGTTTTTCCAGTCCCTAAGAGGTTTTCGGAAATTATTACTAAGGAATGGGATAGACCAGGTGTGCCGTTCTCTCCCCCTCCTGCTTTCAAAAAGATGTTTCCCATAGATGCCGCCATACGGGACTCGTGGCAGACGGTTCCTAAGGTGGAGGGAGCAGTCTCTACCCTAACTAAGCGTACAACTATCCCCGTCGAGGACAGTTGTGCTTTCCTTGATCCTATGGATAAAAAATTGCAGGGCCTCCTTAAGAAAATTTTTATACATCAAGGTTTTATTCTACAGCCTCTTGCATGCATTGCTCCAGTTACTGCTCCAGCGGCTTTTTGGTTTGAGTGTCTTGAGGAGGCTCTACAGGTAGAGACCCCGCTAGACGATATTCTAGACAGGATTAAAGCTCTTAAGTTAGCTAACTCCTTTATTTCTGACGCCATTTTTCATTTAGCCAAGCTAACGGCTAAGAATTCAGGTTTTGCCATTTTGGCGCGTAGGGCGCTATGGCTTAAGTCCTGGTCAGCAGACGTTACTTCAAAGTCTAAGCTTCTTAACATCCCCTTCAAGGGACAGACCCTATTCGGGCCTGGTCTGAAGGAGATCATTTCTGATATTACTAGAGGAAAAGGTCACGCCCTTCCTCAGGATAGGTCCAATAATTTAAGGACCAAACAGAATATTTTTCATTCCTTTCGAAACTTCAAGAGTGGCGCAACTTCAGTTTCATCTAATGCAAAACAAGAGGGAAATTTTGCAAAGTCCAAACCAGTCTGGAGCCTATCCAGGCTTGGAACAAGGGGAAGCAGGCCAAGAAACCTGCGGCTGCCTCTAAGACAGCATGAAGGAGTAGCCCCCGATCCGGGACCGGATCTAGTAGGGGGCAGACTTTCTCTCTTCGCCCAGGCTTGGGCAAGAGACGTCCAGGATCCCTGGGCATTAGAGATTGTTTCCCAGGGATATCTTCTGGACTTCAAAGCTTCATCTCCAAAGGGGAGATTTCATCTCTCACAATTATCTGTAAACCAGATAAAGAGAGAGGCATTCTTAAGTTTAAGACCTACTGGTTATGGGAGTGATCCACCCAGTTCCAAGGGAGGAACAGGGGCAGGGCTTCTATTCAAATCTGTTTATAGTTCCCAAAAAAGAGGGAACTTTCAGACCAATCTTGGATCTCAAGATCCTAAACAAATTTCTCAGGGTCCCATCCTTCAAGATGGAGACTATCCAAACCATCCTCTCTATGATCCAGGAGGGTCAATATATGACTACCGTGGACTTAAAGGATGCTTATCTCCACATTCCGATTCACAGAGATCATCATCAGTTCCTCAGGTTCACCTTCTTAGACAGGCATTACCAGTTTGTGGCTCTTCCCTTCGGGTTAGCCACGGCACCAAGAATCTTTACAAAGGTTCTAGGGTCCCTACTGGTGGTTCTAAGGCCATGGGGCATAGCAGTGGCTCCTTACCTAGACGACATTCTGATACAGGCGTCGACTTTTCAAATTGCCAAGTCCCATACGGACATTGTTCTGGCCTTTCTGAGATCTCACGGGTGGAAGGTGAACGAAGAAAATAGTTCTCTCTCCCCTCTCACAAGAGTTTCCTTCCTAGGAACACTGATAGATTCAGTAGAAATGAAAATTTTTCTGACAGAGGTCAGGTTATCAAAGCTTCTAACTTCCTGCCGTGCTCTTCATTCCACTTCTTGGCCGTCAGTGGCTCAGTGTATGGAAGTAATCGGCCTAATGGTAGCGGCAATGGACATTGTTCCGTTTGCCCGCCTACATCTCAGACCACTGCAACTTTGCATGCTCAATCAGTGGAATGGGGATTACACAGATTTGTCCCCTCTGCTAAATCTGGATCAAGAGACCAGGGATTCTCTTCTCTGGTGGTTATCTCGGGTCCATCTGTCCAGGGGAATGAGTTTCCACAGGCCAGAGTGGATTATAGTGACGACAGATGCCAGCCTTCTGGGCTGGGGTGCGGTCTGGAACTCCCTGAAGGCTCAGGGTTCGTGGACTCAGGAGGAAGCCCTCCTTCCGATAAACATTCTGGAACTGAGAGCGATATTCAATGCTCTTCAGGCTTGGCCTCAACTAGCTGCAGTCAGGTTCATCAGATTTCAGTCGGACAATAATACGACTGTAGCCTATATCAACCATCAGGGGGGAACAAGAAGCCCCCTGGCAATGTTGGAGGTTTCAAAGATAATTCTATGGGCAGAGGTTCACTCTTGCCATCTCTCAGCTATCCATATCCCAGGAGTAGAGAACTGGGAGGCGGATTTTCTAAGTCGGCAGACTTTTCATCCGGGGGAGTGGGAGCTCCATCCGGAGGTATTTGCCCAGCTGATTCAACTATGGGGCAAACCAGAACTGGATCTGATGGCGTCTCGTCAGAATGCCAAGCTTCCTTGTTACGGGTCCAGGTCAAGGGATCCCCAGGCAGCGCTGATAGATGCTCTAGCAGTGCCCTGGTCCTTCAGCCTGGCTTATGTGTTGCCACCATTTCCTCTCCTCCCTCGTCTGATTGCCAAGATCAAGCAGGAGAGAGCTTCAGTGATTTTGATAGCACCTGCGTGGCCACGCAGGACTTGGTATGCAGATCTGGTGGACATGTCATCCCTTCCACCATGGATTCTGCCACTGAGGCAGGACCTTCTACTCCAAGGTCCTTTCAAACATCCAAATCTAATTTCTCTGTGACTGACTGCTTGGAGATTGAACGCTTGATTTTATCAAAACGTGGTTTCTCCGAGTCGGTCGAAAGCCTGTCACCAGGAAAATCTATCATAAGATATGGTGTAAATATCTTCATTGGTGTGAATCCAAGGGTTACTCATGGAGTAAAGTCAGGATTCCTAGGATATTATCCTTTCTGCAAGAAGGATTGGAGAAGGGATTGTCAGCTAGTTCCTTAAAGGGACAGATTTCTGCTCTGTCTATTCTTCTGCACAAGCGTCTGGCAGATGTTCCAGACGTTCAGGCGTTTTGTCAGGCTTTAGTTAGAATCAAGCCTGTGTTTAAACCTGTTTCTCCACCATGGAGTTTAAATTTAGTTCTTAAAGTTCTTCAAGGGGTTCCGTTTGAACCTCTGCATTCCATAAGATATCAAGCTTTTATCTTGGAAAGTTCTGTTTTTGGTAGCTATCTCTTCGGCTCGAAGAGTTTCAGAGTTATCTGTCTTACAGTGTGATTCCCCTTATCTGATCTTCCATGCAGATAAGGTAGTTTTGCGTACCAAACCTGGGTTTCTTCCTACGGTGGTATCTAATAAGAATATCAATCAGGAGATTGTTGTTCCGTCACTGTGTCCTAATCCTTCTTCAAAGAAGGAACGTCTATTACACAATCTTGACATGGTTCGTGCTTTAAAGTTTTATTTACAAGCTACTAAGGATTTTCGTCAAACATCTGCATTGTTTGTTGTCTACTCTGGACAGAGGAGAGGCCAAAAGGCTTCGGCATCTTCTCTTTCTTTTTGACTGAGAAGCATAATCCGTTTAGCTTATGAGACTGCTGGCCAGCAGCCTCCTCAAAGAATTACAGCTCATTCCACTAGAGCGGTAGCTTCCACATGGGCTTTTAAAAATGAGGCCTCTGTTGAACAGATTTGTAAGGCGGCGACTTGGTCTTCGCTTCATACTTTTTCTAAATTCTAGAAATTGGATACTTTTGCTTCCTCGGAGGCTATTTTTGGGAGAAAGGTCTTGCAGGCAGTGGTGCCTTCCATTTAAGTTCCTGCCTTGTCCCTCCCTTCATCAGTGTCCTAAAGCTTTGGTATTGGTATCCCACAAGTAATTGATGAACCCGTGGACTGGATACACCACACAAAATTTATGCTTACCTGATAAATTTATTTCTCTTGTGGTGTATCCAGTCCATGGCCCGCCCTGTCATTTTAAGGCAGGTGTTTTTTTATTTTTAAACTACAGTCACCACTGCACCCTATAGTTTTTCCTTTTTTCTTGCTTGTCTTTGGGTCGAATGACTGGGGGTGGCAGTTAGGGGAGGAGCTATATAGACAGCTCTGCTGTGGGTGTCCTCTTGCAACTTCCTGTTGGGAAGGAGAATATCCCACAAGTAATGGATGAACCCGTGGACTGGATACACCACAAGAGAAATAAATTTATCAGGTAAGCATACATTTTGTTTTCTGTGCATCTCAGGGAAAGCTTTGGTATTGGTATCCCACAAGTAATGGATGAACCCGTGGACTGGATACACCACAAGAGAAAGAAATTTATCAGGTAAGCATAAATTTTGTTTTTGCGGCCATCTTCAGCCTAAGCCCGGACACGCTCCCTACAGCAGTATATTTAGGATTGTGATTTTACAAATTCCTATTATAGAGCAGCCTTCACAGAGGCAAAATTCACTGAATTTTCTAAGAAAAGGGGAGAAACCTGGTGTAGTGTCTAAGGGTCAGAGTCCTGATTATGTGTCCCCTTGAGATACTGGGTGGGTTGCTGTGAATGTCCCTTTAGTGTATCACACACAGACATTTCTAGGAGACCTCTAAGATAACAGGCTCCTATCCTTAATGTTTCCAGGAGCAGTTTCATGGCAAACAGTCTAACTGCTCTAAGCTTATCACAGATCCTCTCAGGCTGGTTGAACTTAATTTGCTTGCCAGACTAGACTGTTGCAGGCAGATAGTTTCCAATTATTTAACCCATAATCTGCCGACCGGACACCGCCGCCACCTACATTATAGCTATGAACCCCTAATCTGCTGTCCCTAACATCGCCGACACCTATATTATATTTATTAACCCCTAATCTGTCCCCCAATGTTGCTGCCACCTACCTACACTTATTAACCCCTAATCTGCCAACCGGACATCGCCGCCACTATAATAAATGTATTAACCCCTAAACCGCCGCAATCCTGCCTCGCAAACATTATAATAAATTTTATTAACCCATAATCTGCCCCCCCAACGTCGCCGCAAACCTACCTACAATTATTAACCCCTAATCTGCCACCCCCAACGTCGCCGCTACTATAATAAAGTTATTAACCCCTAAACCTAAGTCTAACCCTAACACCCCCCTAAGTTAAATATAATTTAAAGAAATCTAAATAAATTTACTATAATTAAATAAATTATTCCTATTTAAAAATAAATACTTACCTATAAAATAAACCCTAATATAGCTACAATATAACTATTAGTTACATTGTAGCTATTTTAGGATTTATATTTATTTCTCTTGTAAGATGTATCGAGTCCACGATTCATCCATACTTATGGGATATTCTCCTTCCCTACAGGAAGTGGCAGAGAGAGCACCCACAGCAGAGCTGTCCATATAGCTCCTCCCTTAGCTCCACCCCCAGTCATTCTCTCTGCCTGCTTAACTGCTAGGAAGGGCAAAGGGAGTGTGGTGACAAAAATGTTCGTTTTTATTTTCTCAAGCAAAAGTTTGTTATTTTAAATGGTACCGGTGTGTAGCTTTTACTCTCTGGCAGAAAAGGGATGAAGATTTCTGCAAGGAGGATGATGATCTTAGAAAAAAGCAATAGATAGAGGCGCCAATGGTGCAGATCAATGGTGATTCAGAAACACTTATAACAAGTGATATACACAAGGTACTCACATGTATAGAAGGCAATCAGTTATGCCTATAGAGACAGACTGGATTTTTACAGCAATCCAGCTGGCTGATCCAGGAGACAAAAGCAGGATACTGGTGTAAGGGGTTCGCACCCTAAATGTAGCGTAGCAGTAGACCATACACAGCACTCAGAGTGGGTAAAAATAAAAACATATTTATTAAAAAGTATATAAAAGTTTACCACTCATCTCAGTGCCAAAATAAGTTATGGCTAGTGGAGAAACAGTACAACGCGTTTCTCATATGGACTGTTTCCTCAGGCATGTTTCTCATCAATTCTTTACATCCTTATATAGGGCTACGCTACTACAAACACCAATATCCCACCCCTAACAATGATCACAGTTTAGGACCAATCAAAACCCATCATTTGGACAACACCCACCCTGCTGCAATCATATTCAAATATAACTATGTTAAAAACACTGTTATAAGCCAAAATATATAAAACTCATCAATATTTCCTTCATTATATATATATTATCGATATTTAATACATATCTCGTGATTCCTATAGTTAAAATATCTATAACTATCTTTAGCCGTAAATGCTGCGACCTGATTGGGTACTGAGAACATCCATCAATAGTTCTAGAACAGATCGTTTATACGACTCTCTAATAGGTCCAAATTGCCGTCAATCAACTGTTATCCACGGCAAAAATAGTCGCGGCTCTCTATCCAATAATCTTCTAGCCCACTGTGAACTATCTGCCAATGGGTATCCCGTTATCACACCACACCTCTAGCAATACTTTTACTATTGATAGTTAATATACATATCAATATATTCACTTATGTTTTCTATATAGTATCTCTGTGATATTTTTCACTTTCTTTTTTATAGACATTTATGTTATGTAATAAGAACCCAATAATACACCATTGACACACCCTAAATTGGGTTATTGTGTGGATCCTCCTATTATTAGGAGAGTGTTCACACACTATATTTCCTACACTTGTTTGAATTTTATTATTATTTTTTTAGATTACCCTATGACAAGGTGAGCACCTAAACACTTTAAATATATTTCATCCCTATTTTATATATTCATTAGAATTACTTAACAAAGGGAGCACTTTGCAGTTAATCATGATTTAATATTAGTATCACTATAGGCCCCTTACACATATTAACTACCATACTAAGGAGGGTATGAAGTAGGCACATCCATATATCACATATTTATATATTTTACTTTCTCTTTAGATTCATAGACATTGTTATCTTATTCGTAAGTCCCCCACAATCAATTATATGTATAGACACTGATATCCTATTTGTATGTCCCCCGCAATCAATTAGATACTTTCTAGTGCGCCCAGAGGCTGGTTAATAAAAGGTTAATAACAGGTTAATATAATAAACCTACAGCGCTAATAAAATATCGCAATTATAGATGAGAAGTACAGTGCGCAGAACAGTTTTGTTTCTCGGTCTGACAGTAGTTCGATTATAGATGAGGAGCATGGTGCGTACTGACAAGTGTTATGTTTGTTTATTTTTTTGTCTGTTTTGGTGACGTTATTATCGTCATCAGGTATTAGGACCAATTGGGTCATTTGTTTACATCAGGAGGGTCTTGACACCAACAAATATCCTAATAAAAGTATTGCTAGAGGTGTGGTGTGATAACGGGATACCCATTGGCAGATAGTTCACAGTGGGCTAGAAAATTATTGGATAGAGAGCCGCGACTATTTTTGCCGCGGATAACAGTTGATTGACGGCAATTTGGACCTATTAGAGAGCCGTATAAACGATCTGTTCTAGAACTATTGATGGATGTTCTCAGTACCCAATCAGGTCGCAGCATTTACGGCCAAAGATAATTATAGATATTTTAACTATAGGAATCACGAGATATGTATTAAATATCGATAATATATATATATAATGAAGGAAATATCGATGAATATATATATTATATATTTTGGCTTATAACAGTGTTTCTTTCATGTAATTAGCAAGAGTCCATGAGCTAGTGACGTATGGGATATACATTCCTACCAGGAGGGGCAAAGTTTCCCAAACCTCAAAATGCCTATAAATACACCCCTCACCACACCAACAAATCAGTTTTACAAACTTTGCCTCCTATGGAGGTGGTGAAGTAAGTTTGTGCTAGATTCTACGTTGATATGCGCTCCGCAGCAGGTTGGAGCACGGTTTTCCTCTCAGCGTGCAGTGAATGTCAGAGGGATGTGAAGAGAGTATTGCCTGTTTGAATTCAATGATCTCCTTCTACGGGGTCTATTTCATAGGTTCTCTGTTATCGGTCGTAGAGATTCATCTCTTACCTCCCTTTTCAGATCGACGATATACTCTTATATATTTACCATTACCTCTGCTGATTTTCGTTTCAGTACTGGTTTGGCTTTCTACAAACATGTAGATGAGTGTCCTGGGGTAAGTAAGTCTTATTTTCTGTGACACTCTAAGCTATGGTTGGGCACTTTATTTATAAAGTTCTAAATATATGTATTCAAACATTTATTTGCCTTGACTCAGGATGTTCAACATTCCTTTTTTTCAGACAGTCAGTTTCATATTTGGGATAATGCATTTGAATCAATCATTTTTTCTTACCTTAAAATTTGACTTTTTCCCTGTGGGCTGTTAGGCTCGCGGGGCTGAAAATGCTTCATTTTATTGCGTCATTCTTGGCGCGGACTTTTTTGGCGCAAAAAATCTTTTCCGTTTCCGGCGTCATACGTGTCGCCGGAAGTTGCGTCATTTTTTTACGTTCTTTTGCGCCAAAAATGTCGGCGTTCCGGATGTGGCGTCATTTTTGGCGCCAAAAGCATTTAGGCGCCAAATAATGTGGGCGTCTTATTTGGCGCTAAAAAAAATAAAAAATAAAAAAAATTTTGGGCGTCGCTTTTGTCTCCACATTATTTAAGTCTCATTTTTCAATGCTTCTGGTTGCTAGAAGCTTGTTCTTTGGCATTTTTTCCCATTCCTGAAACTGTCATTTAAGGAATTTGATCAATTTTGCTTTATATGTTGTTTTTTCTCTTACATATTGCAAGATGTCTCACGTTGCATCTGAGTCAGAAGAAACTTCAGGAAAATCGCTGCCTGGTGCTGGAACTACCAAAGCTAAGTGTATCTGCTGTAAACTTTTGGTAGTTGTTCCTCCAGCTGTTGTTTGTATTAAATGTCATGACAAACTTGTTAATGCAGAAAATGTTTCCTTTAGTAAAGTACCATTACCTGTTGCAGTTCCCTCAACATCTAATGTTCAGAGTGTTCCTGATAACATAAGAGATTTTGTTTCTGAATCCATTAAGAAGGCTATGTCTGTTATTCCTCCTTCTAGTAAATATAAAAAATCTTTTAAAACTTCTCTTTATCCAGATGAATTTTTAAATGAACATCATCATTCTGATTCTAATGATTCTTCTGGTTCAGAGGAGTCTGTCTCAGAGGTTGATGCTGATAAATCTTCATATTTATTTAAAATGGAATTTATTCGTTCCTTACTTAAAGAAGTCCTAATTGCATTAGAAATTGAGGATTCTGGTCCTCTTGATACTAAATCTAAACGTTTAGACAAGGTCTTTAAATCTCCTGTAGTTATTCCAGAAGTTTTTCCTGTTCCAGGTGCTATTTCTGAAGTAATTTCCAGAGAATGGAATAATTTGGGTAATTCATTTACTCCTTCTAAACGTTTTAAGCAATTATATCCTGTGCCGTCCGACAGATTAGAGTTTTGGGACAAAATCCCTAAAGTTGATGGGGCTATTTCTACCCTTGCTAAACGTACTACTATTCCTACGGCAGATGGTACTTCCTTTAAGGATCCTCTAGATAGGAAAATTGAATCCTTTCCAAGAAAAGCTTATTTGTGTTCAGGTAATCTTCTTAGACCTGCTATATCTTTGGCGGATGTTGCTGCAGCTTCAACTTTTTGGTTGGAAACTTTAGCGCAACAAGTAACAGATCATGATTCTCATAACATTATTATTCTGCTTCAACATGCTAATAATTTTATCTGTGATGCCATTTTTGATATTATCAGAGTTGATGTCAGGTTTATGTCTCTAGCTATTTTAGCTAGAAGAGCTTTATGGCTTAAAACTTGGAATGCTGATATGTCTTCTAAATCGACTCTACTTTCCCTTTCTTTCCAGGGTAATAAATTATTTGGTTCTCAGTTGGATTCTATTATCTCAACTGTTACTGGTGGGAAAGGAACTTTTTTACCGCAGGATAAAAAATCTAAGGGTAAAAACAGGGCTAATAATCGTTTTCGTTCCTTTCAACAAAGAACAAAAGCCTGATCCTTCATCCTCAGGAGCAGTTTCAGTTTGGAAACCATCTCCAGTCTGGAATAAATCCAAGCCTTCTAGAAAAGCAAAGCCAGCTTCTAAGTCCACATGAAGGTGCGGCCCTCATTCCAGCTCAGCTGGTAGGGGGCAGATTACGTTTTTTCAAAGAAATTTGGATTGATTCTGTTCACAATCTTTGGATTCAGAACATTGTTTCAGAAGGGTACAGAATTGGTTTCAAGATAAGACCTCCTGCAAAGAGATTTTTTCTTTCCCGTGTCCCAGTAAACCCAGTGAAAGCTCAAGCATTTCTGAAATGTGTTTCAGATCTAGAGTTGGCTGGAGTAATTATGCCAGTTCCAGTTCTGGAACAGGGGCTGGGGTTTTATTCGAATCTCTTCATTGTACCAAAGAAGGAGAATTCCTTCAGACCAGTTCTGGATCTAAAAATATTGAATCGTTATGTAAGGATACCAACATTCAAAATGGTAACTATAAGGACTATCCTGCCTTTTGTTCAGCAAGGGCATTATATGTCTACAATAGATTTACAGGATGCATATCTGCATATTCCGATTCATCCAGCTCACTATCAGTTTCTGAGATTCTCTTTCCTGGACAAGCATTACCAGTTTGTGGCTCTGCCGTTTGGCCTAGCAACAGCTCCAAGAATTTTTACAAAGGTTCTCGGTGCCCTTCTGTCTGTAATCAGAGAACAGGGTATTGTGGTTTTTCCTTATTTGGACGATATCTTGGTACTTGCTCAGTCTTCACATTTAGCAGAATCTCATACGAATCGACTTGTGTTGTTTCTTCAAGATCATGGTTGGAGGATCAATTCACTAAAAAGTTCATTGATTCCTCAGACAAGGGTAACTTTTTTGGGTTTCCAGATAGATTCAGTGTCCATGACTCTGTCTTTGACAGACAAGAGACGACTAAAATTAATTTCAGCTTGTCGAAACCTTCAGTCACAATCATTCCCTTCGGTAGCCTTTTGCATGGAAATTTTAGGTCTTATGACTGCTGCATCGGACGCGATCCCCTTTGCTCGTTTTCACATGCGACCTCTTCAGCTCTGTATGCTGAACCAATGGTGCAGGGATTACACAAAGATATATCAATTAATATCTTTAAAACCGATTGTACGACACTCTCTAACGTGGTGGACAGATCACCATCGTTTAGTTCAGGGGGCTTCTTTTGTTCTTCCGACCTGGACTGTAATTTCAACAGATGCAAGTCTTACAGGTTGGGGAGCTGTGTGGGGGTCTCTGATGGCACAAGGGGTTTGGGAATCTCAGGAGGTGAGATTACCGATCAATATTTTGGAACTCCGTGCAATTTTCAGAGCTCTTCAGTCTTGGCCTCTTCTGAAGAGAGAATCGTTCATTTGTTTTCAGACAGACAATGTCACAACTGTGGCATACATCAATCATCAGGGGGGACTCACAGTCCTCTGGCTATGAAAGAAGTATCTCGAATTCTGGTTTGGGCGGAATCCAGCTCCTGTCTAATCTCTGCGGTTTATATCCCAGGTATAGACAATTGGGAAGCGGATTATCTCAGTCGCCAAATGTTGCATCCGGGCGAATGGTCTCTTCACCCAGAGGTATTTCTTTAGATTGTTCAAATGTGGGAACTTCCAGAAATAGATCTGATGGCTTCTCATCTAAACAAGAAACTTCCCAGGTATCTGTCCAGATCCCGGGATCCTCAGGCGGAGGCAGTGGATGCATTATCACTTCCTTGGAAGTATCATCCTGCCTATATCTTTCCGCCTCTAGTTCTTCTTCCAAGAGAAATCTCCAAGATTCTGAAGGAATGCTCGTTTGTCCTGCTGGTAGCTCCAGCATGGCCTCACAGGTTTTGGTATGCGGATCTTGTCCGGATGGCCTCTTGCCAACCGTGGACTCTTCCGTTAAGACCAGACCTTCTGTCGCAAGGTCCTTTTTTCCATCAGGATCTCAAATCCTTAATTTTAAAGGTATGGAGATTGAACGCTTGATTCTTGGTCAAAGAGGTTTCTCTGACTCTGTGATTAATACTATGTTACAGGCTCGTAAATCTGTATCTAGAGAGATATATTAGAGTCTATTATTAGAGTCTGGAAGACTTATATTTCTTGGTGTCTTTCTCATCATTTTTCCTGGCATTCTTTTAGAATTCCGAGAATTTTACAGTTTCTTCAGGATGGTTTAGATAAAGGTTTGTCCGCAAGTTCCTTGAAAGGACAAATCTCTGCTCTTTCTGTTCTTTTTCACAGAAAGATTGCTAATATTCCTGATATTCATTGTTTTGTACAAGCTTTGGTTCGTATAAAACCTGTCATTAAGTCAATTTCTCCTCCTTGGAGTTTGAATTTGGTTCTGGGGGCTCTTCAAGCTCCTCCTTTTGAACCCATGCATTCATTGGACATTAAATTACTTTCTTGGAAAGTTTTGTTCCTTTTGGCGATCTCTTCTGCCAGAAGAGTCTCTGAATTATCTGCTCTTTCTTGTGAGTCTCCTTTTCTGATTTTTCATCAGGATAAGGCGGTGTTGCGAACTTCTTTTGAATTTTTACCTAAGGTTGTGAATTCCAACAACATTAGTAGAGAAATTGTGGTTCCTTCATTTTGTCCTAATCCTAAGAATTCTAAGGAGAAATCGTTGCATTCTTTGGATGTTGTTAGAGCTTTGAAATATTATGTTGAAGCTACTAAGTCTTTCCGAAAGACTTCTAGTCTATTTGTTATCTTTTCCGGTTCTAGAAAAGGCCAGAAAGCTTCTGCCATTTCTTTGGCATCTTGGTTGAAATCTTTAATTCATCATGCCTATGTTGAGTCGGGTAAAACTCCGCCTCAAAGGATTACAGCTCATTCTACTAGGTCAGTTTCTACTTCCTGGGCGTTTCGGAATGAAGCTTCGGTTGATCAGATTTGCAAAGCAGCAATTTGGTCTTCTTTGCATACTTTTACTAAATTCTACCATTTTGATGTGTTTTCTTCTTCTGAAGCAGTTTTTGGTAGAAAAGTACTTCAGGCAGCGGTTTCAGTTTGAATCTTCTGCTTATGTTTTCATTAAACTTTATTTTGGGTGTGGATTATTTTCAGCAGGAATTGGCTGTCTTTATTTTATCCCTCCCTCTCTAGTGACTCTTGCGTGGAAAGATCCACATCTTGGGTAGTCATTATCCCATACGTCACTAGCTCATGGACTCTTGCTAATTACATGAAAGAAAACATAATTTATGTAAGAACTTACCTGATAAATTCATTTCTTTCATATTAGCAAGAGTCCATGAGGCCCACCCTTTTTGTGGTGGTTATGATTTTTTTGTATAAAGCACAATTATTCCAATTCCTTATTTTATATGCTTTCGCACTTTTTTTCTTATCACCCCACTTCTTGGCTATTCGTTAAACTGATTTGTGGGTGTAGTGAGGGGTGTATTTATAGGCATTTTGAGGTTTGGGAAACTTTGCCCCTCCTGGTAGGAATGTATATCCCATACGTCACTAGCTCATGGACTCTTGCTAATATGAAAGAAATGAATTTATCAGGTAAGTTCTTACATAAATTATGTTTTTTAACATAGTTATATTTGAATATGATTGCAGCAGGGTGGGTGTTGTCCAAATGACGGGTTTTGATTGGTCCTAAACTGTGATCATTGTTAGGGGTGGGATATTGGTGTTTGTAGTAGTGTAGCCCTATATAAGGATGTAAAGAATTGATGAGAAACATGCCTGAAGAAACAGTCCATATGAGAAACGCGTCGCACTGTTTCTCCACTAGCCATAACTTATTTTGGCACTGAGATGAGTGGTAAACTTTTATATACTTTTTAATAAATATGTTTTTATTTTTACCCACTCTGAGTGCTGTGTATGGTCTACTGCTACACTACATTTAGGGTGCAAACCCCTTACACCAGTATCCTGCTTTTGTCTCCTGGATCAGCCATCTGGATTGCTGTAAAAATCCAGCCTGTCTCTATAGGCATAACTGATGGCCTTCTATACATGTGAGTACCTTGTGTATATCACTTGTTATAAGTGTTTCTGAATCACCATTGATCTGCACCATTGGCGCCTCTATCTATTGCTTTTTTCTACAGATTGTCTTCTATTGGATGCCGTTAGAGAGCTGCCCCTATGATCAGCTAGCTGGACTGCTGATAAAATCCAGCTTGCCCCTACTGGCATAATTGATTGCCTTCTATACAAGTGAGTACCCTGTGTTCGCCTAACATCAGCTGCATTTAAGAACCATCATTGATCTGCACCATTGGCGCATCTTCCTTTGTGTTTTTTCTTAACAGGATGATGATCTTAGCATTTTGTAACTAAGATCCACTGCTGTTCTCACAAGGGCTGAAGAGTACAGGAAAACTTCAGTTGGGGGAACAGTTTGCAGGCTAAACTGCATTAAGGTATGTTCAGTCTATTTTTTTCTAGACAGACTGTTATTTCTAGAAAAGGCTGGCAATATCCCCATGAGGGAAAGGTAAGCTGTATTCAGTAAAAGAGGAATCCAAGCTTGCATAAAGGGCTCATAGTTACTGGTGACACTAATAGGAAAAAACGTTTTGGTTTAATTACAAATAAAATGTTTTTTGAGGGACTTTAAGGGGTCTTTGTGGCTTGTTTATGGGTTATTAACCCACATGGCTAGTTTAAGAAACACTCTGTGGTGTTTCTTTTAGGCCCCATAACATTGAGTGAGGTGGGAGGGGCCTATTTTGCACAGTTTATTTACCTCAGAAGCATCCAGCTACTTCTCCAGAGATTCCTGCTGTATTTGAGGGCTGTAAAGAGGTTTTTTTTCCCCACAAATCATTCCTAAAGGGCAGGTAGGCGCCACAGCAGAGCTGTGGCAAGGTGCTGAACGTTATTTTACCAGTTTTGAAGTTTTTTCAATCCGGTTTTTAATTTAAGGGGTTAATTGTTTATTTGCATAGTGCTGCAAAGTTACTAAGGCTTTATGATGCTACTGTAAAAAATTTGTTTTGTTTACTGCTTTATTACACTGTTTTGCAGAGTTTGTGCAGCTTTTTTTCTCTTAAAGGCACAGTACCGTTTTTGTTTAAAGTGTTATTTTCTTTGCTTAAAGTGTTTTCCAAGCTTGTTTGTTTCATTACTAGCCTGTTTAACATGTCTGACACCAAGGAAAATCCTTGTTCTATGTGTTTAGAAGCCATTGTGGAACCCCCTCTTAGAATGTGTCCCACTTGCACTAATATGTCTATAAATTATAAAGAGCATATTTTAGCACTTAAAAATATTGCAATAGATGATTCTCAGTTAGAAGGAAATGAGGGTTTAGCATCTAGCTCTCCCCAAGTGTCACAACCAGTAACGCCCGCACAAGTGACGCCAAGTACCTCTAATGCGTCAAATTCATTTACTTTACAAGACATGGCCATAGTTATAAATAAAACCCTCACAGAGGTTTTCTCTAAACTGCCTGGTTTACAAGGAAAGCGTGACAGCTCTGGGTTAAGAACAAATGCTGAGCGTCTGACTCTTTAGTAGCCGTATCCGATATACCCTCACAATGTTCTGAAGTAGGGGTAAGGGATTTGTTATCTGAGGGAGAGATTTCTGATTCAGGAAAGACGCTCCCTCAGACAGATTCTGATATGACGGCCTTTAAATTTAAGTTTGAACACCTCCGCTTATTGCTCAAGGAGGTATTAGCTACTCTAGACAATTGTGACCCTATAGTGGTCCCAGAGAAATTGTGTAAAATGGACAGATACTTAGAGGTTCCTGTTGACACTGATGTTTTTCCAGTCCCTAAGAGGATTGTGACTATTGTTACTAAGGAGTGGGATAGACCAGGTATTCCGTTCGCTCCCCCTCCTGTTTTTAAGAAAATGTTTCCCATATCTGACACCATACAGGACTCGTGGCAGACTGTTCCTAAGGTGGAGGGAGCTATTTCTACTCTTGCTAAGCGTACAACTATACCTATCGAAGACAGTTGTGCTTTCAAAGATCCTATGGATAAAAAATTAGAGGGTCTCCTAAAGAAAATTTTTGTTCATTAAGGTTTTCTTCTCCAACCTATTGCATGCATTGTTCCTGTAACTACTGCAGCTGCTTTCTGGTTTGAGGCTCTAGAAGAGACTCTCCAGGTGGAGACTCCATTAGAGGATATTATGGATAGAATTAAGGCCCTTAAGTTGGCTAATTCTTTCATTACAGATGCCGCTTTCCAAATGGCTAAATTAGCAGCAAAGAATTCAGGTTTTGCCATTTTAGCACGCAGGGCATTATGGCTTAAGTCCTGGTCTGCTGATGTGTCATCAAAATCTAAGTTGTTGAACATCCCTTTCAAAGGAAAGACACTATTCGGGCCTACACTAAAAGAACCAAACAAAATCATTTTCGTTCCTTTCGGAACTTCAAAGGTCCCGCTTCAGCTTCCCCTGCAGCAAAGCAAGAGGGGAATTCTGTCCAATCCAAGTCAGTCTGGAGACCTAACCAGGCTTGGAACAAAGGTAAACAGGCCAAGAAGCCTGCTGCTGCCTCTAAGACAGCATGAAGGGGTAGCCCCCGATCCGGGACCGGATCTAGTAGGGGGCAGACTCTCTCTCTTCGCTCAGGCTTGGGCAAGAGATGTTCACGATTCCTGGGCTTTAGAAAATGTGTCCCAAGGATATCTTATGGACTTCAAAGACGGTAGCGGCAATGGACAAAGGTTCCTTATGCCCGCCTACACCTCAGACCACTGCACCTATGCATGCTCAAACAGTGGAATGGGGGTTATGCAGATTCATCTCCTCAACTGCATCTGGACCTAGAGACCAGAGATTCTCTTCTCTGGTGGTTGTCTCAGGACCACCTGTCTCAGGGAATGTGTTTCCGCAGGCCAGAGTGGCTCATAGTAACGACAGATGCCAGCCTGCTAGGCTGGGGTGCAGTCTGGAAATCCCTGAAAGCACAGGGCTTATGGTCTCGGGAGGAATCTCTCCTCCTGATAAACATTCTAGAACTGAGAGCGATATTCAATGCGCTTCAGGCATGGCCTCAACTAGATGCGGCCAAATTCATCAGATTTCAGTCGGACAACATCACGACTGTAGCCTATATCAATCATCAAGGAGGAACATGGAGTTCTCTAGCAATGATGGAGGTAACCAAAATAATCCGATGGGCAGAGGATCACTCTTGCCATCTCTCAGCAATCCATATCCCAGGGGTAGAGAACTGGGAGGCGGATTTCCTAAGTCATCAGACTTTTCATCCGGGGGAGTGGGAGCTCCATCCGGAGGTATTTGTCCAGCTGACTCAGCTATGGGGCACACCAGAATTGGATCTGATAGCATCCCGAGAGAACGCCAAACTTCCTTGTTACGGGTCCAGGTCCCGGGATCCCCAGGCGGTACTGATAGATGCTCTAGCAGTGCCCTGGTCATTCAATCTGGCTTATGTATTTCCACCATTTCCTCTCCTCCCACGTCTGGTTGCCAGAATTAAGCAGGAGAGAGCTTCAGTGATTCTGATACCGCCTGCGTGGCCACGCAGGACTTGGTATGCATACTTTGTGGACATGTCATCTGTTCCACCGTGGAATCTGCCAATGAGGCAGGACCTTTTAATCCAAGGTCCATTGAAGCATCCAAATCTAACTTCTCTGGGTCTGACTGCTTGGAGATTGAATGCCTGATTCTATCAAAGCGTGGTTTCTCTGAGTCGGTCATTGATACCCTGATTCAGGCTAGAAAGCCTGTCACCAGGAAAATCTATCATAAGATTTGGCGCAGATATCTTTGTTGGTGTGAATCCAAGGGTTACTCATGGAGTAAGATTAGGATTCCTAGAATTTTGTCCTTTCTCCAAGAAGGATTGGAGAAGGGATTATCAGTTAGTTCCTTAAAAGGACAAATATCTGCTTTGTCTATTCTTTTACACAAACGTCTGGCAGATGTCCCAGACGTTCAAGCGTTTAGTCAGGCCTTGGTCAGGATCAAGCCTGTATTTAAACCTGTTGCTCGACCATGGAGCCTAAATTTGGTTCTTAATGTTCTTCAAGGGGTTCCGTTTGAACCTATGCATTCCATAGATATTAAGCTTCTATCTTGGAAAGTTATCTGCTTTACAGTGTGACTCACCTTACCTAGTTTTCCATGCAGATAAGGTGGTTTTGCGTACCAAACCTGGGTTTCTTCCTAAGGTTGTTTCTAATAGGAATATCAATCAGGAGATTGTTGTTCCTTCTCTGTGTCCTAATCCTTCATTAAAGAAGGAACGTCTGTTGCACAATCTTGATGTGGTTCATGCTTTAAAGTTCTACTTACAAGCAACTAAAGATTTCCGTCAAACATCTTCATTGTTTGTTGTTTATTCTGGTAAACGGAGAGGTCAAAAGGCTACGGCTACCTCTCTTTCCTTTTGGCTGAAAAGCTTCATCCATTTGGCTTATGAGACTGCTGGCCAGCAGCCTCCTGAAAGAATTACTGCTCATTCTACTAGAGCAGTGGCTTCCACATTGGCTTTTAAAAATGAGGCTTCTGTTGAACAGATTTGTAAGGCAGCGACTTGATCTACGCTTCATACTTTTTCCAAATTTGATACTTTTGCTTCTTCGGAGGCTATTTTTGGGAGAACGGTTCTACAAGCAGTGGTGCCTTCCGTTTAAGGTACCTGTCTTGTCCCTCCCTTCATCCGTGTCCTAAAGCTTTGGTATTGGTATCCCATAAGTATGGATGAATCCATGGACTCGATACATCTTACAAGAAAAAACAGAATTTATGCTTACCTGATAAATTTCTTTCTCTTGTGATGTATCGAGTCCACGGCCCGCCCTGTCTATTTAAGACAGGTAGTATATTTTTATTTAAAAAACTTCAGTCACCACTGCACCCTATAGTTTCTCCTTTTTCTTCCTAGCCTTCGGTCGAATGACTGGGGGGTGGAGCTAAGGGAGGAGCTATATGGACAGCTCTGCTGTGGGTGCTCTCTCTGCCACTTCCTGTAGGGAAGGAGAATATCCCATAAGTATGGATGAATCTGTGGACTCGATACATCACAAGAGAAAGAAATTTATCAGGTAAGCATAAATTCTGTTTTTACAGGCAACTTTGTATTTATTTTAACTAGGTACAATAGCTATTAAATAGTTAATAACTATTTAATAGCTACCTAGTTAAAATAATTACAAAATTACCTGTAAAATAAATCCTAACCTAAGTTACAAATACACCTAACACTACACTATCAATAAATTAATTAAATAAATTACCTACAATGATCTAAACTAAAATACAATTAAATAAACTAAACTGTATTACCAAAAAAAACAAACACTAAATTACAAAAAAATGAAAAAATATTACAAGAATTTTAATATAATTACACCTAATCTAAGCCCCCTAATAAAATAAAAAAGCCCCCCAAAATAATAAAATTCCCTACCCTATACTAAATTACAAAAGTAATCAGCTGTTTTACCAGCCCTTAAAATGGCTTTTTGCGGGCATTGCCCCAAAGTAATCAGCTCTTTTACCTATAAAATAAAATACAAGACCCCCCCCAACATTACAACCCACCACCCACACACCCCTACTCTAAAACCCACCCGATCCCCCCTTAAAAAAACCTAACACTACCCCATTGAAGATCACCCTACCTTGAGCCGTGTTCACCCAGCCGGGCACCGATAGGCCAGAATAGGACATCTGGAGCAGAAGAAGTCTTACTCCGATCGGGGCAGAAGAGGTCCTCCATCCAGCAGAAGTTTTCATCCAAGAGGCATCTTCTATCTTCATCGTAATCATAATCTAGGCGTATGTGTGCACAATTATTGGGCTACTATTAGTGTGCAGAATTATTATACAACTAAATGAAAAACGCTAAATTTTCCCATCTCACTTCTTTATTTTCAACTGTTAAAGTGAGAATAACAAACAAATAACTCAAAATGTACTAATTAACATTGCTGACATTTAAAAAAAAAAAAATCAGCGACCAATATAGCCACTCCTCTTTTCAATAACAGTCATAAGCCTTCCATCCATGGAGTCTGTCAGTTTCTTGAACTGTTGACGATCAACTTTTTGTGCAGCAGCAACCACAGCCTCCCAGACACTGTTCAGAGAAGTGTACTGTTGTCCTTCACCGCAAATCTCCCGGTCAGGTGAAGAAGGGGGCCATGTCATTATTCTTTCATGTTTAAGGTCTTTACGGCTAGCCCCACAGTGGAGTACTTTGATTCATGTGATGGAGCATTGTCCTGCATAAATATCATGATCTACTTGAAAGATGCAGACTTTTTCCAGTACCACTGCTTGAAGAAAGTGTCTTCTAAAAACTGGCAGTAGGTCTGGGAGTTGATTTTGAGTCCATCTTCAACCCGAAAAGGTCAAACTAGCTCATCTTTAATAATTCCAACCCATACCAGTACCCCACCTCCACCTTGCTGGCGTCTCAGTCGAAGTGGAGCTTTGTGCCCATTACTGATGCAGCCACGGGCCCATCCATCTGTTAAAGAGACACTAAACCCAATTTTTTTTCTTTCATGATTCAGATAGAGCATGCTATTTTAAGTGACTTTCTAACTTACTCCTATTATCAATTTTTCTTTGTTCTCTTGCTATCTTTATTTGAAAAAGAAGACATCTAAGCTAAAGAGCCAAACTAATTTTGGTTGAGACCCCGGACAGCACTTGTTTATTGGTGGTGTCCAATCAGCAAGGACAACCCAGGTTGTTCACCAAAAATGGGCCGGCATTTAAACTTACGTTCTTGCTTTTCAAATAAAGTTACCAAGAGAATGACGAAATTTTGATAATAGGAGTAAATTAGAAAGTTGCTTAAAATTGCATGCTCTATCTGAATCATGAAAGAAAAAAATTGGGTTCAGTGTCCCTTTAAAACTTTTGAAAAATCTGTCTTCAGATATTTCTTGGCCCAGTATTGATGTTTTAACGTATGTGTCTTGTTCTGGAATATGACTGCACTGAAGGATAATAGGTTCCTGGTAGCTTCATGTTTGATTCTTCTCAAATCCTTGGCAGTTAATTTGTGTCTTTTTTCTCAACACATTTCTTGCGACCCTGTTGACTAATTGCAACAAAACCTTTGATGGTTCTGTGTTAACGCCCCAATATCTTAGCAATTTCAAGAGTGCTGCACCTCTCTAAAAGTCTTTTTACAATTTTTGACTTTTAAATCTCTTTTTTGGCCCCTTTTGCCTCAGGAAAAAAAGCTGCCTAATAATTATACACACCTTGATATAGGGTGTTGATATCCTAAGGCCACACCCTCCCTAATTGCACAAATACACATCACCTAATATGCTTAAATCCAATAAGCATTCAAGTTTATACAGCTTGGAGTTGGACAATATGCATACAAATGATAATTTGTTCAAAATACTCACTTGCCTAATAATTGTGCACACTGTGTAGGTTGTCTCTATGTGACTTAAAGTCTTTTTTTTTTTGTGTGATACTCAGCAGTATCTCTCAATTTCTCAGTGATCCCAGCGATCAATCTGGTATCTTTGACAAGTAGACTTGCAAAGTTCCATAGCACAAGAAGGAGGGGTAACAACAAAGCTGGAGCTGTAGGGGCAGGGGTCAAGTCCTACAAAAATAAGTGTGCAAACTCACCAAGACTTCCACCCCCTCACAATTAATATTGTTTTATACACACACACACACACACACACACACCCTGTATTGATATGTATATAAACTATACACTCTGGTTAATGAGAGCAAATTAAAACCAATCTTTGGGCCTTAGGATGGACACCTATGGTTACATTTTTACATGGCAGGGGTGATATTTTTATTTGTAATTTAGGATTTAACTTATACTGAATACTGAGAAGCCAGACAGAGACTTTTTAGAACACATGAAGGGGCATTTGTATATAGATGATGTTGAATAAAAAAACTAAGAGCCTTAGTAAAATTGTAGGATATGTTACTACCTGGCTCTCAGGATGTGTAAGGCGCTGTAATGTAAACATCTGATATCATAATCTTGATAAGGTTTGTGTGTGAACTCACTCTGCAGTAATGATAATGGGATTTAAAGTAACATTATGGTCACTAGGCGTCTGAGTGTCACTTTCTTTTTACCATTAACATGTATACTAATAAACATGAAGAAAGTAACACTGACAGAGGAAGCAGGAGGCATGAGGCATGAGGGCACAGTAACACTGAAAGCAAAACAGGCCACCTTGTACTTTGGGATGAAACTGGTAAGGTTGATTCTGCAGCAAATACATTATCTTGCACATGTCAGCATTCTGCAGAGAATCTGGCCTGCTGACCATAAATTCATAGACATACAGACACCAACATAGATAAACAGACTGCATATGTATAAAATATAGTAGTTGGGTTTACCCTACTTCAAGATGTTTCACAAACAACTTTAATTGCAAGGACTATTTTCCCTTGTGTGTACACATGTATTTCCCTTGCAAACCTCATCCCAGCTGTCTCTTTGAAGGAACTCCAATCAGAGAGAGAGTGTCAGGGTTTTTTCCCTGTTTTGTTTGCCATGTGCTGCTGGCAGCCATTTTACTCACCTCTCTTGCTGACTATGGTGCATTGTGGGGGATGCTGCTCATTTCCTGCACTTCCTTTTATGGCCAGACTGGTGTGCATCATTTGTGTGAGACAGGATGCAGTCTCAGAATTGTGATGTCATCACTTATTATTTAAAGGGCCTTCAGTATGCTTTGCCTTTGCGTTGTCTCAGACCTGTTTGTGAGAGTTACTATGTATTACCTGGCTGTCTGGCGTCCTTCCTGGTTCCTGATCCCTGGCTTGTTCCTGACTCTGCTGTTTTCCTTGTTCCTGATTCCGACTCATCTGACTATTCGCTTTGGCTCCTGACTCGGCTTGTCTGACTACCAGCTCTGGTTTTGACTCCTGGCTTGTTATTTGACTTATGGACTTTTTATTATTTATTTTTTTTATTAATAAAGGTGTGATTATTTTTGCACTTCTAGTCTCAGTCTGATTCCTGGCACCCTGACATTATGCAAAGGCCATGAATCCTGATGGTGCTAATAATCCACCTTTACCTGCCATCATTTCCAGGATAGATGAACAGGATCACCGCTTGGATTAATTTGCACTAGCCCTGCAAATTGACTCGCACTGCACATTTGGACCAAAGTGTCCCACAAGTTATGGCTGCTCCTGTTTCCGCTGCTGCACCTAGTCCTACCAGGAGCATGTCCGGTTCTGCACCTCTACCTCAGCGATATGGAGGCGATCCTATTCAGTGCAGAGGGTTTTTGAAACAGGTGGGCATTAACTTTGAGAGGTTACCTCAGGCGTTTCCCTCTGACAGAGCTAAGGTGGGATTTCTCAACTCGTTACTCTCTGACACAGCTCTTGCATGGGCTAATCCCTTGTGGGAGACTAATAAACCTGTGATTTCAAATTACCCTGAATTTGTGGCCTCCTTTCAAAGGGTATTTGATTTTCCGGCTCGCTCCTCCTCTGATACTAAATGACTCATGTCCATTCAGCCAGGTACAAGATCTGTTGCTCAGTATGCTATTGAGTTCCGTACGCTTGCCGCAGAGGTTGGTTGGAACAATGAAGCCCTTGTTGCTGCCTTCTTTCATGGGCTCTCTGACGCGATAAAAGACAAAGTTGCTGCCAGAGATTTACCAGAGGATCTCGAGGCATTGGTGTCTTTTTTGATCCTAATTGACATCAGACTCAGAGAGAGGCCCTCTTTCAAGGAGCGCTTGCGGAAGCCTCCTGTTCTGTTGTCTCCTACGTGTTCGTTCCCACCCATGCCTCCCTCTCCTCCAATGCCTCCTGGTCCCGAGTCACCAGGTACTGCTGAGCCGATGCAGTTGGGATTCACACGTATCTCCACAGCGGAGAGGGCCTTTAGGAGGAGGGAGGGGCTCTGCCTCTATTGTGGGTTACAGGGCCATCTTTTGAAGTCTTGTCCTACACAGCCGGGAAACGCTCACACCTAAGGTCCTGTCGGGGGCAGACCTTGGGGGGTTTATCCTCATCCCCGGAACCGCTTAAGGAGAAACCTTTGGTCACGGTTGTCCTTTCTTGGGTGGACTCCTCCATAGTCAACCAGGCTCTTGCTGACTCCGGTGCTGCAAGCTATTTCATTGACAGTGCTTTTGTATCACAGCACTCCATTCCTGTTTTGCCTCGGTCCGTTCCGCTTGCTATTGAGGCCATTGATGGCAGGCCCCTTCAGCCCGCACTCATTACTCACGAAACTGCTCCGTTGTCCATGGCTGTTGGGGCTCTCCATTTTGAAACCCTCCAGTTCCAGGTGATAAACTCTCCGCATTTTCCGGTTGTTCTGGGTTATCCCTGGCTCCAAAAGCACAATCCCAGTCTCGACTGGCGCAGGTCCGAAATTTTGTCGTGGTCCCCACAATGTATTTCCACTTGTCTTCGGAAACCAGTTAAAGTCTTGTGCACTTCTTCGGTATCTCAATTGCCAGAGGAGTACCAAGAGTACCTAGATGTTTTTGACAAGGTGCGTGCCGGTACGTTGCCTCCTTACAGGTCTTACGATTGTGCCATAGACCTGCAACCCGGAGCCTTTCCTCCTCGGGGCCGGGTTTACCCTCTGTCTATTGCAGAGAATTGTGCTATGGAGGAGTATGTTGCTGATGCTCTGTCGCAGGGGATCATCCACAAATCCTGCTCTCCTGCAGGGGCTGGCTTCTTCTTTGTGAAGAAAAAGGGTGGCGAGTTAAGACCATGTATCGATTATAGGGGTCTTAATCGTCTTACCATTAAGAATGCTTACCCTATTCCGCTCATTACGGAACTCTTTGACCACCTCAAGGGAGCTACGGTCTTTGCTAAACTTGATTTGAGAGGAGCGTACAATCTCGTTAGGATCAAGGAGGGCAACGAATGGAAAACAGCGTTTAACACCAGGAGCGGGTATTATGAGTATCTTGTAATGCCCTTTGGCCTATGTAATGTTCCTGCTGTTTTCCAGGAATTTATTAATGATGTCCTACAATATATTTTGCAGCAGTGTGTTGTGGTGTACTTAGACGACATCCTCATACACTCACCCACACTTGAGGCTCATCGTTCTGATGTTACACAGGTTCTTCAGAGACTACGTGAGAATGGCCTGTTTTTTAAACTCGAGAAATGTGAATTCCATCAGACTCAAGTAACCTTCCTAGGTTATATTATCTCCATTGCAGGGTTCTCCATGGATCCTGACAAGTTATCTGCAGTTCTACAATGGTCTCGCCCAGTTGGTCTTCGGTCTATTCAACTTTTTTGGGGTTCGCTAATTACTATAGAAAGTTTCTTCCTTGGTCAAACCTATCACAGACATGACCTGTAAAGAGAATGATCCACTCCATTGGTCACCTACTGCCATTAAGGCCTTTGATAGTCTTAAGACTGCCTTTGCTGCGCTCCAGTTCTGGCTCATCCTAACCCTGTCCTGCCTTTCGTTCTTGAGGTCGATGCGTCTGAGACTGGAGTAGGTGCCCTCTTGTCTCAACATCCTACCCATGACGGTTCCTTGCATCCGTGTGGTTTCTTCTCTAAGAAATTGTCTCCAGCGGAGTGCAATTATGAAATTGGCGACAGGGAATTATTGGCCATAATTTTGGCACTCAAGGAATGGAGGCATCTTCTCGAGGGTACTAGCGTGCCAGTGCTCATTCTTACTGACCACAAGAATTTAACTTATCTCTCTGAAGCAAAACGTTTGTCGCCCCGACAGGCCAGATGGGCGCTATTTTTGTCTTGGTTTAATTATGTGGTCTCCTACCTGCCTGGTAGTAAGAATGTTAGGGCTGATGCCCTCTCTCGACAATTTGCAGCTCTGTCCAAGGAGGAGTCTGTACCTACTCCTGTTATACCTCCTGACCATATTTTAGCTACCATACATACTAATTTGACTTCTCCCTTGGGGGAGGAGATCCTGACTGCACAAACCAATGCACCTCCTGAGAAACCTAGTGGTAAGTGTTTTGTTCCTGAAAATCTTCGAACTAAACTTTTGCACACTTACCACTATCCAAAAGCCGCAGGTCACCCAGGCAAGAACCAAATTATTTGGTCTGTCACTCGACAATTCTGGTGGCCAGGTCTTCGTTCTGATGTTGCTGCGTATGTTGCCTCCTGCTCAGTTTGTGCACAGAATAAGACTCCTCAACGTCTTGGACACATCTTTCCATGGACTTCATTGTCGACCTCCCTGTTTCCAATGCAATACTGTTATTGCCTACCGTTCAGGAGGTTGCTTCAATTTTTGCCCGGGAGGTCTTCCGTTTACATGGGTTACCCAAGGAGATAGTGTCAGACCGGGGTAGCCAGTTTGTCTTCAGATTTTGGCGGTCCTTTTGTGCTCAAATGGGGATCCAGCTTTCCTTCTCCTCTGCATATCACCCTCAATCCAATGGGGCTGCGGAACGGTCTAATCAAGCTCTGGAACAGTTCCTCCGTTGCTATGTCTCAGATCACCACAATAATTGGTCTGAACTGTTACCTTGGGCAGAGTTTGCTCGTAATAGTGCTATTAATGCTTCTTCCAAGTTATTCCCGTTCATGGCGGATTATGGGTTTCAACCATTCTTGTTGACCAATTCATGCCTCAGGGTATTCCAGCTTTGGAGGAGTATCTCCGGCAACTCCGTTCCACGTGGGTGTAGATTCAGGATTGCCTTCATCGTTCTATGCAGCGCCAAAAGTTCCAGGCTGATCGTAGGCGTCACTGCCCATGCCTTCCTACCAGGTTGGTGAGAGAGTTTGGCTGTCCTCCTGCAACTTGAACCTTCGTGTGCCTTCCAATAAACTGGCTCCCCATTATGTTGGTCCTTTTCAAATACTCCGACGGGTCAATCCTGTGGCCTACGCTCTAGACCTTCCTCCTGCAATGCGCATCTCCAATGTTTTTCATGTCTCCCTCTTGAAACCATTGGTTCTTAATCAGTTTACCACTGTGTTGCCTCGTCCCCGTCCTATCTTTGTTGACAACCATGAGAAGTATGAGGTCAGCAGCATTATTGACTCTCTTATGTCCAGGGGCCGTGTACAGTATTTGGTTCACTGGATGGGCTACGGTCCGGAGGAGCGTTCTTGGTTTCCCTTCTCTGATGTTCATGCTCCCGCCCTGCTCCCTGCCTTCCATGCCCGTTTCCCCAATAAGCCTTTTGTACCTACGGGGGAGGGGTCGTTGAGGGGAGGGTACTGTCAGGGTTTTTTCCCTGTTTTTTTTGCCATGTGCTGCTGGTAGCCATTTTATTCACCTCTCTTGCTGACTATGGTGCATTGTGGGGGAAGTTGCTCATTTCCTGCACTTCCTTTTATGGCCAGACTGGTGTGCATCATCTGTGTGAGACAGGATGCAGTCTCAGAATTGTGATGTCATCACTTATTATTTAAAGGGCCTCTGTTCAGTATGCTATGCCTTTGCATTGTCTCAGACCTGTTTGTGAGAGTTCCTGTGTATTACCTGGTTGTCTGACGTCCTTCCTGGTTCCTGATCCCTGGCTTGTTCCTGACTCTGCTGTTTTCCTTGTTCCTGATTCTGACTCGTCTGACTACCAGCTCTGGTTTTGACTCCTAGCTTGTTATTTGACTTGTGGACTTTTTATAATTTTTTTTATTAATAAAGGTGTGATTATTTTTGCACTTCTCATCTCAGTCTGATTCTTGGCACCCTGACAGAGAGCTGGAAGCACATGACTCTTCCCTGCTTGATGAACAAATTTTTTCTGTGGTTTTCTGAATATTTATATTCAGATATAACTTTACTAATCTTGTGATTGGATTTTTGTGAATATTTTAAATAATACATACAGTATGTTCCTAAGAGCTTGCAGTCTATTTTTACAGATGGTACTAAGAAAAACTGCACAATGATTTCAACTCTAGACTTAAAGGGACAGTAAACTCTTTGAGATTTTTATATAAAATGTTTACTTATGCATAATGAAAGGACTTTGAGATATACTTTCATTATTTATTTTGCCTCCTTTTGATGCAATTTACCTCTGAAAATCTGCAGATTTTCTAATTATCAGAACATCACTGCAGACTTCTCAAGGCTAACCTTACTGCATATGACCCTTATGTAATTTATACTAATACTATCACTGTGATTAGCCTTGTTGTCTGCAGACTAAAGCCTTGATTGGCTCTTTCAAATGAGAAATGGTGGTTGGAGTTTATATATATAAACAATTGCAGTAAAAAGGATGTTATTTCCATCTTAATATGAGGAGAGTCCACAGCTTCATTCCTTACTTGTGGGAATACAGAACCTGGCCACCAGGAGGAAGCAAAGACACCCCAGCCAAAGGCTTAAATACCTTCCCCACGGCCCTCATCCCCTAGTCATTCTTTGCCTTTCGTCACAGGAGGATGGCAGAGAAGTGGCGGAAGATTCGGAGTAGTCTCTTATGGAGGGTAGTACTCTTCGCTATGGGACTTGAGTTTTAAGTAGTCTTGTCAGGCTCTCAGTGAGAGCATTGACGAATGTTAGGGTCTGGAGATGCAGGGAGAGTCTTTCTGCGAAACCATCCAGACTCGTATTAACAGCTCCTAAGCAATCAGTGTTGACAAGTTTCACTGCCTGCTTCTATCACTCAAGTCCATGTCAGGTGCGATGCTACAAGACTGTCAAACTTTAGGGGCTGTGTGTCTGTTCCACGGTGATGATTCCAGTAAGATCGTTTCATTTTATATCATATGATAACGTAAGAAGACAGGGTCATAGTGTGACTCCTTTATCTGTATGGAATCAAGGGTTAATATCTCCGGAAGGGGATTATTGAACAGGGAGGATTATATTTATTTATGTTTTATGCTGCGACATGTGTGAGATGAGCAGATGTGGGAACATTCAGATTTTACTTTCTTTTTGGATAACTGTGCAGCCTGTCAGTTTGGCACGCTTTTCTTCCTGCAGCAGGGGCGGTCCTGCATGGCACTCCCTGTGACCGGGTGTGGCCTCATTAACTTCCTCTTTCCTGACCATGTGGTTTACAGGAGAAGAACAGTTTTCCTGTGGGGCCTGGGTCATAGGAGGTGGTGAGTGCCCTGGCCATTGGGGGTATAAAGGTGCCATTTATATTTTTTCTATAGTCCAATTAAAAGGTGCAGGCTATGGAAGTCTCTGATGCGTTAGAGGGTACTCCCCTCTTTACCAAGAGCTAATACCTGTTTTTGTTGTGAGGAAGCTACAGTATACCCGCCTGCTCAACTATGTTCCACATGCCTTGATAAGGTTATTATATCTAAAAAGACTAAGATTTTTAGTACAACTGAGCCATCCACCTCTGAGGGGTCTCCGTCCCACGAGGTGCGTTCCCTGCAGTCATCTCCGATTACACATGAAACTCCCCATTGCACGACTAATACTCCTTTGGGAAGGGCCCTCTTAACGCCAGACTTTTCTGAAAAGTTGCAAACAACAGTGTCTGTGGCCTTAAGTGCTTTACCTCGCCCTGCTAAGCACAAGCAAAAGGTTAAATATTGCTATCCTTCACAGAGGTCATCTACCAACTTGCTGGATTTATCTGATACTAGATAGTGATGTCGCAAATTGTTCGCCGGCGAATAGTTCCCGGCGAACATATGCAATGTTCGATCCGCCCCCTATTCGTCATCATTGAGTAATACTTTGACCCTGTACCTCACAGTCAGCAGGCACATTCCAGCCAATCAGCAGCAGACCCTCCCTCCCAGACCCTCCTACCTCCTGGACAGCATCCATTTTAGATTAATTCGGAAGCTGCATTGTTAGTGAGAGGAGGGACAGTGTAGCTGCTGCTGATTTAGTAGGGAAATCTATAGCTAGGCTAGTGTATTCAGTGTCCACTACAGTACTCAAGGACTCATCTGATCTCTGCTGTAAGGACAGCACCCCAAAAAGCCCTTTTTAGGGCTGCTTTTTTTTTTTCTGTGTAATCTAATTGAAGTTGCCTCCTGCCTGCCAGCGTGTGTGTCAAGCTCACAGCGTATACTGTGCCCACTTGCCCAGTGCCACCACTCATATCTGGTGTAACAGTAGTGTAGATTTAAAAAAAAAAACAACACTTTTTTGACTGTGTTAAATAATAGCAGTCAGTTTCCTTCATACGTGTGCGTTTAAATGCCTGCCTGCCAGGGCACAGTGTCACCCCAGTGCAACTCATATCTGGTGTAACAGTAGTGTACATACCTGATGTTTTAAAGCACGTTATTCCAAACAATTTAGGAATGTTAGGTGATTTATGCCCTTTATGGATTAAAACCAGACTGCATCAACTATGTAATTTTCCATGGGAGTTTTGCCATGGATCCCCCTCCGGCATGCCACAGTCCAGGTGTTAGTACCCTTGAAACAACTTTTCCATCACTATTGTGGCCAGCAAGAGTCCCTGTGGGTTTTAAAATTTGCCTGCCTATTGAAGTCTATGGTGGTTCGCCCGGTTCGCCCGTTCGCGAACAGTTGTGGAAATTCGCGTCCGCGAAAGCAAAATTTTAGGTTCGCGACATCACTAATACTAGATTATCCGCTGATGAAGACGCCTCTGATACTTTAGAGGAGGCTCTTTCTGAGTCGGAATCAGCTGCCTCTAAGCCTTTGGCTGAGTAGGAACCTGACTTTAGATTTAGGATAGAGCACTTGCGCTTTCTGTTAAAAGAAGCATTGGCTACGTTAGAGGTTCTGGAACCAAAGTTACCCGAGGAACCTTCTATTCCTAAGCTTGATAAGGTTTATGAGAACAGGGTTGTGCCACAGACTTTCCGGGTTCCTGTTAAGATGGCAAATATTATTAAGAATGAATGAGAAAGGGACTTTCCGGTGGGCGGGTCTAAGAAGCGGCAGCACCAACACAGAGCTCCGGCAACTTAGGGCTGAAAAAATGATTTAGTGTGCTGTTTGGCTTCCCCCCCCCCCCCCCACACATATAATTCTTGTTGGGCATCCACCTTAGCCTTAACTGAGTAGCTGGCGTGAAGGGCACTTTACATCAGCTCTTGCCCTTGGAGGTGCGAAAGGAGAAAAGGGAGACAGGGCAGTCAGCGCCATCTTGGATTCCGGGTGGGGATCTACACTGGCAGCCTGCTAAGCGGCCATCAACTTACAGGACAGCATAAGGAGTGCTAACCCGCACGAAGGGGTGGCTATTGAGACTGGGGGAGTTCCATGACGAACCAACTGCATTAGCGGGAACAGGTGAGAGGCTTCCCCACCCCACGACAGATCCGTCATTTTAGAGGCCTCTACAACAAATAACGGAGAGCCTGCTATCCACCCGGACCTGAACATTTACCCCTCCACACTCTATCCCAACCTGCTTGCTGTATAGCAGGGGAAGAAGGATCACTCCCCTGGGTACAAGGGCCTCTCTGATTAACTCTGCAGTGAGGGAGTAAGGGAAAGGGGGATAGGTTAGAGCGGAACACAGTGCCTGAACTGTGACAGTACACCCTGCACATTCTTTTTGCCACACTTGGGACTAACCTGGCAGGGAACTGAACACGGGGTGGAGAGTCCTTCTCTTCCTGGATGGGCCACACAGAGGGGGGCTCATACAATTTTGAGTGCCGGTGAAATACACTACAATTGCGCATCATTCCCTGCCCCTGTGGTGATATGATAGCGGCACACAGGGTTGATCCCACAAGCTGACTCTGCTCTAGGATTGCTGCTTAACTTATCTATACATCTGGCTTGCCACCCACAACTCTGCAGCAATACAGAGAACTTTACATCACGTTGTGGCTGCTTGACAGGGAAATATAACTTTTTTCTTCAAACCTTAGTGTAACAGTCCAAATTGTGCCTATCTGCACTTAATTCCCAACTGCCAAAAAATAACCACACTCCAGCTACGCTGATCCACATGAAAGTGGACAAATACTTTAAGGTCTCTGCCACGCAAGCTACACCCATCATGTCGGGCAGACAGAAACCGGCAGAGAGGAAGCAAAGACTAACATTAGAACCTCAGCTGGATCCTCCGGTACCTCCTGACAGGGACCCAACTCAAGACAACTCTCAAATACTGCTTCAGGACTTAAAGGCCTTTTTTCTCCCCAAAATGGAGACCCTGCAGGCAGGTATGGACACCCTCACCACAGAAATCAGGCAGTACTCTACCTGCCTGCAGCAAGCAGAACAGAGGATCTCAGATGTAGAGGATAACCAGCATTCATCCTTCATCACTATTCAAAGATTGGAACGCCAGAATTTCACGCTACAGGAGAAACTTGACGACCTTGAGAACCGGTCGCGCAGTAACAATCTGAGAGTGATAGGGGTTCCTGAATCAATAAAGAATAAAGATTTACTTGAATTCACAGCGCTAACATTGCCTAAAATGCTACACTTTGACCCATATACCCTACCACTTGATGTGAAAAGGGCGCACAGAATAGGTCCAGAATCTCTGCCTGCCAGACCTAACCAACGCCCCAGACAAGTAATCTTTAAGCTGCTTCGCTACCAAGAAAAACTAGCGCTTCTCAAGGCCTACAGAGCCAAACCAGACCTCTGCTACGAGGGACACAAGCTGCTTATCTTCCAGGACTTCTCAGCCAAGGTCGCAAGGAAACGGAAGAAGTTTGCCCACTTGTGTTCGAAGCTGCATTCACAGGGTCGACAGGCATCGCTCCTGTACCCTGCCAAGCTAAGACTCAATACCGCTGGGGGTCCTAGGTTCTTCCTCACACCACAACAGCTACAGGAACACCTGGATGCTGATGACAAGGGTGGAGAGAACTGAGAGGCTTCACCTATTTCTACCTCTAGTTTATGTACTTCTGACACCTTAATTTAAAATGGCTTTACATGATTGTAAATCAGCCCCCTGGGTTGAATATGTACTCTTGGCCCCCCAGTTACAACTACAATTACAGACTCTTCAAGATTTCAGGGACCCCCCCCCCAGGGGGTCCAGGTTACTAGGCCAACTCAGGCTTTGCAGTGTGCCCATTTTTCTAGTTGTTCCATAGGTCCCCGAGGGCCATACAGAGCCTATTTACAATCAGGATGGTCAAGGTTTATTCTGTTTCTTTTAGTAACTTTGGTTTCCACAATGTGGAAGCTCGGTGTCTGGGCACCCCTGCCTGCCAGTTTGCGGGGATCCGCGGGCGGGGGTCCCTGGGGCCAACCTAGTTGCGGACTCCTGGCAACATATACCTACTTTGCTACTACTAAAACCAAAGCTTTTCATTTTTATTTCTGTTTGTGTATTACAACTTTTCAATTGTGGTTGTTTCATCCTGTTTTGTCCTCTTTGCTAGGTCCTGGGGGGGGCAGCGGAGATACCTGCAGCCAGCACCTAACTCTTCAAAGATCAGATCTTCCCTTCCAGACTGCAGCAGCCGTAAGTTGTCCCATGCCTACACACACAAACTGACATTTCCCCCGGACATACATGTAGGGGGGCCTGGGTATCCGGGCCTTCACCAAGACTGTTACTACACACTCTCTCATATCACAGACACCATGTCTCAAACCCTAAAGATTGTGTCCTGGAACATCGGGGGTATAACATCCCCGGCCAAAAGGAGCATCATACTGCAGCATCTCAAACGTTTACACACAGACGTGGCACTACTACAAGAGATGCACTTGACAGACACGGAACATGAGAAACTGAGGGTTAGATGGGTGGGCCAGATTTATTACACGCCAACGGAGGGCCGCAAGCATGGGGTGGCAATATTGGTTAGAAAGGGTTTGGCGATCCAGATCTCCACGCTCAGCATAGATCCTGATGGCAGGTTCATAATAGCAGCTCTCCAAGTTGCTGGAAAATCCTACACTTTGTGTAATGTTTATGGCCCAAACCACCCCTCCCCCAATTCTGGCATTCTCTCCAAGCGGCCTTGTTACCACACGCAGACAAACCACTCTTGGTAGGTGGTGACTTTAACCTAATTCAGGCCACCGCCCTTGACCGCAAGGTTGATAATACTGACCCACAACACATCAGAAAGCACACTAGATGACACAGAACAGAAACAGTTACCATAGCGGCATTTAAAAATGCTCTAGGCCTAGTAGATTTGTAAAGATTGCGTCACCCGACCCATCGGGACTTCACTTGCCTCTCTAAGACACATAGTTCTCTGTAATGGATAGATTACTTTCTGTGCTCTCCACAGCTAAATAACCAGATTAAACGCACACACATTGCGGACATTATGATCTCAGATCATTCCCCTGTTTGGTTGGAATTACAACTCGCCCCATGCAGTCCTTCTCGAGGGGCCTGGCGTTTTCCCACTTATTTATATAACAATTTAGACTTCCAAAAGCACCTGAAAACAGGATGGTCAGAATATATTAGGTTTAATGCCCAACACCGGGACAATCCGGGACTTTTTTGGAAGGCCTCTAAGGCAGTAATGAGGGGACACATAACTAGCTATACGGCTCACTACAACTCCATCGGTAAACACGCTGATGCAGACTCAGACACGGCAGTCACCCTAGCCTATAATGAGTACTTGGCATGCCCATCCACCCAAACTAGACTAAAGTACTACGAGTGTAAGAAAATCAGAGAGGATGCACTGCACCGACAGGACTTAAACTTCCAACACCATAGACAGGGGCGGTTTTACAGATTCGGGAACAGGACGGGGAAGCTGCTGGCTAATACTGTGAAACTAATTACACCTAAATCACTAATCACTTCCATACGGGCGAATGGGACTATCCAGACTGACAATAAAAGCATAATGGATGAATTTGTCCGCTTCTTTACAGACCTTTACACCAAATGCACTGCAGCACCTAGTGACAAAGATGCATTCTGGAAACAAATACAGACACCCACCCTCACACAGGAACAATTGGCTCACCTCAATGCACATATAACAGTGGAAGTTCAAAAAGCCAATAAAAAGGCCAAATTAGGGTTCGGATAGAATTCCCATAGAATACTGCATACTACTGCAAAACGAAATTAGCCCTCGCCTGGCCCAGTCATTTACTGCATACTTAAATGGTGTAGCTCAGCCGGCGATGGACTTTGCGGATGCACATATATGCCTGATTCTGAAACCAGAAAGGGACCCCACCCTGGCCGCCTCATATAGACCCATATCATTGCTGAACAATGATTACAAGCTCTTCACAGCCATTCTGGCCATCCATGGAGACCAAACCGGGTTTATGAAACACCGATCGTTGGTCACGAACATTCGTAAGACCCTAGCGATTATCTCACACTATTGGCAAGCTAGGGGTGAGGGCCATTTTAACTCGCTGCTGGACGCCTGTCTCCCCGCAATAGAAGCGGAGAAGGCTTTCGACAGGGTGGAGTGGGACCACTTATTGACAGCCCTAGACAAATTTGGAATTGCAGGAGATTTCCACAATCTTATTTGGATCCTTTACCAGGGCCCATGCACATCAGTCATAGTCAATGGGGAAGTGTCTCAGTCCTTTCAACTGGAGAGGGGCACTCGCCAAGGATGCCCGCTCTCACCTCTCCTTTTCAACCTAGCCATAGAGCCATTGGCAATTCATCTTAGAGAGTCTCTGGGGGGCGTGGGCATTGGTTCCCACTACACACACTTATCCCTATATGCTGATGATTTACTGCTTTATATTCATAATCCAAACACTGAAATTCCCAAACTTATTGATATGTTACACCAATTCGGAGAGATATCGGGCTACAAAGTCAACCTCGATAAATCGGAGCTAATCTACCTGAAGAACACGGCGGGCCCAGACTCACCTCAAACGTCCCTTAAAATCACAACTGGTGCCTTTAAATATTTAGGCAAATATCTACATGCAAACCCTAACCTAATCTATAAGCTTAACATTCCCCCAGTGCTCACGTAGGCTCAGGCCCTACTGGCCGGCCGGTCTAGGCTTCCACTCCCCCTGTCAGGGAGAATTAACTTAATAAAGATGATAGTGATGCCCAAACTGCTATACCCCCTTCAATTGCTACCGCTCCTCCTCATGCGAAAAGACATACAAGCAATAAATAAAGCGTTCTCTGGGTTTGCATGGAATGGCACAAAACAGAGGATTAGCCGCCTTAAGCTGGCTATGCCGGCGAGTCGGGGAGGATTCAAGCTTCCCAACGTGGAGTGGTATAACTGGTCCACACTGACCAAATTGATATTTGAGTGGTTAGAGGGCACATCAGTGTTTTGCGATAAACAGCTAGAGGCACCCATCACACATCCCCTGGCTCGAGCCTTCCTGCCACACGTGGAATTTCGCTCATTACCGCCCCACATCAAAGACAATATTCTGTTTAGAGATCCCCTGAGGGCATGGGCGAGACTATGCAGGTGGTGGGGTCTCTCTCATGCTGTTACCAAATATCTCCCGTTACAGGGAAACCCAACCTTCCTTCCAGGCATGACCACACATATGTTTAGAGCTTGGGAAGAGAGAGGTTTAACCTCAGTATCGCAAATTATAGACCCACTTTTTAAAAATTATACATACCCTTTAGCCACACTTCAAGAAAAATATAACCTCCCTCCCTACAGCACTTTTGCATATCTCCAATGTGCCCATTATGTGCGCAAGCTTCAAACTGATGGACTTGACACTAAGAATCGTACACACATAGACAGTCTGTGCTCTTTAGCCAAACAGGGAGTCCATTCCATCTCATATATCTACAACCTAATCATGCAGAAGACATCTGACAACGTCATACGACACCTGAGCGATAAGTGGACTGGTATCATGCACACGAACATGGGCACAGACGTTCTGACTGACAGTTTCGAGCGGGTGGTACGAGCCACCCTAGCCTCGGAAGTAAGAGAATCACACCTTAAACTCATGCATCACAGCTATATAACACCTGCTTTAAGAGCCAAATGGGTGCCCAATGCAAGTAATACTTGTCTTAAGTGCTCCCTCCCAGACCGAGATGTATTGCACCTATTTTGGGATTGCCCAAAAATTCTACAGTTCTGGGAAAAAGTAAAATTTTGGCTATCAAAAATCACGGGCAGACTTACTAGGCTGACATGACAGGAGGTATTCTTCCTGAGAGGCCATGCCCATTCCTCCCCAGCGGACCGCTTCTTGAACTCCATCATACTGCTGGCCAGGAAGTTAGTACTTAAACACTGGGTATCCCCTAAACCTCCACACATAACCCAACTCATAAGATCAGTACACACTCAGCTCCTTGTTGAACAGACAGATGTTAAGGGGGACGTGGAGAAGAGGGTAAAACACTTCATGACTAAGTGGGAGCCCTACCTAATGCAGCTCGCTCCGGGCATCCGGCAACACCTCCTGACTCCCTTTCTCAACAGTCGCAAGGAAACGGGAGTTTGCCCCGTTGTGTTTGAAGCTGCATTCACAGGGTCGACAGGCATCACTCCTGTACCCTGCCAAGCTAAAACTCAATACCGCTGGGGTCCTAGGTTCTTCCTCACACCACAACAGCTACAGGAACACCTGGATGCCAAAGACAAGGGTGGAGAGAACTGAGAGGCCTCACCTATTTCTACCTCTAGTTTATGTAATTCTGACACCTTAATTTAATATGGCTTTACATGATTGTAAATCAGCCCCCTGGGTTGAATATGTACTCTTGGCCCCCCAGTTACAACTACAATTACAGACTCTTCAAGATTTCAGGGGACCCCCCCCCAGGGGGTCCAGGTTACTAGGCCAACTCAGGCTTTGCAGTGTGCCCATTTTTCTAGTTGTTCCATAGGTCCCCGAGGGCCTATTTACAATCAGGATGGTCAAGGTTTATTCTGTTTCTTTTAGTAACTTTGGTTTCCACAATGTGGAAGCTTGGTGTCTGGGCACCCCTGCCTGCCAGTTTGCGGGGACCCGTGGGCAGGGGTCCCTGGGGCCAACCTAGTTGCGGACTCCTGGCAACATATACCTACTGTGCTATTACTAAAACCAAAGCTTTTCATTTCTGTTTGTGTATTACAACTTTTCAATTGTGGTTGTTTTGTCCTCTTTGCTAGGTCCTGGGGGGGCCAGCGGAGATACCTGCAGCCAGCACCTAACTCTTCAAAGATCGGATCTTCCCTTCCAGACTGCAGCAGCCGTAAGTTGTCCCATGCCTACACACACAAACTGACATTTCCCCCGGACATACATGTAGGGGGCCTGGGTATCCGGGCCTTCACCAAGACTGTTACTACACACTCTCTCATATCACAGACACCATGTCTCAAACCCTAAGGATTGTGTCCTGGAACGTCGGGGGTATAACATCCCCGGTCAAAAGGAGCATCATACTGCAGCATCTCAAACGTTTACACACAGACGTGGCACTACTACAAGAGACGCACTTGACAGACACGGAACATGAGAAACTGAGGGTTAGATGGGTGGTACACAAACAAAAATTCCAAGCACCAAAAGACCTATATCTCTTAATTATTATAAAACCTGTGGTCAAGGATTTCCCAATATATTCGCACTCCTTAAAAGTGCTACTCTCAATTTATGTAGTATACGTTACAAATTGTGTAAAATGTCTCTAGTTCAGAGTGTCAATTTGTTGTTGCAGCAAACAGCAGTCTTGTTATATATATCTTTGTATCTTACCCGCTCTTGGCGGCACTTGTGTTGTTAGGTCACTCAACGTCTTATCTGCTTGTCGGTCCACAGGAGCCTCCTTTCCAAATTTCGGTTTTCTGTACCTTTGTTAGACACAAGCTCCCTCCTCGATCAATGCAGTAACGGCTGTGACCTCTCTTTCTCCAAACTTTTTTTCATCCGGTTTGCTCTTGCTGGCGCCTCTGTGACTTGTGGGAAATCCTCTCTCTCACCTAGGGTATGTCTTGTTTTCTGTAACCTGTGCTTACTCCGAAACCCAGACTTGTAACAATGTATGCAGTGATCAAAAAGATCCAAATGAGGAGCACCAGGCTGTCAGATAAAATAAAACTTAACTTTTATTCCAGCACTGCGGCTTTCATTAAAACATATCACTTGTACAACATATAAAAAGATAGCATAGCATTCTCTCGCTTACGCGTTTCGGCAATAGCCATAGTCATACACGGCGGGCCCAGACTCATCTCAAAGTCCCTTAAAATCACAACTGGTGCCTTTAAATATTTAGGCATATATCTACATGCAAACCCTAACCTAATCTATAAGCTTAACATTCCCCCAGTCCTCACGCAGGCTCAGGCCCTACTGGCCGGCTGGTCTAGGCTTCCGCTCCCCCTCTCAGGGAGAATTAACTTAATAAAGATGATAGTGATGCCCAAACTGCTATACCCCCTTCAATTGCTACCGCTCCTCCTCACGCAAAAAGACATACAAGCAATAAATAAAGCGTTCTCTGGGTTTGCATGGAGTGGCAAAAAACAGAGGATTAGCCGCCTTAAGCTGGCTATGCCGGCGAGGATTCAAGCTTCCCAATGTGGAGTGGTATAACTGGTCCACACTGACCAAATTGATCTTTGAGTGGATGGAGGGCACATCAGTGTTTTGCGATAAACAGCTAGAGGCACACATCACCGTCCCCTGGCTCGAGCCTTCCTGCCACACGTGGAATTTTGCTCATTACCGCCCCACATCAAAGACAATATTCTGTTTAGAGATCCCCTGAGGGCATGGGCGAAACTATGCAGGTGGTGGGGTCTCTCTCATGCTGTTACCAAATATCTCCCGTTACAGGGAAACCCAACCTTCCTTCCAGGCATATTTTAAGATTGGATATCAGAGCGCCAAACAACGTAGGCAGGGTCTATGGGCAGATAGTCAAATACCAAAGGTAACAATAGGTTGAAATAATATGATTTAATACATAAGATAAAAAAGTTGGTACATTTAAAATTATACAACAATTAGTCATGGATCCATGTTACACTTTAAAATATATATTGAAACACTAGGAACAATTTAAAAATGCTTGTAGAACAATAAATAACAACAACAAAAAAATAATCTAACAAATAATGTCTATCGCATAAAACTTAAATTCTAATATGTAAATGCTAGGAGCGCTTATGCACACTCTATTTATAAAAACAATGGGTTACAATGCACAGGTGGATAGATTCCAGGTTGCTTGAAACCGGTGGGTGTGAAATGTAAGTGGCTCCGAATTGGGGTTTTTCCTATGTGTTTATCCAAAATTGTGTAAATCCTAACAGGTGGACAAAAAATGTTACAGGAATGTCTAGAACCTGAATTCAAAATATAAGACCTGAGGTTGTGCCTATGTGTTTATCCAAAAAAGGGTGTAAATCCTAACAAGTGAAAAAATGTGAGAAAAATATTGCAGGGGTGTGTGAACCTTATTTTCAAAATAAACAATGAATTCAAAATAAAAAGATATACAAGTGAATTTTTGACAAATCAACTAATGCAAACATAAAGCATAAATAGAACCCAAAAAAAAAAAAAACAACAACAGCACAACTTTAACGTGTGTTCAAATGTGTTTCTGCTTGCAAACTGTGATGTGAACAAATATCTGTTATAAACACTGAATAGTGGCAAAACTTTGTGATTGGATTGAAATTGAACACAGGCTCTAAATTGATTACCCTAAAATACAAATCTAAAGGGCTCAGAGTTGCTGAGCTAGATATAAGGGACTTGCTTACAGAGCCTTGAGATGTTAATTAAAAGAGACCATATAACAACAGTGGGTTAAAAAACAGATGGTATAACATAAAATGCTTAAAAGTCCAAATAAATATTCAAATTGGATAATAAGAATCTTGCTATAGTCTATCTCAATATGGATCCCAACTGCTGATTATGTAGAAATCTTCTTGGGCGGTAGTTAACAAATAATTCCAACTTGCAATGTTGTCCCTTACCTGCCAAAAAAGGAAAGGCAAACAATAGTGCAGATGGCTTCTTAATGTGATCACAAAATACTCCTTACCAGTCAACCGGTTTCGGTCTCCGCTGACCTTTCTCAAGACTGGTTTGAGGTAAGGACCTAGACTGTTATATACCTTGCTGATTAACAGGTGAAATGAACACCTGTGTAGTAGAACAGGACGTGAAAACAACATTTTTTTCTTCTTTTTCTCCTGGGTTAGAGAGAACATAGCAAAGCGTTTAGTTACCAAGGCAATTTGCTTGTTTTTTCAGACTCAGCTAAAATAATATGAGCATTGTCAAAAATAAAAGTCCAATTATCTAGATACGTTTATAAAAAAATGACCGTTTAAAACACTTGTAAAATGTGAAAAAAAATGTGTCAAAAAAATTGTCCGTTTAAAACATCTGTTTCTATATTTATACTTTCTAGGTCCTTACCTCAAACCAGTCTTGAGAAAGGTCAGCGGAGACCGAAACCGGTTGACTGGTAAGGAGTATTTTGTGATCACATTAAGAAGCCATCTGCACTCTTGTTTGCCTTTCCTTTTTTGGCAGGTAAGGGACAACATTGCAAGTTGGAATTATTTGTTAACTACCGCCCAAGAAGATTTCTACATAATCAGCAGTTGGGATCATATTGAGACAGACTATAGCAAGATTCTTATTATCCAATTTGAATATTTATTTGGACTTTTAAGCATTTTATGTTATACCATCTGTTTTTTAACCCACTGTTGTTATATGGTCTCTTTTAATTAACATCTCAAGGCTCTGTGAGCAAGTCCCTTATATCTAGCTCAGCAACTCTGAGCCCTTTAGATTTGTATTTTAGGGTATCAATTTAGAGCCTGTGTTCAATTTCAATCCAATCACAAAGTTTTGCCACTATTCAGTGTTTATAACAGATATTTGTTCACATCACAGTGTGCAAGCAGAAACACATTTGAACACACGTTAAAGTTGTGCTGTTGTTTTTTTGTTTTTTTTTTGGTTCTATTTATGCTTTATGTTTGCATTAGTTGATTTGTCAAAAATTCACTTGTATATCTTTTTATTTTGAATTCATTGTTTATTTTGAAAATAAGGTTCAGACACCCCTGCAATATTTTTCTCACATTTTTTCACTTGTTAGGATTTACACCCTTTTTGGATAAACACATAGGCACAACCTCAGGTCTTATATTTTGAATTCAGGTTCTAGACATTCCTGTAACATTTTTTGTCCACCTGTTAGGATTTACACAATTTTGGATAAACACATAGGCAAAACCCCAATTCGGAGCCACTTACATTTCACACCCACCGGTTTCAAGCAACCTGGAATCTATCCACCTGTGCATTGTAACCCATTGTTTTTTTTGTTTTGTTTTTTTTTTAATATTTTTTTTTATTGAGGTAATAATATGGCATACAAACACAAACTTGCAGCAGTACACAATAGAAATCTAAATTTGCTAATGACATATTACAATGTGTAGGTTATATATTGATAGACAGTACACGTGATCTCAACTGCACTAGGCAAAGCAAAAAACAGATCTAAATTTGCTAATGACATATTACAATGTGTAGGTTATATATTGATAGACAGTACACGTGATCTCAACTGCACTAGGCAAAGCAAAAAACAGATCTAAATTTGCTTATGACATATTACAATGTGTAGGTTATATATTGATAGACAGTACACGTGATCTCAACTGCACTAGGCAAAGCAAAAAACAGATCTAAATTTGCTTATGACATATTACAATGTGTAGGTTATATATTGATAGAGAGTGCATGTGATCTCAGTTGGACTAAGCAAAGCGAAAAACATATTCACCTGCTGCAAGGGTAAAAAAAGGTAAAACAACAATTCAAGCAAATGCCAATAAAAGTTTTGAACCTTCTTATGTATCTAAGAGGCCACTCTTGGACCTCATACCAAAACATATTTAAAAACTATAGCGGAAGGTTACCCCAAAGGGAAGAGGCCTCTTGTGGACCTCATAATGAAAACCTCAGATTTTAGATTTATGGCACTATATTTTTGCTAGACAGGGGAAAAATGATATTTCTTTCCAGTAAAATGGATTTACCACAGGAGTCTAGAATATAAGGACATGGTTGTGCTACATAGAATTATGAGTTTGGATATATGTCTCAAGGTGCACTGGGTAGTGACTATAGAGTGCTGATTAGGAGAGCATAAAGGACATGCACCTACAAATTGTGAGCTATAGATTTTCAGGGCAGCTGCATGGCAGGTATTCTTAATAAGACAGCTATTAAAAATATATATAAAAATCCAGATATGAGACATCTGCTAGCTTCTAGACAAGTATAGGGTCTCACTATCTCGGCCGCAGACAGCAAGACCCAAGACACGCCACGAAGAAAAAAGAGATAGGTGCTTTCAGATGCAACCCAGGAAACCAGACCAAGAAGACTGAGACTAAGAAAAGCATTGGCAAAATTGTTACCTTAAGATGAAAGGGAGTAAATATATTTGACCTGCAAATATATATATATAGAAAAGGGTTAACTTTCAACGGTTAGCTATATTTACATAAGATATCCCTGGGTCGCAACTTCATCTCTCTGTTCAGCTCTCAATCTAGCAGATGCTATATAAACACATACATACATTTTATCCTGATATGGGTACATTGCTAAATTTGACCTGCAGAGAGTATAACAAAGACACATTCTACTTCTATTGCTGTAACCAGCAGATCATTGTAGTATAGTTATCTTTGGTTTGTTACACCAAGTACTTTAAAAGGACTCAAATAGATAGGCACAGAATAGTTTGGACAGCTGTCACCAACAAAATATAGATAATGTAACTATGGGTTATGCAACTGAGACATTATAAAGTAGTCAAATAACTGGTAATACAGTGACCCCCAAATATCTGCATAAAAAAAAAGGAAGAAAGACATGTCTGCAGCAATCTGATCTAACGGTCTTGTTAAATCTCTATCTAGTATGTATGCCGACAATACAATGGTAATGAACAGGAAAATGCAACTAGGAACATGTGCAATAACAATAAAACCTTATGGCATATTTTACTTTTTAAGTGAGTAGAATTACTCAGTAACGTCCCATTCATAAACATAAAAATCTGTTTGTCCGGTTGTAGGGATGTCTGCATATAACCGTTGCTCAACACCACTCTACATCTTTGTATTGATTTCTAGCCCACACCTATTCTATTAGACATAAGTCCAAGGTGCTGTCTGTATGTCTGGATACCTCTCCTCATAGTAGGCAGTCGTACACTAGAGACCCTTCGCCAGCTATCCTCTAAGCTGAACAGGACCGTAGCTGAATTGTGTTTCTCGTTTGGCATCTGCCATCTCCCCAGTGGTGACTGTCTAATGATCTGAGCGGTCTTGGGGACTGCCGGTGGGATATTGTGCAGGGCTCCTTGCTTCCTCTGGACAGGCCGACTCAATGGCAACATGTGCGCTGAACCTGGGTCAGTGGCACGTTGAGCTGATGCGGTGAAGTTTGTCGCGGCCAGTTTTGTAAGGTTCCCGGTAGCATCTGGCACTAAGTCTATCTCCCGGAGGTGGCCATCAAATGGAGGTGTAGCAATCTGCTGTGCTTCTAATAGGTTACTTGCCGTGTTATGCTCCAAATTAGGTGCCACCAAGTTCGCAATGGCCCCGGTTCTCTGCAGACCTGTAGCATCGCCACTACCCCAGGCTGCATCAACCACTCTCTCAAGACGTGCAAAGTGTTTATCTAATATCTCGGCAATCAGCCCAAGCAGAACGGCACTCCCAGACTCCATCCGGTACAGTGATAAATGAATCCCCGTTAGAAAAGGGTAAAATTAGTGCACTGTAGATTATAGCAGTGACTGGTGAGGTAGCACTGCGTCTTAACGACAGGCCCTCAAAGGGTACCCGCCGTGGGGGTCTAAACGGTGGCAACAGTTCTCAACATAAATTGGGAGTCCGGATGAATTTGTAAAATTCTGCAGCCACGAGGTTAGAAAGATGGCCGCCACTGAAGCAGAGTAAGAATAGAGCTCCAATCCTAAGTCCAGAATTAACGTCAAAGATTAAATTTGGCTATCCCAGTTACTAGGTAGAAGTTCAAAGTAAACTTAAATGGTTTTTCAGGGTTCAACTCTATAATGAACAATAATTAAAGTAGTATATAGCATACTCAGGGCCGGAGCAATAAGATTATGCGACCTTCCTCGTGTGCTCCGGGCTCCGCCCCCCCACCCATTGTTTTTATAAATAGAGTATGCATAAGCGCTCCTAGCATTCACATATTAGCATTTTTAAATTGTTCCTAGTGTTTCAATATATATTTTAAAGTGTAACATGGATCCATGACTAATTGTATAATTTTAAATGTAGCAACTTTTTTATCTTATGTATTAAATCATATTATTTCAACCTATTGTTACCTTTGGTATTTGACTATCTGCCCATAGACCCTGCCTACGTTGTTTGACGCTCTGATATCCAATCTTAAAATTGAATCCACCCTTGGCAACTAGGTGCCAATTTATTAGAGCTGGAGGTCTGTTGCATTATATAGTTGGCGCTTAGTTATCACCTTTCCACACATTCTTCCTTCCAGGCATGACTACACATATGTTTAGAGCTTGGGAAGAGAGAGGTTTAACCTCAGTATCGCAACTTATAGACCCACTTTTTAAAAATTATACCCTTTAGCCACACTTCAAGAAAAATATAACCTTCCTCCCTACAGCACTTTTGCATATCTCCAATGTGCCCATTATGTGCGCAAGCTTCAAACTGATGGACTTGACACTAAGAATCGTACGCACATAGACAGTCTGTGCTCTTTAGCCAAACAGGGAGTCCATTCCATCTCATATATCTACAACCTAATCATGCAGAAGACATCTGACGACATCATACAACACCTGAGCGATAAATGGACTGGTATCATGCACACGGATATAGGCACAGACGTTCTGACTGACAGTTTCGAGCCGGTGGTACGAGCCACCCTAGCCTCGGAAGTAAGAGAATCACACCTTAAACTCATGCATCACAGCTATATAACACCTGCTTTAAGAGCCAAATGGGTGCCCAATGCAAGTAATACTTGTCTTAAGTGCTCCCTCCCAGACCCAGATGTATTGCACCTATTTCGGGATTGCCCCAAAATTCTACAGTTCTGGGAAAAAGTACAATTCTGGCTATCAAAAATCACGGGCAGACTTACTAGGCTGACACAACAGGAGGTATTCTTCCTGAGAGGCCATGCCCATTCCTCCCCAGTGGACCACTTCTTGAACTCCATCATACTGCTGGCCAGGAAGTTAGTACTTAAACACTGGGTATCCCCTAAACCTCCACATATAACCCAACTCATAAGATCAGTACACACTCAGCTCCTTGTTGAACAGGCAGATGTTAAGGGGGACGTGGAGAAGAGGGTAAAACACTTCATGACTAAGTGGGAGCCCTACCTAATGCAGCTTGCTCCGGCATCAGGAAACACCTCCTGACTCCCTTTCTCAACAGTACTTACCTAATGACTGAACAAATGAAGAGCCGATGGCTCCTGACCAAAAGAAACCCCAGATCTTTGAGATAACATTTGACATTTACCTTACCCTTTACGACGTGGCTTGTGTTGTTGCTGTGGTCTGGATGTTGGACACTCGCAGGATGGCTGCTGGACTCCGAGGGCTATCCCCTCCACCACAACCCCCCCTTTTTCCTCCTTAACGGAGGAACCCCTGAGGTACTTTGGAAAAATAACCTTAGCTATTTGATGAGCCTCACAGAGCTCATAGTTTGTAGCTCATGGTTTACTATTATTTTCTTAAGAATGTTACATACATGTTGTCTCTCAAAATGTTTAGATAGACGCAATTATTTAACCGCACTTGTATTTCTCATTTATGGAGCTCCTATCTACTGGATATCCCTGTTGGATGTCCTGGCAGATTATAGCTGTAGACTATCAGGCTTAACTGAACATAATAACTGACTAATATTAACCTCTGCCCACAATCCTAAGTGACACCACTCCAGAACGAATGACATAGCGAACCAAGGACTCTTAGACGAAGGCAACAGATGTCATCTTGGGTGAAACTGGACTTTCACATACTCGCCACTTCTCCCTGTTTCCCCTCCCCCCTCCCAACTACCCTCTTAATCTCTCCTTGTTCCCACCCCCTTTGCCCTACTCCCCATCCCTAAGTTCCTTCCCAAACCCCCTCCCACTCTGCCCCTTCCATTCCTCCCAGTTGGTCTATTTAGGATAGGAAATGAGCTCAGGAGGAGATTGCTAGATAACGCTTATATGCATTTTACACCTTGATTTACTGTATTAAATGCATTTTTTGCATCTCATGCATGAGAACTTGAATTTTACAGTGTTTTGTGCTCTGTATCTCTGACTGACTTTATGACAATAAAGTTATTTCTCCCTGTCCCCCCCTCCCAACTACCCTCCTAATCTCCCCTTGTTCCCCCCCTCTGCCCTACTCCCCGTCCCCAAGTTCCTTCCCAAACCCCTTCCCACTCTGCCCCTCCCATTCCTCCCTGTTGGTCTTAGGATAGAAAATGAGCTCAGGAGGAGATTGTTAGATAACACTTCCATGTATTTTTCATATTGATTTACGACACTTCCGAACATGTAAATGTATTTTTGTTTCTCATACATGGGAATTTGAATTTTACCGTGTTTTATGTTCTGTATCTCTGACTGAGTTTATGAAAATAAAGTTATTAAAAAAAAAAAAAAGAATGAATGAGAAAGACTCGGATCCTCTTTTTCCCCTTCTTCTTCCTTTACAAAATTGTTCCCGGTTCCTGACTCCCAATTAGAGTTGTGCGGATCTGTCCCTAAGGTGGATGGAGCTATCTCCACACTTGCAAAGCGCACCACTATCCCGCTTGAGGATAGTTCTTTGTTTAAGAAGCCCATAGATAAGAAGTTAGAAACCCTGTTGAGAAAGATTTTTCAGCACACAGGATTTTTATTTCAACCTGCAGCGGCGGCGGGAGCCGCTACCTATTGGTGTGACTCTCTGTCGGAGATGATCGAGGTGGAAACTCCCCTCGATGAGATCCAGGAAAGAATTAAGGCCTTGAGGGTAGCTAATTTGTTTATTTGCGATGCTAACATGCAGATTATTTGCTTGAATGCCAAGACATCAGGCTTTTCTGTTTTGGCCCGTAGGGCTCTGTGGCTTAAGTCTTGGTCCACGGACATTCAAAATCTAGATTGCTTTCCCTTCCATTTAAGGGAAAGGTTCTTTTCATTCCAGGACTGGACTCTATCATATCCACGGTCACTGGGGGCAAGGGTGCCTTCCTACCGCAGGATAAGAAGAACAAACCTAAAGGACAGGGTCACAATTTTTGTCCCTTTCGTTTAGATAAATCCCAACGCCAGCATCCCTCCGCAAAGCAGGATCAGTCCAAGGGAACTTGGAAACAATCTCAATCTTGTAATAAGTCCAGCAGTCGTTGGATCGTGTTGGGGGCAGACTATCTCTCTTTGTGGAGGCTTGGCTGGGAGACGTGCATGACCCTTGGGTTCTGGAGGTCATTACTCAGGGTTACAGGATAGGTTTCAAATCTCATCCACCCAGGGGCAGATTCCTCTTGTCAAACCTGTCTTCAAGACCAGAAAAACAAGATGCTTTTCTAGGGTGCGTGAGGAATCTCTCCTCCCTAGGAGTGATTGTACCTGTACCTCTAGCGGAAAGAGGTCTGGGATACTACTCAAACCTTTTTGTGGTCCCAAAGAAGGAGGGTACGTTTTGCCCGATTCTAGACCTGAAGTGCTTGAACAAGTTTCTGTCGGTGCCATCGTTCAAGAAGGAGACGATAAGGTTGATTCTGCCTTTAGTACAAGATGGACCATTCATGACTACGATAGACTTGAAGGATGCTTACCTTCATGTGCCAATACACAAGGATCACTTCAAGTTCTTAAGATTCGCCTTTCTGGACCAACACTTCCAGTTTGTGGCTCTCCCTTTTGGTCTGGCTACTGCCCCAAGAGTCTTTATGAAGGTTCTAGGGGCTCTCCTCATGGTGGCGAGATCCAGGGGTATTACAGTAGCTCCATACTTGGACAACATCCTGGGCCAAGCTCCGTCCTGCCAGCTAGCAGAAGACCATTCATGAGCTCTGCTACTTCTTCTTCAATCTCATGCATGGAAGATAAACTTAGAAAAGATTCCATAGCCTTGAAGATATTCCTAACAGACCAGAGACATTGCAAAATGACTTCCAATTGTCTTGCCCTCCAGACCTCCTTATGGCCACCTGTGGCCTGGTGTATGGAGGTGATTAGACTCATGGTGTCCAGCATAGATATCGTTCCATTCACCAGGTTCCACCTCAAACCTCTTCAGCTGTGCATGCTGAGGCAATGGAACAGCATTCCAGGGGACATCCTTCTTGAGACCATCCTGGGAGATTGTGACTACGGACGCAAGTCTATCAGGATGGGGAGCTGTTTGGGGTGCCAGGAAGGCACAGGGTCGTGGACTCAAGAGGAATCTCTTCTCCTGATCAACATTTTGGAACTTCGAGCGATCTTCAACACTCTGAAGGCTTGGCCTCTTCTAGGTTCGTCCTAGTTTATCAGATTCCCATCAGACAACATTACCTTGGTGGCTTACATCAACCTCCAGGGGGGAACGAAAAGCTCCATAGCCATGAGGGAAGTATCTCGGATTCTAGAATGGGCGGAAGCTCGCAGCTGCATGCTGTCAGGGATCCATATTCCGGGGGTGGACAACTGGGAAGCATATTTTCTCAGCAGACAATCGTTTCATCAGGGGGAATGGTCTCTCCACCCTGAGGTGTTTGTGGAGATTTGCAACAGATGGGGGACGCGGGAGATAGATCTCATGGCATCCAGACTCAATGCCAAGCTACCCAGATATGGGTCGAGGTCAAGGGATCCTCAGGCAGAACTGATAGATGCCTTAGCAGTGCCCTGGGGGTTCAACCTACTTTACATTTTTCCACCGTTACCACTTCTTCCTCGAGTAGTGGCCCGCATCAAGCAGGAGCAAGCTTAGACTATTATAATTGCTCCATCGTGGCCTTGAAGGATGTGGTTTGCGGAACTGGTGGGGATGTCGTCATCTCCTCCATTGAGGTTACCTTGTCGCAGGGATCTGCTGGATTCTCTGAGGCTGACTGCGTGGAGATTGAATGCCTAATCCTAGCCAAGAGAGGTTTTTCTGAGAGAGTGATTGATACTCTCCTCCAAGCTAGAAAGCCGGTCACCCGTCGCATCTATCATAATGTGTGGAGGACCTACTTATTCTGCTGTGAAGAACGTTGCTTCCCCTGGCATAAGGTCAAGGTATCCAGGATCCTTTCCTTTCTCCAGGACGGTTTGGAGAAGGGACTTGCCGCTAGTTCCTTAAAGGGACAGATTTCAGCGCTATCTGTGTTATTACACAAGAGGCTAGCTGAGCTTCCTGATATTCAGTCTTTTGTGCAGGCTCTGTCCAGAATCAGACCTGTGTTTAGACATTCCGCTCCTCCTTGGAGTTTAAATTTGGTTCTTAGGGTTTTGCAGAGGGCTCCGTTTGAGCCCATGCATTTGGTTGACATTAAATTATTGTCTTGGAAGCTTCTTTTTCTACTGGCTATTGCTTCGGCATGCAGAGTCTCTGAGATGGCAGCCTTGCAATGTGAGCCTCCTTAACTAGTTTTTCATGCTGATAAGGCTGTGCTTCGCACTGGGTTGGGTTTCCTCCCTAAGGTTGTGTCTGATCGCAACATCAATCAGGATATCGTGGTTCCTTCCTTGTGTCCTAATCCTTCTTCGTTGAAGGAATGATTACTTCATAATTTGGATGTTATTCGAGCTTTGAAATTCTATCTTCAAGCTATAAAGGATTTTAGACATACTTTGACATTGTTTGTTGTCTATTTTGGGAAGCGCAGAGGGCAGAAGGCTTTTGCCACTTCCCTATCTTTTTTTTAGTTGAGGAGCATTACTCACTTAGCATATGAAACAGCGGGACATAAGCCTCCTCAGAGGATTACGGCTCATTCAACTAGAGCTGTGGCTTCTTCTTGGACTTTCAAGAATGAGGCCTCTATGGAGCAGATTTGTAGGGAGGCTACTTGGTCCTCCTTACATACTTTCAAAGTTTTACAAATTTGACTTGTTTGCTTCGGTTGAAGCAGCTTTTGGGAGAAAGGTTTTGCAGGCTGTGGGGCCCTCAGAATAGGGTCCACCTTTTTTTTACCCTCCCGTTTTCATTCAGTTTCCTCTAGAGCTTGGGTATGTGTTTCCCACAAGTAAGGAATGAAGCTGTGGACTCTCCTCATATTAAGATGGAAAACATAAATTATGCTTACCTGATAATTTCATTTCCAGGTCCACTGCCCCCGCACGTTTTCTCCGTTGGGCGGACCAACATTTTTGTTTGTTCTTCTGGCACCATTTATTCCCTGATATTTCTCCTACTGTTCCTTGTTCCCTCAGCAGAATGGCTGGGGGATGAGGGGAGTGGGGGAGGTATTTAAGCCTTTGGCTGGGGTGTCTTTGCCTCCTCCTGGTGGCCAGGTTCTGTATTCCCACTAGTAAGAAATGAAGCCATGGACTCTCCTCATACAGAAGGAAATTAAATTATCAGGTAAGCATATTTTATGTTTTTCTAGGTATGTCCATCATTTTTATTTTCTGAAAGTAACTGCAGTCTGTAGCATTAAGCTATTTTCAGCTCTGGATTATTAGTGAAAAAGTGCAACACATATATGTCTGGGTTTATATCAATATTTGTGTGTTGCACTTTTTCCTGTAATAAATACAGTGCCAAAAATAGCTGATTGCTGCAGACAGCATCCATTTTCGGCATTTATTTTACAAATACAGAAATTAAATTGATGTTTCATAGCTACATTTTCCATGATACTCAACTAGAATGCGAGCTTAAGCGTCATGGGAAATGTAGTTCCAAAACATCTGGGGTTTAGCCATTACTGTTCTATAGCAACACAACAGAAATGTTTTGTAACTACAGGGTGTTCACTTTCCCTTTAAACTTCACAGATAATGCGCTAATTTTTCTATGGGTTCAGCAACAGCACACGGATATTGCCAACACTCTATGACCAGGGTTTCATACCAACAGTTATTTTATTACTCATAACAAAAAGATTTTATATTATAATCTCATGGTGTTTACTTTCTCTTAAATGGTAGGAAATACACCAGTCAAAATAAGTTCCTGATATTGCAACCTACTGTATGTTTTGAAGTGTGCATTACTGACTGATTTTCTTCATAAATGGAAAGAGTCCACAACTGCATTCATTACTTTTGGAAATTCAGAGCCTGGCAACCAGGAGAAGGCAAAGACACCCCAGTCAAATGCTTAAATACCCCTCCCACTTCCCTCATTCCCCAGTCATTCTTTGCCTTTTGTCCCAGGAGGTTGGCAGAGAAGTGTCAGAAGTTTTTGATAGTCTCTTAAGGAGGGTAGTACTCTTCGGCATGGGACTGAAGTTTTAAGTAGTTCTGTCAGCCTCTCAGTGAGAGCATGGATGAAAGTTAGAGTCCGGAGATGCAGGGAGAGTCTTTCTGCAAAACCATCCCGACTCATATTAACGGCTCCACAAGCAATGAGCATTGAAGAGTTTCACTGCCTGCTTCTCTCAAGTCCATGGTAGAGGCAATGCTACTATCTGTTACACTTGAAGGGCCGTGTTCCTGTTCCACGGCGTAGATTCCGGTAAGATTGTTTCATTTTACTTTTGTTATGATTGTCTAGTATTACAAATGTTTTCCCAAGAGCCTACCACCTTGCGGGACTAACTAGAACTTCGGGGCCTCAGTGAGGCTCCTCTTGTATCTTGGAATCATGGGTTAATATCACCTGAGGGGGGGTTATTGAACAGGGTTTTTTTTAATCATGTTTGTTATGTGATTCAACCTGCTTATGTGTAGTGTTATTTAATCGCATTTGGGAGTGACACGGCCTTTACGGTTGAGCATGCTTTTTGAACCACACTGTGCACCTGGTGACCTGGCATGGTCACGCTTGGCTCTCCATTTCCGCATTCCTGACGGTGTGGCAATGGAAAATTTCTGGTCCGCTGGTGTCTGGGTCCTAGGAGGTGGTGAGTGCCCCAGCCATTGTGGGTGTCAGGTGTTGTTACGGTTTTCTTATTTGGTCCGTTTTTTTTATATCAGTATCCCAGTTATGGAGGATTCTGATATTGTAGAGACGAATGTCTCTGACTCAGATTCTTTTTCTCGTGAGGAATACGAATTGGCCTGGGTGATACATGCACTTTAGTTATGTTCAGAATGCCGTCTTAGAGTGCTCAATTCCTTGGGATTTGGGAATTAATGAGCCGCTGAGCCATCGGTCTCTGGGGGATCCGTTCCCTGAGTGGGGAGTTCCCTACCACCAACGCTTACTACACATGCAGGTAACCCAGATTTTCCTTATCCTTCTCTGGAAGGTGGCTTGTTCCCTTGGAGGTCATGGCACATTTTCACATGTCCATTGTTATGGCGCTGGCGCATCTGCAACTACCAGAAGTGTGCTTGCGATATTGTACGTGTTCTGTTGACCGGGGCTCTTCAGGCATGGGATGGCTTGCTCAGCTCTCTGGGGGAACAACTGTCTCTGAGGCTTCAGGGGGTCAACCTTCGGGGTCTGGGTCGTCTTTTTCTCCGGCGAAGGTATGCTGTGCCTTTCGTTACAGACTGGCGTGCCTTCGTGTCATTTTGAGACACGTTCTGGCATTGTTGGAGGATCCCATCCTTAACGGATGTGGGATTTCTCAGTCTTCTTCTTAGAACGGCTTGTAGCATTAGCTATAGCTATATGAGGATGATGAAGTAATCTTCCTATAGCCTTGTTTATTGAGTATCCTTTCCAGTCCTGAGCTGGGAGAACAGGATCCCGATCATGCGGTTGTGTCTGTTCTTCTTGGGCGATAACCTATGGGTTGCCTTATATTTATTTTATCCGGTTGGGATGATTTTTTATTTGAGCTCATGTTTATGTATTTCCTCCGGGAATTTTTCTGGAATCGATGCTCGCGATTTTTGATTGCACAGTTTACTTCCATGGATGTTTGTTTGGTGTGAGGTCATGTTAGTCCTATGTTTGTCTGATGTTTATTCTCCATCTCTGAGTATCAGGCTGGTCCTGATTAGGTTCGGACCCTTCTGTTTTGCGGCCTATTTCAGACACGTGGTGCCTGTTCTGCCTGGCTGGTCCAGTTGGGGCGCCGAGTGTTTCACATTATTATTTGTGTTGTTTCTTGTTTTTCTTTTACAAGTACCGTTTGAGGCATGGAGGATTGGTTCAGTCCTTGTTAGCCTTTTTTGCTGGTCGACTGGGACTCGGTAAGGTTCAATTTTCATAAGGACTTAGAGTGTTTCCTTCCCGCATGGGTTGAAAGTCTGAAGGACTTAGGGTCTCCTTGCTGCCGGTTCTTGGCAGTTTTTCCTTCAGGGGTTCCTCGGAATTCTTTTCCTGGACTTGTTCCATTTTGAGGTTCTCTTCCTTTGGGTTGGGATTTCTAGATTTGTCCGTTTCCCTTAGCGGTTTGGCCGCCTTATGGGTGAGAAAAGATAGCCTTGTGGTTTGATGTAGAGCCATCTGATGAGTATACTCTCTTAAGGAGGGCCGTGTGGCTTTCCTGCTTTCGGGAGTTTGTTGTCTCCCTATCAGGGACGTTAGGCTGGGTTGTCTCCTTTCCAAAGCTTTGCTTAAGGGTTTTCTCTACCGGGAGTTTTTGGGATGCTCTACATTCCTTTTCCTTGGGTGTGGTCCTCTGGTTATGTACTCTGAGGAAATATGGAGACTAGTCTTTGTGATACTCGCTCTTAGGGTGACTTGTCCTCAATATTCTCCCTTGGTCTCAGGAGTCTTGGTGTGCCTCTGTTGAGCCCTAGCTCTTTTTTGGCGTGTTGGACTCCTGTAAGGGGGGTTCTCTTCCTTTTGGGTCGAGTTTATGAGTGAGTTTTGTCCCTGTTTCGGGTGGGTCCTTTAATTCCCCTGTGAGGTCTGATTTTTTTCAGACGGGGAATTTGTGTTCCCAGGGGTGTTTTTTTGTTTTAAACAATTCTGGGGCTCAGGCCTTTAGTTTGGGACCTTTCTGAAAGTCCGGGAAGCTTCTGATCCTGTGGCTGGTTCGGGACGATCCAGTTTTTCCGGGGAACATAGGCTATGGCCTAAGGACTAGCTAGTTGAGCCTGCTAGCAGCTTGCCAGGTTTTCTGTGTGTTTGCGGATACATTCCTATGGCTTGCATTTTCTTTGAATGATGTATACTCCCCTTCATCAGGTCGCCTGGATGTTTTTCATTCAGCTTTTTATTTTCATCAGTTTCCGGCTCATGTATTGTGAGCATGTGCGCTGTTCTTATATGTGCCCTTCCCTTCGGGGGTGTTTGTTTGTCCTTCTTAAGGAGGGGGGGTTTCCTCTCTCTGGAAGGTTGTTTTCCTGCCCTGTGTGCATGAGGTTTGAACAGTTGTTTTTATCCTGTAAGGGTGAGCAGTTTGCTCTTCTGGATTTGTTCTGTTCCATCTGTGGAGTTTGGAATCTCCATGTTGGGACTGTCAGTTATGCTGGGTCTTCATAGTGATCTACTGCATATTGCTAGGTTCATCTCCTATGGGATCCTCTTTGGGAGTACCTATTGGAAGGAGCTCTTTGGGTTGGCACCCAAGTTCTGCTGGGGTCGCCAAGTTCACACCATTCCTCCTTCCCTGATGGTAGGTGATTGGGGTCCTTTCTGTTCTCTTGTTTTTCAGACTTGACTGTCGCTTGGGCTGGTCCGGAGTGGAGCAGGATCTGAGACCTGTTGTTCGTCCTTGGATCATTTGATCAGGTGAACCTCTTTGAGGTTCTGTGCTTCTCCATGTTCAAGATATGTGAAAAGGAATGGCGGTTTTGGGATAGCCTGTGTTGTGCCCACTGTTTAGTGGATGTTTAGCAGACTGACAATTAGGGTTTATGTCTTTTTTCAGCTGCTCTTACTTGCCTGCAAGTAGTCTTTTTCAGAGTCATCCTGGGATGACTGTGGCATGTAGTGTTGGCTCAGGTGTTCACTTATCCGGGGTTGTTGCACATGTCCGATCTCTGAATATTTTGATATTCTGAGCTATCGGTAAATTGAGGGCTCTGTCTTCGGTTGTCCTCTTAGGGTGCGGTTGCACTGCTTTTAAGAAAAATTTTGTTTTGGTTTAAGATTCCCAGTCCTAACCTTTGGTCTCTGTACTCTCCGGGATCTGGTCGTTGCCTGCCTTGTTTTCAAGACCCTTCGGGTCTCGGGGTTCCTTATTTTATTTGGAACTTGTTGTACCCTATTTAGGGTTCTTTTGAGAACCCTGTTTATTTCTTCCACATCTTCTCCTTTTTTGGGAGATTTCGGTAGTTGATCCCTTCTCTTGTAAGGGGTGGGTTGTTGGGGACCGACTGCTGGGCGGCGGTGTCTCCTGGAGGCGTGTTGGCTCAGTTGCATTCAGTGTCCTCTATAGCTTGGGTATTGTTTCCCAAAAGTAATGAATGCAGCTGTGGACTTTTTCCATTTATGAAAAAAAACATAAATTATGCTTACCTGATAATTTTCTTTTCTTCGGATGGAAAGAGTCCACAGCTTCCCGCTCGTGTTTTTCTATGTGGCCTCTGTTATTTTTATTCTTCTGGCACCTTTTCACCCTGATATTTCTTCTATTGTTCCTTGTTCATCGGCAGAATGACTGGGGGATGAGGGAAGTGGGAGGGGTATTTAAGCCTTTGGCTGGGGTGAATGCAGCTGTGGACTCTTTCCATCCGAAGAAAAGAAAATGATCAGGTAAGCATAATTTATGATATTCAGAGAATCTCACCCCTTGTATGGTCAGTAGGGATGGGGGAATGTGTTCAAATTTGAATGGTAGAACAAATTTTATTGTCAAAATTCAATTTGGAAATTCGAATGTTGATAAGAACGAAAATTCTTTAGAATTCGAAAATATAATGTTATTTTCAGTTTTCAAATGTAACTTTCAATTTCGAATTTTGGCTTTGATTTCAAATGTTCTTTTGAATTCGAATAGTACATTTAGAAAAGGTAAATGAAGATTACAAATACTATTTTGAAATCAAATTTCAATATTGCATTTATTAAAGATACCTGTAGAATATAAATACTATTTTGAAAAATCAAATATTAACATTTTGATTTGCATAAAACGAATTTGAAATAGAATATTAGAAATATTTTTAACTTTTTTTTATTGGGTTTTCAAAGAGAATAATATGCATTCATACAACACCAAACTATGTGAAAAAGAAAAACAATATCAAATGTATTACAAGTAATATTTTTAACTTTGATGTAAAATACATAGGTAAATATTAGATTATTCAAAGAAATATTTTCGAATGTTCTTTAAAATTTGAAAACAAACAGTCAAAAAAAGAATGTTATAATGTTATATAAACATTCGAAATTTGATTAAAGGGACATAATACTCATATGCTAAATCACTTGAAACTGATGCAGTGTAACTGTAAAAAGCTGACAGGAAAATCACCTGAGCATCTCTATGTAAAAAAAGGAAGATATTTTACCTCACAACTTCCTCAGCTCAGCAGAGTAAGTTCTGTGTAAAAAGTTATATTCAGCTGCTCCCAGCTGCAGGAACAAAAAAACAAAAATAATGAAGAAATGAACAGCAGCCAATCAGCATCAGCAGTGCTGAGGTCATGATCTATTTTACTGTGATCTCATGAGATTTGACAACTATCATGAGATTTCATAGTAAATTTCCTTTAAACTGAATATGGAAATAACATGAGAGTGCACGAGGCTCATCCCTTCAGCTGACCAGGGACAGACATACTGAATTACTGCTTAGAAATCCTTTACAATGGGATGTGGCTACTGAGGAACTTTTGAGGTAAAATATCTTTCTTTTTTACATAGAAATGTTCAGGTGATATTTTCTAGTCAGCTTTTTACAGCTATGCTGCAGCACTTTTAAGTGTTTAAACATTTGGGTATTATGGCCCTTTAAAAAAAACAAATGTATAGGATTTGAATGTTTCAAAACATTCACCCATCCCTAATGGTCACAATAAATTTCAGCCATTAAAGACTTGGGGCTAGATTACAAGTGGAGCGGTAAAACACGATTTCACAATCGCGAAAACTTCACTACAGTTAAGTTTTTTGCGCTAGTCTGTTGCGTTAATATTACAAGTTGTTAACCCGACTAGTGCAAAAAGCCTAGCTTAAATTATTGCGTGCATGTATTCCACATAGAAATCAATTGAGAAAAAAAGTGGAAATAAAACACCCGACTATCAAGCAAACATCACATTTTCGCATTCCCCATAGCAGTCAATGGAGAGAAAAAAATAAATAAAAAAAATGCATGTCTCGCAAACAACATAGCATATTTGTATTAGCCAATGAGAAATAATACAGTACATACTGTTTTGTGCAATATTTTTTGTAAATCATTTTTATTACATAGTGTTAATATGAGTGTAACTTTACTTTGTAATGTATTTTAGATGTGTTTTGTGCAACTTTTTAGTTTTGGAAAACAGTTAACCACAGCTCTGAAAGCACGGTAAGGATTAAAGCGTAAATCGCGATTTTTGCTCAACTTGTAATAGCGCAATGAAAAATGCTCCCGAAAAGACCTCACTTGTAATCTAACCCTTCATTGTTTGTGACAGTAACAACCTTCGCAGAAAGGGGACCATTGTTTTTTGCTCAGGGTCTTGCTAAATCTACCTCTATTCTAAACTAGCATCTATAGAAGTATTAGTGAATTTATTAATAATAGTATTATATCATTTTATTGCTGTCTATGGGGTGGGGCATAGGTAGCAAATGAAAGGTAACATGACTCTATAAATATCATAATAAAATAGTGAATGTTTAATCTGCTAAATCAGACATCCTCAATCTTGGCCCTCCAGAGGTTTTTGGAACTACATTTCCCATGATGTTCAGCCAACATATCAGCTCCAAAACCTCTGGAGGGCCAAGTTTGAGGATGTCAGTGCTATATACTAAAGGGATAGAAATAGCAAAACTGAAATGTGCATAAGTGTATTTCAATTTTAAATAAAAGTATTTTGCAATTTATTTCCATTTGCAAAAATGCTTCTGGTAAAAGTTATTAGTGTTTTTCAGTGGCATATGCACATATGCTTTGAGTGTGCACCGGCATGGGCATGTATGAAACAAATGAAGTCTTCACTGACACAATACACACCACCTCCAGCCCTCTGGGCAAGCAAAGTGTTTATATCCTGATACTCTAGTCCAGTGACGGGTAACCTTAGCACCCCAGATGTTTTAAAACTACATTTCCCATGATGTTTAGGCAGTCTGATTGAGCATTGTGGGAAATGTAGTTCCAAAACAGGGGCGCCAAGGTTAGCCATGAATGTGCTAGTCACATGTAGCATATGTGCATATGCTCCTGAAACAGTAATAACTTTTACTCAAAACAATTGAAAAATTAAAAAAAAAAAATACAAATGAACAAATGATCTCAATATTTAAAGAACATATTTCCTCAATGTTTTTAGAACATATATGAGCTGAAAATAGTGATGTTCTGACATGAGCACATTCAACACTGTGGCCTCTCGTTATCAAGCCGTCAACCTCAAATACGCTGGAATTCCGCAGCGTATTTGTGGTGAGGCTGATTCGCCTAAGTTATCAAGCCCTACACACCGGCAAAGTAGAATATAGTGACGTAAGCTTCGATCCGCCGGACTCAGTCCAACACAGATCGATGCTTACGTCACTCCAGATGTTCCGAACGCAGGTTCGGCACAATCTGACTACTTTTGGTAGTTATCAAATGACTAGCAGGTACGCTCGGCACATTTCCGGCCCAGCGTACCTGGTTTTCAATCCGCCGCCCTGGAGGTGGCGGATCCCATAGGAATCAATGGGAGTCTGACCATAGCGAAAGTTCATGTTCGCTGCTGCCCGACATCCCATTGATTCCTTTGGGAGATGTCTGCACCCTAACATGTACCCCGAGTCTAAACACCCCTAATCTGTCCCCCCCTACACCGCCTCAACTAAATAAAGTTATTACCCCCTAAACCGCCACTCCCGGACCCCGCCGCAACTATATTAAACATGTTAACCCCTAATCCGCCGCTCCCAGAGCCCACCGCCACTCTAATTAACTTATTAACCCATAAACCGCCGCTCCCGGACCCCGTCGCCACCTACATAATACCTATTAACCCCTATTCTGCCCCCCCTATACCGCCGCCACCTATAATAAATTTATTAACCCCTATCCTGCTGATCCCGTACCCTGCCGCAACTAAATAAATTGTTTAACCCGTAAACCGCCGCCCCCGGACCCCGCCGCCACCACCTATATTAAACTTATTAAGCCCTAATCTGCCCCCCTACACCGTCGCCACCTATAATACATTTATTAACCCCTATCCTGCCCCCCCTATACCGCCGCCATCTATATTAAACTAATTAACCCCTAAACCTTAGTCTAACTCTAACCCTAACACCCCCCTAACTTAAATATTATTTTAATAAATCTAAATAAAAATTACTCTGATTAACTAAATTATTCCTATTTAAAACTATAATTATATTGTAGCTATTTTAGGATTTATTTTTATTTTACAGGTAACTTTGTATTTATTTTAACTAGGTACAATAGTTATTAAATAGTTATTAACTATTTAATAGCTACCTAGATAAAATAAAGACACATTTACCTGTAAAATAAAAACTAACCTAAGTTACAATTACACCTAACATTACACTATCATTAAATAAATTATTCCTATTTTAAACTAAATACTTACCCGTAAAAAAAAACCCTAAGATAGCTACAATGTAATTAATAATTACATTGTAGCTATTTTAGGATTTATATTTATTTTACAGGTAAATTTGTATTTATTTTAACTAGGTACAATAGTTATTAAATAGTTATTAACTATTTAATAACTACCTAGCTAAAAGAAATACAAAATTACCTGTAAAATAAATCCTAACCTAAGTTACAATTAAACCTAACACTACACTATCGTTAAATTAATTAAATAAATTACTAGCCAATACCTACAATTAAATACAATTAAATAAACAAAACTAAATAAAAAAAAAAAAAAACACTAAATTACAGAAAATAAAAAAATATTACAAGAATGTTAAACTAATTACACCTAATCTAAGCCCCCTAATAAAATAAAAAACAAAATAATAAAAGTCCCTACCCTATTCTACATTACAAAGTAATCAGCTCTTTTACCAGCCCTTAAAAGGGCTTTTTGCGGGGCATGCCCCAAAGTAATAAGCTCTTTTGCCTGTAAAACAAAATACAACCCCCCCCACATTAAAACCCACCACCCACATACCCCTACTCTAACCCACCCAAACCCCCCTTAAATAAACCTAACACTACCCCCCTGAAGATCTCCCTACCTTGAGTCGTGTTCACCCAGCCGGGCCGAAGTCATCATCCAAGGGGCGCTGAAGAGGTCTTCAATCTGATAGAAGTCTTCATCCAAGGGGCGCTGAAGAGGTCTTCCATCCGATAGAAGTCTTCATCCAAGGGGCGCTGAAGAGGTCTTCCATCCAATAGAAGTCTTCATCCAGGCGGCGTCTTCAATCTTCATCCATCCGGAGCGGAGCCATCTTCAAACGAGCCGACGCGGAGCCATCCTCTTCAACCGACGCCTACTCGCCAAATGAAGGTTCCCTTTAAGGGACGTCATCAAAGATGGCGTCCCTCAAATTCCGATTAGCTGATAGGATTCTATCAGCCAATCGGAATTAAGGTAGGAAAAATTTGATTGGCTGATTCAATCAGCCAATCAGATTCAAGTTCAATCGGATTGGCTGATTCAATCAGCCAATTAGATTGAGCTCGCATTCTATTGGCTGATCGGAACAGATTTTTCCTACCTTAATTCCGATTGGCTGATAGAATCCTATCAGCCAATCGGAATTCGAGGGATGCCATCTTGGATGACGTCCCTTAAAGGGAACCTTCATTCGGCGAGTAGGCGTCGGTTGAAGAGAATGACTCCGCGTCGGCTCGTTTGAAGATGGCTCCGCTCCACTCTGGATGGATGAAGATTGAAGACGCCGCCTGGATGAAGACTTCTATCGGATGGAAGACCTCTTCAGCGCCCCTTGGATGAAGACTTCTATCGGATGGAAGACCTCTTCAGCGCCCCTTGGATGAAGACTTCTATCGGATGGAAGACCTCTTCAGCGCCCCTTGGATGAAGACTTCGGCCCGGCTGGGTGAACACAAATCAAGGTAGGGAGTTCTTCAGGGGGGTAGTGTTAGGTTTATTTAAGGGGGGTTTGGGTGGGTTAGAGTAGGGGTATGTGGGTGGTGGGTTTTAATTTTGGGGGGGTTGTATTTTTTTTTACAGGCAAAAGAGCTGATTACTTTGGGGCATGCCCTGCAAAAAGCCCTTTTAAGGGCTGGTAAAAGAGTTGATTACTTTGTAATGTAGAATAGGGTAGGGACTTTTATTATTTTTTTTTATTTTATTTTATTAGGGGGCTTAGATTAGGTGTAATTAGTTTAACATTCTTGTAATATTTTTTTATTTTCTGTAATTTATTGTTTTTTTTTGTAATTTAGTTTAGTTTATTTAATTGTATTTAATTGTAGGTAATTGTAGGTAATTTATTTAATTAATTTAATGATAGTGTAGTGTTAGGTTTAATTGTAACTTAGGTTAGGATTTATTTTACAGGTAATTTTGTATTTCTTTTAGCTAGGTAGTTATTAAATAGTTAATAACTATTTAATAACTATTGTACCTAGCTAAAATAAATACAGAGTTACCTGTAAAATAAATATAAATCATAAAATAGCTACAATGTAATTATTAATTACATTGTAGCTATCTTAGGGTTTATTTTACAGGTAAGTATTTAGTTTTAAATAGGAATAATGTATTTAATGATAGTGTAATGTTAGGTGTAATTGTAACTTAGGTTAGTTTTTATTTTACAGGTAAATGTGTCTTTATTTTATCTAGGTAGCTATTAAATAGTTAATAACTATTTAATAGCTATTGTACCTAGTTAAAATAAAAACAAACTTGCCTGTAAAATAAAAATAAATCCTAAGATAGCTACAATATAATTATTAGTTATATTGTAGCTATCTTAGGGTTTATTTTATAGGTAAGTATTTAGTTTTAAATAGGATTAATTTAGTTAATAAGAGTAATTTTTATTTAGATTTATTAAAATAATATTTAAGTTAGGGGGGTGTTAGGGTTAGTGTTAGACTTAGGTTTAGGGGTTAATTAGTTTAATATAGATGGCGGCGGTTTAGGGGGGCAGGATAGGGGTTAATAAATTTATTATAGGTGGTGACGGTGTAGGGGGGGGCAGATTAGGGGTTAATAAGTTTAATATAGGTGGCGGAGGGGTCCGGGGGCGGCGGTTTAGGGGTTAAACAATTTATTTAGCTGCAGCGGGGAACGGGATTGGCAGGATAGGGGTTAATAAATTTATTATAGGTGGCGGCGGTATAGGGGGGGCAGGATAGGGGTTAATAGGTATTATGTAGGTGGCGGAGGGGTCCGGGTGTGGCGGTTTAGGGGTTAATACATTTATTATAGTTGCAGCGGTGTCCGGGAGCGGCGGTTTAGGGGTTAATATATTTATTATAGTTGCGGCGGGGTCTAGGAGCGGCGGTTTAGGGGTTAATAACTTTATTTAGTTGCGGGGGGCTCCGGGGGCGGCAGTATAGAGGGTAGAACAGTATAGTATAGTGTGGGTGCTTAGTGACAGCTTATCAATAAAGCTGTAGAAAAGCCGAAGAGCAGCGAGATCGGATGAGTGATAACTATCACAGTCCGCTGCTCCTCGCCCCGTACTTGGTGCGCGGCTTTTTGACAGATTTATTGATAACTTTGGTGAACGTATTCAGGTCCGCAGCGGCGATGTGAGGCGAGCTTAGGCGAGCGTATTGGGGCTGGCGAAGGCAGGTACGTACGGAGCTTGATAACTAGAGGCCTGTGTCTTGATAGCTGCGTAAGTTATCTTCTCTTCCGCATGTTTGCTCCTTGGGCGAGAAGACACTTTCCTGTTGGCGATCTCAGCATAATGAAGCTTATCTTCCAGGTTTTGTTCCTCGCCCTATAATATAGAAGCAAAAATAAGTCTATAAGCAGAACCTTTTATTGTATAAAATAACAATTAAAGGGACATCAAATATTTATTTATGCATAGTAAAAATGCACTTTCTGCATTCATTTTGCCCCTTTATTTTGTTGCTATGAGTTAAAATTAGACGTGGGAATTCGTAGGTCTCGGTTACCTCCAAAGGCGGAAGAAGGTGGCCCTTCATGTCGTTCGTCTATTTTCAGAGCCAAATTTATACTTGTGAAACAGCAACAATAAAATCTGTGCAAATCCAGATTTTAGCATGTTGCTGTTTAAAAAGTATAAATTTGGCTCTGAAAATAGCTGCCGTATTCCGCGTTTGGAGGTATTGAAACCTCAGAATGCACACCTCTAGCTAAAATAGCTGAAAAGGTGTTAAATACTTATGGCTAGATTACGAGTTTTGCGTTATGAGTAAAAAAGCAGCGTTAAGGCTCATAACGCTGCTTTTTCACTACCGCTGCTATCACGAGTCTTGTAGGTACAGCTGTCCCGCACACTTTTTTTGCCTTACCGCAAATCAACTTACGCAATTTGCGTATAGTCTTTTTTCAATGGGACTTCCATAGCGCTGATATTGCAAGCTTTTTATTTTAGGCCAAAAAGTGAGCGGTACAGCCTATCCCGCAAGATTCGTAACGCATTCTAAAGTCAGTAGTTATGAGTTTTACACTACAAAGCTGTAGCATAAAACTCATAACTAAAGTGCTAAAAAGTACACTAACACCCATAAACTACCTATTAACCCCTAAACCGAGGCCCTCCCGCATCGCAATTTGCAAACACTAAAATAAATGTATTAACCCCTAATCTGTCGCTCCCGACATCGCCGCCACTATAATAAACATATTAACCCCTAAACCGCTGCACTCCCGCCTCGTAAACACTAGTTAAATATTATTAACCCCTAATCTGCTGTCCCTAATATCGCCGCCACCTACTTACATTTATTAACCCCTTATCTGCCGCCCCCAACGTTGCCGCCACTATACTAAATTTATTAACCCCTAAACCTAAGTCTAACCCTAACCCTAACACCCCCTAACTTAAATATAATTAAAATAAATCTAATTAAAACCTACAATTAATAACTAAATAATTCCTATTTAAAACTAAATACTTACCTGTAAAATAAACCCTAAGCTAGCTACAATATAACTAATAGTTACATTGTAGCTAGCTTAGCGTTTATTTTTATTTTTTTATTTTGTATTTATTTTAACTAGGTAGAATAGTTACTAAATAGTTATTAACTATTTACTAACTACCTAGTTAAAATAAATACATATTTACCTGTAAAATAAAACCTAACCTAAGTTACACTACAATTAAATAAATTACCTAAATTAAATACAATTATTTAGACTTTCTGCCAGTACTTAAGATGGTGGGGACAATTGTGGGATGGGGGAGGGAAGGGAGCTGTTTGGGAGGGATCAGGGGGTGTAATGTGTCAGGTGGGAGGCTGATCTCTACACTAAAGATAAAATTAACCCTGCAAGCTCCCTACAAACTACCTAATTAACCCCTTCACTGCTAGCCATAATACATGTGTGATGCACAGCAGCATTTGGCGGCCTTCTAATTAACAAAAAGCAATGCCAAAGCCATATATGTCTGCTATTTCTGAAGAAAGGGGATCCCAGAGAAGCATTTACAACCATTTGTGCCATAATTGCACAAGTTGTTTGTAAATAATTTCAGTGAGAATCCTAAAGTTAGTGAAAAAAATTGTGAAAAAGTGAACTATTTTTTTTATTTGATCGCATTTGGCTGTGAAATGGTGGCATGAAATATACCAAAATGGGCCTAGATCAATACTTTGGGATATCTTCTAAAAAAAAATATATACATGTCAAGTGATATTCAGGGATTCCTGACACATATCAGAGTTCCAATGTAACTAGCGTTAATTTTGAATAAAAGTGGTTTGGAAATAGCAAAGTGCTACTTGTATTTATTGCCCTATAACTTCCAAAAAAGCAAAGAATATGTAAACATTGGGTATTTCTAAACTCAGGACAAAATTTAGAAACTATTTAGCATGGGTGTTTTTTGATGGTTGTAGATGTGCAACAGATTTTGGGAGTCAAAGAAAGTTAGAAAAAGTGTTTTTTTGCATTTTTTCCTCATATTTTGTAATTTTTTTTATAGCAAATTATAAGATACGATGAAAATAATGATATTTTTAGAAATTCCATTTAATGGTGAGAAAAACAGTATATAATATGTGTGGGTACAGTAAATGACTGAGTAAGAGGAAAATTTCAGCTAAACACAAACACCGCAAAAATATAAAAATAGCCTTGGTCCCAAACGGACAGAAAATGGAAAAGTGCTGTGGTCATTAAGGGGTTAAAGTCCCTTTACAATGGGATGTGTTTTACATAGAGACGTTCAGGTGATATTTTCTAGTCAGATTTTTACACCTATAATGCATCACTTTTAAGTGCTTCAACATTTAGCTATCATATCCCTTTAATTTGTGCCATACAAGCCAAACCTGGTGCATGGGCCCTCACAGCATATGTGCGTATGCAGCTGAAAAACTAATAACTTTTAGTAGAGGCATTTTTGCTAATGGAAGTATATTGCAAAATGCTTCTATCAAAAAATAAAATGTTCTCATGAACAATTCAATATTGACCTTTCTATCCCTTTAATATGTTGTGCATATTGTTTACAATTCTGCAGGAAAGTATTCTGTATTTTTCTCACATGGTGGCAGCTATACTACACTAGATTGTCCCTATAATTTTTTGCATGCAAACATTATCTAAACATTTTAACTGGTTCCCCTTTATATACAAAATAGTATTCCTTATGGTAACTAGTTTACTCACCTTTTCATGTGTGTCACGTGAACCTGTTAAAAAAAATGAAGGGATATTTAATAATTTTGCATAAAAGTTTTAATTCTGCATATTGAACAACTTAGCAATGCACTAGAGAGAGGCTGGTGTACATTTAGTGAATGCAGAGCTCTGACACTGCTACATGCTCTATAGTGCTTGATGGATCAGCACAGGGCTTCATTTACAACTGTCCCTAATTGGATGGCTATGATTACGGCTGAGTGCCGAAACATGTAAGCCACTTGGTATCACGCCTCTTCACTTTTAGTATTTTCTGCTGTTGCCCTTGAACGGTATTTTAAAGTTTGTGCCAAATAAAGTTGATTTTATACTTTATTTCTACGTGGGATCCATTTCTACCCTAACTGGATGCAACAGAGAAGCTATGATAAACAGCACTCAATCAGCTTTTCAATGAGTGTGCTTCTCGACAAAAAAAAAACAAAAAAAAATAGGGTTTTGCTGTTTCTCTCATTCAGAGAGGGATTGCCTGGTATTTCGGGCTGGACTGTACTGTGAAGTCAGGATCAGACTGATATGCTACAGGAAAGTTCTTCTCTGTGAAAGGTACATGTTGAGCAAAAAGAGGCTGGTTCTTGGGTGGTAACTAGCCATAGAACAAGCTATTATGCTGTTGTTCGTTCCCAGGTTGAGTACTTCTCTTTTTATTTATGCAAATTATGACACTTAGGGAAGTCTCCCTAAGTGTGATGCAGGAATCGAGACGTGGACCCATTGCTCAGTGTGCCTAGAGGGATATGGCTGCACCTCACTGATGAGGCCCACAATAGGCCGAAACGTATGTCTGGGGTTTTGCTGCCTGTTTCTCTTGTTCAGAGAGGGATTGCCTGGTATTTCGCAGCTGAACTGAACTGTAAAGTCAGGATCAGACTGATATGCTTCAGGAAAGTTCTTCTCTGTGAAAGTAGAGTCTTTAGGGAGTGCTAGAAGCTGTTAAAACTAGGGGAGAGTCTTGTGGAGCGGGCAGGGAGTTCCACAAGATGGGAGCCAGTCTGGAGAAGTCCTGTTAATGGTAATGTAAGGAAGTAACAAGAGAGGAGGAGAGTAGGAGATCATGAGCAGAGCAAAGGGAACGGGAGGGAGAGTATCTGGAGACAAGGTCTGAAATGTAGTGGGGAGCAGTGCAGTTGAGGGCTTTGTATGTCAGAGTGAGGATTTTGTGTTTAATCCTGGAGGCAAAAGGATGCCAGTGAAGTAATTGGCAGAGAGGTACAGCAGATGAAGAGCGACGTGTAAGGAAGATGAGCCTGACAGAGGCATTCATTATGGATTGTAAAGGAGCTAGGCGGCAGCTAGGTAGACCAGAGAGGACGGAGTTGCAATAGTCGAGATGGGAAAGGATGAGAGAGTGGATTAAAATCTTACTTGTGTCTTGTGTAAGGAAATGTCTAATTTTAGAGTTGTTTGTAAGGTGGAAGCGGCAGGCTTTAGACAAGGACTGAATGTGAGGAGTGAAAGAAAGGTCTGAGTCAAGTGTCACCCTAAGACATCGGGCATGCGGGGTAGGGGTTATGATGGAATTATCAACAGTTATAGAAAATTGGGAGGGTGGAGATTTTGGAAGAAGGGGGAAAAATAATGAGTTCAGTTTTGGAGAGATTTAGCTTACGGTAGTGAGAGAACATCCAAGATGAGATATGTGAAAGACAGTTAGTGACACGGCTTAGTAAGGAAGGAAGAAGGTCTGGTGCAGAGAGGTAGATTTGGGTGTCATCGGCATACAAATGGTATTGAAACCCATGGGACTTTATTAAGGAACATAATGATGACATGTAGATTGAAAAGAGAAGGGGACAGCGGACAGGGCCTTGAGGTACCCCAACAGAAAGTGGTAACGGGGCAGAAGATGCTCCAGAGAAGGCTACACTAAACGTACGGTTAGATAGATAGGAAGAGAAACACGAGAGAGCTGTGTCTCAGATGCCAAAGAATTGGAGGGTGTGGTGTAAAAGAGGGTGGTTGACAGTGTCAAAGGCTGCAGACAGATCAAGGAGGAAAAGCAGAGAGAAGTGACCTTTGGATTTTGCTGTAAGTAGGTCGTTGGTAACCTTGACAATTGCTGTCTCTGTGAAGTGATGGGGACGGTATCCAGATTGCAGTGGGTCAAAAAGAAAGTTTAGTGTAAGGAAATGGGATAGACGTGCATATACTAGCTTTTCAAGGAGCTTTGAGGCAAGAAGCAGACCTCAGATTAGACTGCTGAACCAAAAATAGGCTGTCTCATAAGCTTACATTCCTGATTTTCAAATAAAGAAACCAAAAGAATGAAGACAAATTGATAATAGGAGTAAATTAGAAAGTTGCTTAAAATCGCATGCTCTATCATTTAAAGTTAAATTTTGACTTTAGTGTTCCTTTAAATCATCTTGGACTGACTCATCCAGAATGATTGACAAGTCCTGATCTCGTTCAATTGGTCGTACAAGAGCAAAGTTAGGGGCTACACAAGTTGTGACAATAATTCATGCGGGTAGCTGATGCATCCTGAGTCGCCTCAAATGAGAGAGGGACAGGTTCCCTAGCACATTGACCTTGTAATTACCTTCAATATTATCTTGGGGTTAATATCTATAGGTCTTGGCTCGTCTACCTATAATTACATAGGATAATCTAAATAATCTTAAAATACAAAATATTAAAATAACTCCTTTAAGAATATATTGCCTAGATTATGAGTTTTGCGTTAGTAGGGGTGCGGTGCTAACGAGTAGTTTATGCTCACCGCTCACCTACAGACAGCACTGGTATTACAGGTTTTTAGAAACCCGGCGTTAGCCGCAAAAAAGTGAGCGAAGAGCAAAATTTTGCTCCACATCTCACCTCAATACTGCTTATGTTAGCGGTGAGCTGGCTGAACGTGCTTATGCACGATTTCCCCATAGGTATGAATGGGGGAGAGCCAGATGAAAAAACACTTGCAAAAAAGCAGCGTAAAGCTCCTAACGCAGCCCCATTGATTCCTATGGGGAATTACATTTTATGTCTACACCTAACACCCTAACATGAACCCCGAGTCTAAACACCCCTAATTTTACACTTATTAACCCTAATCTGCCGCCCCCGACATCGCCGACACCTACATTATATTATTAACCCCTAATCTGCCGCTCCGGACACCACCGCCACCTACATTATACTTATGAACCCTTAATCTGCTGCCCCCAACATCGCCGACACCTACATTTTATTTATTAACCCCTAATCTGCTGTCCCCAACATCGCCGACACCTACATTTTATTTATTAACCCCTAATCTGCTGTCCCCAACGTCGCCGCCACATAACTACTTTATTAACCCCTAATTTGCCGCCCACAACGTCGCCACCACTATAATAAAGTTATTAACCCCTAAACCTAAGTCTAAGCCTAACCCTAACCCCCCCTAACTTAGATAAAATTTAAATAAATCTAATTAAAATTACTACAATTAACTAAATAATTCCTATTTAAAACTAAATACTTACCTATAAAATAAACCCTAAGCTAGCTACAATATAACTAATAGTTACATTTGCCTAGATTTAGAGTTCTGCGTTAGCCGTCAAAAGCAGCGTTAAGGTGTCCTAACGCTGCTTTTGGCCGCCCGCTGGTATTTAGAGTCAGGAAGGAAAGGGTCTAATGCTCACTTTCAAGCCGCGACTTTTCCATACCGCAGATCCCCTTACGCCAATTGGGTATCCTATCTTTTCAATGGGATCTTCCTAACGCCGGTATTTAGAGTCTTGGCTGAAGTGAGCGGTAGACCCTCTACCGACAAGACTCCAGCCGCAAAAAAAAGTCAGTAGTTAAGAGCTTTATGGGCTAACGCCGGTTTATAAAGCTCTTAACTACAGTGCTCTAAAGTACATTAACACCCATAAACTACCTATGTACCCCTAAACCGAGGTCCCCCCACATCGCCGCCACTATAATAAATATTTTTAACCCCTAATCTGCCGACCGCACATCGCCACCACCTACATTATCCCTATGAACCCCTAATCTGCTGCCCCTAACATCGCCGACACCTACATAATATTTATTAACCCCTAATCTGCCCCCCCCCAACGTCGCTGCTACCTTACCTACACTTATTAACCCCTAATCTTCCGACCGGACCTCGCCACTTCTCTAATAAAGTTATTAACCCCTTAACCGCCGTACTCCCGTCTCGCAAACCCTATAATAAATAGTATTAACCCCTAATCTGCCCTCCCTAACATCGCCGCCACCTAACTTCAAGTATTAACCCCTAATCTGCTGACCGGACCTCGCCGCTACTCTAATAAATGTATTAACCCCTAAAGCTAAGTCTAACCCTAACCCTAACACCCCCCTAAATTAAATATAATTTTAATCTAACGAAATAAATTAAATCTTATTAACTAAAGTATTCCTATTTAAAACTAAATACTTACCTGTAAAATAAACCCTAATATAGCTACAATATAATGAATAATTATATTGTAGCTATTTTAGGATTTATATTTATTTTACAGGCAACTTTGTATTTATTTTAACTAGGTACAATAGCTATTAAATAGTTATTAACTATTTAATAGCTACCTAGTTAAAATAATTACAAAATTACCTGTAAAATAAATCCTAACCTAAGTTACAATTAAACCTAACACTACACTATTAATAAATTAATTAAATAAATTAAATACAATTACATACAATTAAATAAACTAAACTAAATTACAAAAAAAAAAAACTAAATTACAAAAAATAAAAAAAGATTACAAGTATATTAGGCTAATTACACCTACTCTAAGCCCCCTAATAAAATAAAAAAGCCCCCCAAAATAATAAAGGTCCCTACCCTATTCTAATTTAAAAAGTAACCAGCTCTTTTACCAGCCCTTAAAAGGGCTTTTTGAGGGTCATGCCCCAAAGTAATCAGCTCTTTTGCCTGTAAAAAAAAATACAACCCCCCTCAACATTAAAACCCACCACCCACATACCCCTACTCTAACCCAAACCCCCCTTAAATAAACCTAACACTACCCCCCTGAAGATTTCCCTACCTTGAGTCGTCTTCACCCAGCCGGGGCGAAGTCTTCATCTGATGGGGCAGAAGAGGACATCCAGACCGGCAGAAGTCTTCATCCTATCCGGGCAGAAGAGGACATCTGGACTGGCAGACATCTTCATCCAAGCGGCATCTTCTAACTTCATCCATCCGGAGTGGAGCGGAGCCATCTTCTTCCAGCTGACGCGGATCCATCCTCTTCAACCGACGCCTACTCGCCGAATGAAGGTTCCTTTAAATGACGTCATCCAAGATGGCGTCCCTCGAATTCCGATTGGCTGATAGGATTCTATAAGCCAATCGGAATTAAGGTAGGAAAAATCTGATTGGCTGGTTAAATCATCCAATCAGATTCAAGTTCAATCCGATTGGCTAATCCAATCAGCCAATCAGATTGAGCTCGCATTCTATTGGCTGTTCCGATCAGCCAATAGAATGCGAGCTCAATCTGATTGGCTGATTGGATCAGCCAATCAGATTGAACTTGAATCTGATTGGCTGATTCAATCAGCCAATCAAATTTTTCCTACCTTAATTCCGAGAATTCGAATTCGAGGGACGCCATCTTGGATGACGTCATTTAAAGGAACCTTCATTCGGCGAGTAGGCGTCGGTTGAAGAGGATGGATCCGCGTCGGCTGGAAGAAGATGGCTCCGCTCCGGATGGATGAAGATAGAAGATGCCGCTTGGAGGAAGATGTCTGCCGGTCCGAATGTCCTCTTCTGCCCGGATAGGATGAAGACTTCTGCCGGTCTGGATGTCCTCTTCTGCCCCATCGGATGAAGACTTCAGCCCGGCTGGGTGAAGATGACTCAAGGTAGGGAGATCTTCAGGGGGGTAGTGTTAGGTTTATTTAAGGGGGGTTTGGGTTAGAGTAGGGGTATGTGTGTGGTGGATTTTAATGTTGGGGGGGTTGTATTTTTTTTTACAGGCAAAAGAGTTGATTACTTTGGGGCATGCCCCGCAAAAAGCCCTTTTAAGGGCTGGTAAAAGAGCTGGTTACTATTTAATTTAGAATAGGGTAGGGACCTTTATTATTTTGGGGGACTTTTTTATTTTATTACGGGGCTTAGAGTAGGTGTAATTAGCCTAATATTCTTGTAATCTTTTTTATTTTTTGTAATTTAGTGTTAATTTATTTAGGTAAATGAGAAAGATATCATTGGCATAATAATTTGGAACAGGGTGTAAATACCACTTCACTGGTTCTGATTAGCTGTTTAAAATACAGTTAGCTTGATGGAATGATGCCAAGCTCTGCCTATGGTGCAGGGTGAGTATAAGTGTTCTAGACTTTAGATCACTCCTTTTTCGTGAAAAGTTTTTAAACTTTTTTTTTTTTTTTAGTTTTAACACCATATTTTAGGACTATCTAAAATAAATAAGTATAAAGGCTGTGACACACTGCAAGCGATGCAGCACGAAGCGAAGCAGCTGCTTCGCAATGCTTCTGAAGATCAAATATTTCAACTCTGAGCGCTTAGCTATGCAGACCTGATGCGGCTGAGCTCACAGAGATGAAAAGGCAGGACACAATGAGCTCGCACAGCCGCATCATCATGCTGCATGCCTCTCTCAGTGTGTCACAGCCTTAAAGATTATAAAAAAACATCTGTATTTACACATCCTGTATTATTAAAATGTGCCACGTCACTTTTGTTGTTGTTGTTGAGGTGTTTGTTGCTTCCTGGTGCTTGCACGCAATGGTTTCATTTTTAAGCGATAGGCATATAAAAAGATAGCTAGGTTCATTTTATTGCTCTGAACAGTGGAAAAGGAAATGGAGCAGATTTCTAAGAATATAAATTAATTTAACCCTTTAACGACACAGATGTACCATGTATGTCCCGTGTCCTAAAGGGTTTTTAGCCCTGTAATATCACTGCTTTTCCAAACCGCATTATTATTGCATGCCTCACTCCCTGAGGTGCACAGAAATAGCACTGTCTTGCCTCTATCAATTAGACCTATGCTTTTAACCCCTTAGAGTACCAACAAGCAATTACTTAACTATATCAATTTAGTAACTGTTTGTGCTATTTGACTCCTTAAAAGGGTTAGGAAAGGGGAGAAGGAGCTATATCGTTTGGCTAATAACCTCCTTTGTTTGTAATGATGTACAATGGTTCTAACCATTCATGTGTCCACCGTCCCCTGTGCAATCCTGCAATAGTATTACTAATGACTGATGTTAGCGACAGCCGATCAGGCATTAAATGTTGGATTTTAGACATACAGGATTATCCAGTCAAGCCTTTTACTAGCATAGGGAGGTGGGAGACTAGGGAAAGCTCAGACACTAATTTAATCAGTCAGTTATATATTCTGTTTGCATTGAAATACAGGTTCTTTTAATTGTTCCGATTCTATAATGTAAGATTTTTGTTAAAATTAGTTGTATATGGGGGGGCGGAGCCAGCAACCAGAGCAGCAAGACGTGTTATTCTAGAGCTCCTGAAGCTGGTACACTAAAATATATACTTTTGACACGTTAAGAAATATTATATCCCAATATGCAGATCTCTAACGTGTATTGGAACATTTGACATATGATATAGGGCAATAAAGTGAAACGATCGACAATGCAACGCTGCAAAGGCCTTCCAGCTCACTGGGATTGCTGTATGAAGTGAGCCGCCATATTAGAGGACACCTAAGCATCATATCTTCACTCAGTGATACTTCCCTTATACTTTTGTCACCCCCTAAGCTATCCTATGGAGAGGCAAATTATCTCTGCACTACACAAATTAATGCTCTCTCTGGATATCCACCGACAAGCCCTTATTGGGGAATTGAGAGCTATTGTGCACCCACAATGCATCGCACCGCTGTTAGGAGAAACAGAGGAGGTTGCTGGTGATAGTGACTTAGATACACCACATGGTGAAGGAGATACGCAACAGGATGAAGAGTCCTCCCTCACTCGTGCAGAGCCTAAGCAGCATAGCGCAGTCCAGCTGGAGGTGTCACAGATGAGAGGAACGAGCCGAGTGTATAGTTTGCAACTTACAGTTTACATTTACATCGATAAGGTGGAATATGCTACAACCGGGGACCCCCTTTCAAAGCCGGAGGTTTCGGCAAGTGATTTACTAACTGCAGAAATCCGGTCAAGGTTGCGTTCTAGGCAGCAGCCCCTGTCTGAATTATTTGGCAGCCATGCTTGCTTCTCCGTACAAGGGCATCCTACAGCTAGAGACGGAATTGGATATCTCCCCTGCTTGAGAAAGCTGCACACACACGGTTCAGAGACTATCACCGGACTTACCACACAGATTTGGACGGTCCACTTTCGAGATGACCGCACAGCTCCCAGGCAGACCTTCCCAGCGGCTCCTGGGTTTCTGGACCTTGGAACCGTAGTAGGGTAAAGACCTGCCGACTCACACGCTCTCCACTTTGACTGTGTCTTCCTAACGGTTTTATGTGGAGCCGGTTTTGTGACCTACTTATATGTTTTCAGTTCTCATGTTGCCTAATTTACCTTTTAATTTTATATGTTTATGGTTATCTGCAATACCCTGTCACTCTGACCGATAACCCTTATGAATTTGACATGTTCTGTGTAGCTAGTGATGTCGCGAATAGTTCGCCGGCAAATAGTTCCCGGTGAACATAGCATGTTCGCATTCGCCTCGGCGGGCGAACATATGCGATGTTCGATCCGCCCCCTATTTGTCATCATTGAGTAAACTTTGACCCTGTACCTCACAGTCAGAAGACACATTACAGCCAATCAGCAGCAGACCCTCCCACCTCCTGGACAGCATCCATTTTAGATTCATTTGGAAGCTGCATTCTTAGTGAGAGGAGGGACAGTGTAGCTGCTGCTGATTTAATAGGGAAATCTATAGCTAGGCTAGTGTATTCAGTGTCCACTACAGTCCTGAAGGACTCATCTGATCTCTGCTGTAAGGACAGCACCCCAAAAAGCCCTTTTTAGGGCTAGAACATCAGTCTGCTTTTTTTTTTTTTTCCTGTGTAATCTAATTGCAGTTGCCTGCCTGCCAGCGTGTGTGTCAGGCTCACAGCGTATACTGTGCCCACTTGCCCAGTGCCACCACTCATATCTGGTGTAACAGTAGTGCACATTTAAAAAAAACAACACTTTTTTTACTTCAAAATAATAGCAGACAGCTGCCAGTACCCAAGATGGCCACCAATAAGGCAGATGGGGAGGGTTAGAGAGCTGTTTTGGGGGGGATCAGGGAGGTTGGGGGCTAAGGGGGGATGCTACACCACAGCATATGTAAATATGCTAAAAAAATTTTTTAAAAACTATTTAAAAACCTTTTATTTTAGTACTGGCAGACTTTCTGCCAGTACTTAATATGGTGGGGACAATTGTGGGGTGGGGGAGGGAAGGGAGCTGTTTGGGAGGGATCAGGGGGTCTGATGTGTCAGGTGGGAGGCTGATCTCTACACTAAAACTAAAATTAACCCTGCAAGCTCCCTACAAACTACCTAATTAACCCCTTCACTGCTAGCCATAATACACATGTGATACGCAGCAGCATTTAGCGGCCTTCTAATTACCAGAAAGCAATGTCAAAGTCATATATGTCTGCTATTTCTGAACAAAGGGGATCCCAGAGAAGCATTTACAACCATTTGTGCCATAATTGCACACGCTGTTTGTAAATAATTCAGTGAGAAACCTAAAATTGCAAAAAAATTTAAGTTTTTTTAAATTTGATTGCATTTGGTGGTGAAATGGTGGCATTAAATATACCAAAATGGGCCTAGATCAATACTTTGGGATGTCTACTACACTACACTTAAGCTAAAATTAACTCTACAAGCTGCCTACATGCTCCCTAATTAACCCCTTCACTGCTGGGCATAAAACACGTGTGGTGCGCAGTGGCATTTAGCAGCCTTCTAATTACCAAAAAGCAACGCCAAAGCCATATAAGTCTGCTATTTCTGAACAAAGGGGATCCCAAAGAAGCATTTACAACCATTTATGTCATAATTGCATAAGTTGTTTGTAAATAATTTCTGTGAGAAACCTAAAGTTTGTGAAAAAGTGAACAATTTATTTTATTTGATTGCATTTGGCAGTGAAATGGTGGCATGAAATATACCAAAATGGGCCTAGATCAATACTTTGGGTTGTCTACTACACTACACTTAAGCTAAAATTAACTCTACAAGCTGCCTACATGCTCCCTAATTAACCCCTTCACTGCTGGGCATAAAACACGTGTGGTGCGCAGTGGCATTTAGCAGCCTTCTAATTACCAAAAAGCAACGCCAAAGCCATATAAGTCTGCTATAATGGCATGTCTGGCACACAGTGTTGGGGCAAGGGTCCATCTGACCACTGATACCTGGTCTGCAAAGCATGGTCAGGGCAGGTATATCACCTACACTGCGCACTGTGAAGCGGGCGTAACCCTTACACTACCTGATCGATACAACATCATACCTGATGTTTTAAAGCACGTTATTCCAAACAATTTAGGAATGTTAGGTGATTTATGCCCTTTATGGATTAAAACCAGACTCTGCATCAACTATCCCATTTTCAATGGGAATTTTGCCATGGATCCCCCTCCGGCATGCCACAGTCCAGGTGTTAGTGCCCTTGAAACAACTTTTCCATCACTATTGTGGCCAGAAAGAGTCCCTGTGGGTTTTAAAATTTGCCTGCCTATTGAAGTCTATGGTGGTTTGCCCGGTTCGCCCGTTCGCAAACTTTTGCGGAAGTTCGCGTTCGCCGTTCGCAAACCCAAATTTTTAGGTTTGCGACATCACTAGTTCTGTGTATTAATACATAAGGGACCAGGTTAGAGGAATGGAACCAAACGTCAAGGATGAGACTTATTATGCATATTAGAAATCTGCTCCCTCCTGCTTTCACTTACACATATTTTAGGGCTACTGTTTATCTAAGCGGAATGCTGTGTATTACAATCTTTATATGCAATTCCTATAGTGGGTTGTATGTTAAGCAAAATTAACATGTTCATTTGGGTTTGCTTGCTATAACAATTTGGTTTCGTTATTTACATATCTAAATGCAACATCTAATCTATAATGGGAGCAGTAAATGGGGCAGCAGGTAAGGCCTATACCCAGATTTTACACCTTAATCTTACATCTCATGAGCTATAGTTTTAATATGTGCCCCCCGAATATAACTATTTATCACTGATAAGGAGTGCTATCCCTTCAGCTCTGGGTACTCCTCATCTTAACCACACATCACTTATTCTAATAGTGTTTAGTGATCTCTAAGATGTCCCTATTTTAGAGGGGACAATTAATTAACAAAATATAACTGCGCATGGTGTTTCAGCTTCGCCATAGTCTAAAGCAGATTAAAGAACTGATTTACCCCGATACGTTTCTTTTATGACATGTATTGCAGTTAGCATACTTATTAACCCGCAGGTTCATCACTATTTATATACTGTATTAGTATGATATATTACTTGATTTTGTTATGTTATTTGCTAATGCTGACCGCATTTGCTAAACTTATATATATGGTAAATTAGGCCACCTTTTAATGTTTCTGAGTTATGCTTTTATATACTGTCTTGCTCCCAACCTATCTTAAAAGGGGCTATGCTCCTATATTATAATCGCTGTACATACTTGAATGTTGCACTTTGTTTTATATGTATTATATAATTTAAGGTTCATGTCAGATTGCATGATAAGTTAATTGTACTTTAAGGATGTCTTTCCGCTAGTATTATTTATGCAGATAGCCACATACCAAATATAAGTGCTTATTTTAGGCTCCTAGCTATTCTATATGTCATTAAGAGACTTATACTTTGGGATCCGAGCTAAGGCTACTCCACACCATAGTACATATCAACTTAAATAGAACCACAAGGAGCAGAAATTTAGAATTAGTTTTGTGAGCAACTCAGTAAGGCATGTCTTTTGATATATATATCATAACCGGTTACCCTGTATAATGTTACAATATGTACGGTCAGCACATGTTTGGTGATATATTGCACATCTGCACTTGGGTCAGAGATTTTGGTGGTCTGCTAAGCACGCCCATGTCCACTATTTTCATGGAGATTTTTGATCTCACTAATATATACACTCAGAGTCCGTATCTTTTGATGGCCTATAAAAAGCTCTAATTTCCCTCTCTTTGCCGGCAAGAGATGGAAAGACTTTAAAGCTGTACATTCGGAGATGGTATGCCCTTAACTCATAGCACTACTTTATTTGAAGATCTTTCAACTTAGATATGACTCTACCTCCACTGCTGATACCCTACATTTATGTTTTAGCTAATAACAGCACTGTCTAACTGTTTGATATTACTGATCTGAAGTTGCTATAATCATTATATATCTTCCCCTAGTATTAACCCCTCCCCCCCCCAAATTTGCTAACATGAGCCCCTCTGTGAGCTACATCCAGTTTGGAACTTAAGTGTTCCTTCTATTTCTACTTGATACTCCCTAGCTATATTATTGGCTTAAGGCCTCAAGCGGTATTTACCCGCTGTCAGGATTTTCCCTATTGTTGGGATCTTCCCTATTGTATATCAATAGACCTTAGCAGGTCAGAAACTGGGGCTACCTAGGATCACCAGTATTACCTATATCTATTGGTCCAAAAGTGACCGGCTATTTAGTCCCACAACAGTTAATCTAATGTTAATTTTAAAATGATAAAATAGAGGTCTCAACTTGACAGGTACATCAGACTTGTGCACATATCTTGTTTTTCTCTATTTTGAATGATTCAGAGTTTTTGAGTGCTTATTTCATCCTTGATTTGTAATGTTTTTTTATGCACTGTACAATGCCTTTTGAAGTTGCATTGATTCTAATGACCTCAATAAAAAATTAAAAAAAACAAACAAAAAATGAGTTGTATATATTTGCTGTTCCCATTTGAAATAACAGTAATAAATCCAAATCCAATATTTGGCCAAAATATATGCACACATAAAGGATATTCGGCCGAACCAAATGTTGGGAAAATTTTGAAAGAAATCTTTTGGGCGAAACAAATTTTTCACCTTTGAACATCTTTATTTTTTTTTTTTAAATTTAGATCTATGTCTTAGTCATATATTCAATTAAATGAGGAAGAAAGAACGCTGAGTCTCGTGGTGAATCCAAAAAGGTTTATTAAGGAGCAGGCTTCTCAAAAGACACAAGGTAAGCTCCTATCTGACGCGTTTCGCGCATGCATACATGCGCTTAATCAGAGATCATTTTCTCTGCTGCTCTGGGTACTATTTAAAGGTAAATGGAACCAATCAAAGAAGAGAAGTGTAATTAGACTATTAACCATTAGTTTGTATAGCAAGAGTATGTATATGCAATTAGTTGGTAAAGTAAATTCATATGATAGGAGTGTTAAAAAATGGATATAACAACTCCATATACTATACCAGAGCAAATAGAGATAAATTAGAACAGATTGATTCTTTAACAATTTTCTAACATATAGTTTCCATTAAGGGTGGAAATATAAACAGATTAATTACTATATTCTTATGTATTCACTTAGTATAAATTTAAGCCATATATAGTAAGGGGTGATTTCAATAAGAAATAAAAAGATGATAAAATTATAAAAAAGACGAGAAAAATTAGTAAAAAAAATAATAAAAATGCAAAATGATAATAAAAACTTAACAAACTTATACAAAGTGTAATTACTAATTGGAAACATTAAAAGCATCAATTATGTGTGTCAAGGCTGTTGTTCATAATATGTAGCTTAATAATGTCTGGCCATCTAAAAAACCCTAATACTCTATCTGTATTTGAGTATGATATTACTAGTTTTTATTTATAAATATGACATACTGTCTTTGTAGGTTTCACTATTATATAATTATAATAACTAGTGGTTGCTATGCCACTCTAAGTTGTAGTAAATTAGGGAAAAAAGAAAAAAAGGGGAGATTAGAAACACACCTAGGCAATAATTTGTGTCATTAGTATGAATAGGGGAAAAGAACACAGAAAGTGATTCTTAGTTACATAGTTATCAAAAACATCTGTAGTTGATGACAATGCATATGGATAATGCTTGAATCGGAAAAAGAAAAAAATATATAAAAGAATTAGATAATAAATAAAATAAGATAAAGTTGTAAATCTCTGGGGGGTATAATGAAGGGGAGTCTAGATGATGATTGTTTATTAATTAATTATGAAGTTATGGTTCTCTTTATAGAAACTCCTATTATTGTGAGATTTTATCAGTGAATGTAAAACTCTTCAATATTTAATCCTAATGTCTACTCAGTTGTTTGTTGCTAATGGTGTGCAGGAGTATTTGGAGATATGTAAGTTAAATGTTAGTTTTGTACTTCTTCATCCTTAGTTGAATAGTATAAAGAGAAAGCTAAGTGAGCTGGATAGGCTAAGATAGTTTTATTAATTATTAGGGGATTGTTAGTTTTTATGGTATATCAAATGAAGTATGATGCTATTGGGTATCTAAAAAAAGGAACAGCTTGTATTATAATTGTATTGTTTATTTTGTGTTTTTTGTGTTTGTTTGTTAGTTTACAACTTTAAGTTTTTACCTTTTAATTATTAGTTCTTGGTTCAAGTTAGGTCCCTAGTCTATAAATAAGTTCACATCATATCTCTTATTCATACCTTGTGGTGTTCTAATCTGTAATGTGAAAATCCAATATACCTCTTTTCTGAGGAGTGTCTTGCTTCTATCTCCTCCTAATGGGTCTTTTTCTATCTGTTCTATTGCCATAAATGAAAAATTAACTAATCTATCTTCATGTGTATGAAAATGTTTCGCCACTGGTGTTCTAGGTGTTTCTTCCTCAATTGAAGTGAGGTGTTCTCTAATATGGTCTTTAAGAGAGCGTGTCGTTATGCCTATATATTGTTGTAGGCAAAGTTTACATGTAATGAGATAAATAATATAAGTTGATGTACAATCCATTCTTTGTGTTATTGGATATATCTTATTTGTTGTGATGAGTTGAAGCTGAGACTCTTTTCTGTGTATGAACAGCTTTTGCATGGGATACAGCCACATTTATAATTCCCTTTTGAGGGTGTGAGCCAGTTCATATTAATTGGGATTTTCTTATGAAATTTCTGGGTGACCATATCGCGTATAGTTGGCGCTTTTTTTGCCACAAATTTAATTCTTTTATCTAGTTTATTTCTAAGAGCAGTATCTCCATTTAGAACTGGTAGATATTTTTTTTATGATTTTGATGATAGTATAAAATTGGTTACTATATTTGGTTATGAAACATATGTCTTCTTTTGGTATAATCGTTGTGTCATCAGTAACGGATATTTTATCTATACCTGTTAGTGTGCGCTTTTTAAGGAGTGTTGCTCTATCCAGTCGCGCTACTTGTTGCTTAATATTAAGTAGGATGCTCTTTTGATATCCTCTAGCCAATAACCTTTGGGTGAGCTCATCTGCTTGTTTATTATATAGATGTAAGGAGGTACAATTTCTCCGTATCCTTAAATACTGCCCCTTGGGAATGCCTTTCCGCATATGTGGGGCATGGCAGGAGTCTGCTCTTAGAATAGTATTTCTTGATAATGGTTTTCTATAAGTATTAGTTATTATTTTGCCTTCCAAGTCATGTTCTAGTGTTAAATCTAAAAAATCAATGGATATGTCATTTGTTTTGTACGTAGAATTCAAATTAAGTGTGTTATTATTTAAAAATGTGATCATTTCCTTTATGGTTAATTCTGTATTTTTTCTGTAGCTTAAGATAAGGTCATCTATAAACCTACCATACACAATCACTTTTCATATATTCAATTATTATGTTTCTTCTTCCAAGTAACAACAGTGTTAAAACAATATCAAATTTAAGATGAGTATATAAAATGTTTATCATTGCAAACAGTTTGGGTGTGAAAATGAGTATTAGAAAGTAAACACCTTGAGATTCTTATTTAAAATATTTAGTTGTGTTTTAAACAACTTTGCAATTTACTTTCAATATTTATTTTGCTTCTTCCCATGTAATTTAGCTCATAAAAAAGCTATGCACTTTATACTACCTTTATGACAGTGACAAGCCTTGTTGTCTGTGAACTAAAGCCCAGATTGGCTCCTCCAAATAAGGCAAACTGTTGATGGAGTTTAGCTATTGATAAAAAAATTCTGTAAAAAGGATGTTAATTTGTTTTACAACTGTTTAGACTTGGCTGATATGCTATCTATTTAAAAAATACAAAGAACATTTTCTTGAAAGTGAAAATCATATTAAAATTCAATATTTATGTTTCAAGGTATTTGACACATATAAACACATAAATACACATGTGTATACATAAATATATAAATATATATATATATATATATATATATATATATATATATATATATATATATATATATATACACACACACACATAATAGTCCTTTCCAGTCATATACCTTATATCCCTTTTAGCATTTATAAAACATTTTTATTAATATTTATATGTGAAAACATTTTTTTCAGAAAGTATATATATAAGTCTTATAATTTATGTTAAAATGTTTATGATGTGTTTGATAAACATTTTATTTTAACCCTTACACGTTATGCTAGTTCTTGGGTCTTGCTAATACATTGAGCGCAAAGTGCAGCCATTATCTGTCAAGTTGTAATATGTGCGTTAGTGTGGTCACAATATTGATTATCATGTCCCACACTAACATTAGTGCACCACTTGTAATTAGCCCATTGAGAGAAAACATTTTTTACAGAGCAGAGTCCCTTTAATAAACTTTATTCTTGTGTATGGATTACCTTTCTTATTGTACATACTTTGTTACTTGTGTCCACTGACTCACCAGACCAACCACACTTTAACGTGCTACTACATTTGCTAACCCCTCACTTCATTTTAATCCTAACTGCTATTCATCCAACTCCCACAACAAACAAACCTAACTGCAGCCTCCCACACAAAAATACCTAAACCGCATTGTCCTTAACATCGTCCTTTTAAAAAAAAAAAAAAAAAAAGCAATACTAACCACAACCGCCCCCACAGTGGCCAGTTACATAAGATCCAGCCCTATATTTGTAAATAAAATCAAGTTGCAAAAAATTATACTATTCAAATTTTGACAATCATGTTGGGGCAGGAAGAATTAGTCTGCTAGCAGTGTTTATATATATAAGCAGGAAACAGCACTCACTGGACTTAGTAAATAGGTAAATTTATTCAGTAATGTTTCAGGGAACGCTCCCCTTCATCAGACCAACATTCCATAAGTGACTCAAACATTTATATCCCCACAAAGGACCCTCTCCCAGTGCAAAAAAACTGCCAAAACTGTTGCTAATGCAACCAGTTCAAAGTGAACAACACAATACATTATATACAATCCAGTGAATGAAAACAAGAAAATCAATAGTACATATTAAAACAATACAAATAGAAATAGAACTAAAGATAGATAGAAGCACAATGCTGCCCCAATAAGTGACAAATAAGAATGGATATACTGTACATACCCACACAGAGTATTATAAGTTTATATGTTACAACTTAACCCAGGCACGATCTAAATCTTAATACCCATAACAAAAGGTGCTATCAGCATTGACACACAGGTCCAAAATACTGCTAGAAGGTTTAAAAACATTGAGTGCATCTCATGTACACCGTAGCTCAGATAGCAATAGCCTCGTAGGCAACAAGTCAAATCTAGAACAAAAAAGGCAGCAAGTAACAAAAGGTTTGTTAATACATTGTAATTAGGTAATTAACCTGCAGAACCAAGATATGCCCAACTGAAACTGTGCCCGGTAGGATCGTTACTCAGACTGCTCACAACCACATAGTTTTCCGTGACTGGAAACAGAAAATGCAATGTTGCTCAAATGTCAGTAGCCTGGTAGGTAATTAACACAACATAGAAAGGCAACAAGTGGCAGAGGATTGCTAAGTGCAAATAAGTGATACGTAAATACATAGTAATAAGCCTGCAGAACTATGGTAACAAGGTCGCAGCTCTCCGTGACAGGACCCACAATCTACATACCCAGCAGAATTTACCTTAGGGGAAACAGGACCCGCAACCATCAGAAAGCAGAGGCCCCTATTGTGACGGGTTACAGGCCGCTGAGGACCACGGGCACTAAGTAGAGTCATACGGACCTGACCTGAATGCGCATGCGTATCGCATGTGTAGCGCCTCCCATACCAATATCGAGCGACCACAGGATAGGTGGTAATGGGCAAGCCCCTATATAAACAAAATAGAGATAAAGTCTAAATCAAGTTTAAGGGATCCAGGGAAAGGCATATGCCCCATACTACCTCTGAGATATAAAAGGACCTATATTAGGGGTTGCCACCATATCGTGCAGGAATCCAAAGGCGCAGACACGAGTACACAGAAGATCTGCTTAAGGACCTTATAAGGGCTACAAATTAGGGTATAAGTATCGGTGGCTGAAATATAAATGGGTGATGCGGCCACTGTGAAGTGTCCATACAGTGGACCAGTTACGTACCTCAAAAGACATAGAAAATGATACTAATGTAACTAAGAGTAGTACAACACATAGCAACTGGTGAATATCATTGAGGAGTAGTACAGGCAAAAACAGAGTACAAGACTCTTATCATAGGGCATTAAAGAGCAGCCAACATAGTGAAAACATAGAGTACATAAAAGTGTATGCTGCTATGTTAGTTAACTAGTGTTGTTTTTGTTTTTCTTGCATGTTTTTGTCGTTTTTCTCTTCCTTTTTTTTTCATATCTCCCCTGTTTAAGGAGACATTGTTTGAGAATATCAGCTGTTATTAAATATGCAAAATTTACCAATAAAAATTATTTACAACAAAAAAAAAGTGTATGCTGCTGGGAGTTGCCCCATACCGTTACAGTCAAGAAACTGTGGGTGTTTTGTGTCACTAAGACAGTCCCGGATTTGCAAGCCCATAATTAGTCAGTCATTTATAGTGGGTAGGGGGGAATAGCACACAATAGTCTGTGTTGCAGGGAATGGTACTCACTCCTCATAGGAAGCAATGCCATTCAATCCCCATGTTCAAGCCTCTTGGGTGAACAGTGTCCAGTTTAAAGATCCACTCAGCCTCTTTCTGTAGTAACAGCTGCCCCGATTGCCCGATCGCCCCCCGGCTTAGTGGGGGGACATGGTCAATCAATTTAAACCTAAGATCAGCCACGGAATGGCCTTTTTCCATGAAATGCCTGGCCACAGGTTGGTCACTTTTCCCTTTGTCAATGGCAGTGCGTATTGCACTTCTATGATTTGCCATCCGCTTTTTTATGTCTTCCGTGGTCTTGCCTATATAAAACAGGCCACAATTGCAGTTCAACATGTAAATCACGAATTTTGTTGTGCAAGTGAGGTAATGTTTAATTTTAAATCGCTCATTCGTGTGTGGGTGTCTGAATTGGCTGCATTGGAGCATGGCATTACATGTAACACAGCTGGGGCACTTAAAAGACCCCTTCTTAGTGGTGGTCATTACCTTACTGTAGCTGTTGATCGGGTCTTTCCTAATCAGGATGTCCTTTAGGTTTCTTCCCCTCTTGTAGCCAATCCTAGGTGGTCCATATCCATGGTAAGGCAATGTCATATCAGATTCTACGTTGTCCCATCTGTCCTTCAGAGTTGATCCTAATGTTCTCGTGTTGGGGGTGTAAGTAGTGATGAAGTTGATTCTTCTCTGGGAGTCCCTCCCGGTGTGGTCAGCATTTAGCTGCAATCATCTAGCCTCCTTGATCAGTTGGCTGCTGTATCCTCTGTTCCTGAATCTGTCCTCCATCTCTTTCAGTTGGACATCACGTCTTGCTTCTGATGTTTTGTTTCGGATCACTCTCAACATTTGTGTCTTAGGAATCGCTTTGATCAGTCACTGTCAGGGTTTTTACCCTGTTTTGTTTGCCATGTGCTGCTGACAACCATTTTACTCACCTCTCTTGCTGACTATGGTGCATTGTGGGGGATGCTGCTCATTTCCTGCACTTTCTTTTATGGCCAGACTGGTGTGCATCATCTGTGTGAGACAGGATGCAGTCTCAGAATTGTGATGTCATCACTTATTATTTAAAGGGCCTCTGTTCAGTATGCTTTGCCTTTGCGTTGTCTCAGACCTGTTTGTAAGAGTTCCTGTGTATTACCTGGCTGTCTGACATCCTTCCTGGTTCCTGATCCCTGGCTTGTTCCTGACTCTGCTGTTTTCCTTATTCCTGATTCCGGCTCGTCTGACTATTCGCTTTGGCTCCTGACTCAGCTCGTCTGACTACCAGCTCTGGTTTTGACTCCTGGCTTGTTATTTGACTTGTGGACTTTTTATATTTTTTTTGTTATTAATAAAGGTGTGATTATTTTTGCACTTCTCATCTCAGTCTGATTCCTGGCACCCTGACAGTGACCTTGGATGGTAGCTGACTGCGTGTAAGAGTGTATTCCTATCAGTTTCTTTTTTGAATAGTGTAGTGCCTAGGCACGTACCTTCCTTGTAGATTATAAGGTCCAGGAAGTCCATTTCTGTGTAGCTAGAGACCTCCTTAAGTTGGACATGTCCCCCAGAGCCATTTAGGGTATCCACCCATTCTCTGAACGTCTCCAGTGTGCCTCGCCAGACCACGATAATATCGTCGATATACCGTTTGTAGAAGCGTACTTGGCTATGATCGTACACTTTAAAGATGTTCTCTTCCACGTGCTCCATGAAGAGGTTTGCAAAAGCTGGTGCCATGTTCGAACCCATTGCCGTGCCCATGAGCTGAAGGTAGAACTTTTTCTCAAATTTGAAGTAATTTAGTTTCAAGCACAAGGATAGTAGTTCAATTATGAAGCCAGTGGGGGGACCCACAAAGGGATACTTTTCCAGGCACAAAGAGATTATTTCCATACCCATTTCATGGGGGATAATTGTGTACAGGCTTGCCACATCCAAGCTGGCAAGTACATACCCTGGCTGTATATCAGTCAATTTGGTCAGGTAGGTAATCAGTGCTGACGAGTCCCGTATGTAAGACCACATATTTAATACCATAGGTTGTACAAAGAGTCAACATAAGTTGCCTGGGGCTAGAGTAGTGACCCCCGGGCTGAGACGATTGGTTGTCCCGTTGGTTGTTTAAGCTGCTTATGAATTTTCGGTAGTGTGTATAATATTTTTCTGATCGGATATTCAGTAGTCAGTCAATCTCGTAAGGTGGGATCGATCCAATTCATATGGGCCGCGTTCTCTATCACGGAATCAATTCGTAGTTTTTAGGTTACAGTGGGGTCACAGGGTAGAGCTCTATAGGTGGTGGCATCCGCCAGTTGTCTCTCAATCTCCCTCTTATAGTCTTGGTAATCCTGCAGGACTATTGCTCCACCCTTGTCCGCTGGGCGTATAACAATTGAAGTGTCAGCCATCAGCGTGTGTACAGCCTCCCAATCCCTGGATGTCACATTGTTTCTACATCGTGTAGGGTTTCCTTCACCCAATCTTTGTTGGACGATTCTTGTGTACGTTCTGATGCTAGGATTAGAGGTGGGGGGATCGAAGGAGCTGAGCTTCTTGAAAGGGTGTCTACTTTCGTCCATGGTTTTCCCTTGGAAGTAGTCACCCAGTTTGAGCCGTCTCTGAAAGCACATCATGTCAATGTATGTAGTAAAGTCATTAGCCATGGTAGTGGGGACAAAGGACAAACCTTTCTTAAGCACCCTCCGTTCATGGTCATTAAGAATATGTTTGCTGAGTTTCACCGTCACATCCTCCTCTGTCTGCGTGGGAACGGTGGTCTTCTTCCATACCCCATCCCTTCGGGTGTGCGGTCTTCACCTCTGCCCCTGGAGCAGGTAGTAATTCCTAAAAAAGGTTGTGCGCTGTGATTGATCTCTTGTTCCTGTCATTGGTTCCCCATGCATTCAGAGTCAGAACCAGAGCTCGTATCCACAGTGTTCAATTGGCAGTGGGTATACGTCCTATATCGTCTCTGTCATCTGGGTTGGTATTGTGCCCTTTCATCCGGTCCCAGGGTCCACCTATAGACCTTCTTCTCTTTGTAATCATCCGTCACATAGCCAAGTTTTTGGTTTTTGAACGTGACAAGGGCATTATTGTATTCACGCAGCTGAGTGGTGATTTTGTCCATCCAATTTTCTGTTTTATCCTGTAGTAAGATATGACCTTTGACTTATTCAATGGTGTTGATGTCATCCTTAGCTTTTTGCAGCAGGCTCCTAACCTCTTCAACCACCAACAGAATAAGGTCCAATGAGCATTTGTTAAGCACCGCACACCACTTCTTGCCGAACTTGGGATTCGGCCTACCAATTGTGGGCACATTGTTGATCCTGAATCCTCTCGGTATTAGTCTCTTCCTATGGTATTCTGAGAGGTAAATCCCATGGAGATTCAAATCTACCTCTCTTTTTTTCAATTTCATGATCTGGTTGAATACAGTAAGTGCGTTCTCTGCTGGATAATCTGGCAAAACAGTGTCAAACAGTATCCTTGCTGCATCAATGTCACTCATAGACAGTGTTTCAACACCCTCCACATCTGCTGGAATGGTGGCCGTGGCCTGGGTAAGTCTGATATGTTCCATGTCACTTATTTAATAGAAGCAGTAGCTTCTATTAGTATTAGTATCGTGGTGAATGTTCAATATAAAGACAGGTGTCCGGTAGTACAGCAGGGTGATGGGTCCGATGCAGTTAACGCAGGTGGGTGCATCCAGTAGGATAAGTATACAATGTGAGACAGGTGCACTCTCAGAAACAGTTCTTTAAATGCCAGGGTTCTAGAGTAAGAGTAAGATACGGCAAGCAGGAAACAGCACTCACTGGACTTAGTAAATAGGTAAATTTATTCAGTAATGTTTCAGTGAATGCTCCCCTTCATCAGACCAATGTTCCATAAGTGACTCAAACATTTATATCCCCACAAAGGACCCTCCCCCAGTGCAAAAAAATGCCAAAACTGTTGCTAAGGCAACCAGTTCAAAGTAAACAACACAAAACATTATATACAATCCAGTGAATAAAAACAAGAAAAACAATAGTACATATTAAAACAATACAAATAGAAATAGAACTAAAGATGGATAGAAGCACAATGCTGCCCCAAGTGACAAATAACCACACAAAGTATTATAAGTTCATATGTTACAACTTAATCCAGGCACGATCTAAATCTTAATATCCATAAGAAAAGGTGCTATCAGCATTGACACACAGGTCCAAAATACTGCTAGAAGGTTTAAAAACATTGAGTGCATCTCATGTACACCGTAGCTCAGATAGCAATAGCCTCGTAGGCAACAAGTCAAAGCTAGAACAAAAAAGGCAGCAAGTAACAAAAGGTTTGTTAATACATTGTAATTAGGTAATTAACCTGCAGAACCAAGATATGCCCAACTGAAACTGTGCCCGGTAGGATCGTTACTCAGACTGCTCACAACCACATAGTTTTCCGTGAATGGAAACAGAAAATGCAATGTTGCTCAAATGTCAGTAGCCTCGTAGGTAATTAACACAACATAGAAAGGCAACAAGTGGCAGAGGATTGCTAAGTACAAATAAGTGCAAATAAGTGATACGTAAATACATAGTAATAAGCCTGCAGAACTATGGTAACAAGGTCGCAGCTCTCCGTGACAGGACCCACAATCTACATACCCAGCAGAATTTACCTTAGGGGAAACAGGACCCGCAACCATCAGAAAGCAGAGGCCCCTATTGTGACGGGTTACAGGCCGCTGAGGACCGCGGGCACTAATTAGAGTCATACGGACCTGACCTGAATGCGCATGCGCATCGCATGTGTAGCGCCTCCCATACCAATATCGAGCGACCACAGGATAGGTGGTAAAGGGCAAGCCCCTATATAAACAAAATAGAGATAAAGTCTAAATCAAGTTTAAGGGATCCAGGGAAAGGCATATGCCCCATACTACCTCTGAGACATAAAAGTACCTATATAAGGGGTTGCCACCATATCGTGCAGGAATCCAAAGGCGCAGACACGAGTACACAGAAGATCTGCTTAAGGACCTTATAAGGGCTACAAATTAGGGTATAAGTATCGGTGGCTGAAATATAAATGGGTGATGCGGCCACTGTGAAGTGTCCATTTAGTGGATCAGTTACGTACCTCAAAAGACATAGAAAATGATACTAATGTAACTAAGAGTAGTACAACACATAGCAACTGGTGAATATCATTGAGGAGTAGTACAGGCAAAAACAGAGTACAAGACTCTTATCATAGGGCATTAAAGAGCAACCAACATAGTGAAAACATAGAGTACATAAAAGTGTATGCTGCTGGGAGTTGCCACATACTGTTACAGTCAAGCCACTGTGGGTGTTACCATAGTTCTGCAGGTTTATTACTATGTATTTACATATCACTTTTTTGCACTTATTTGTACTTATAAATCCTCTGCCACTTGTTGCCTTTCTATGTTGTGTTAATTACCTACCAGGCTACTGACATTTGAGCAACATTGCATTTTCTGTCTCCAGTCACGGAAAACTATGTGGTTGTGAGCAGTCTGAGTAACGATCCTACCGAGCACAGTTTCAGTTGGGCATATCTTGGTTCTGCTGGTTAATTACCTAATTACAATGTATTAACAAACCTTTTGTTACTTGCTGCCTTTTTTGTTCTAGATTTGACTTGTTGCCTATGAGGCTATTGCTATCTGAGCTACAGTGTACATGAGATGCACTCAATGTTTTGAAACCTTCTGGCAGTATTTTGGACCTGTGTGTCAATGCTGATAGCACCTTTTGTTATGTGTATTAAGAGTTAGATCGTGCCTGGGTTAAGTTGTAACATATGAACTTATAATACTCTGTGTGGGTATGTATATCCATTCTTATTTGTCACTTATTGGGGCAGCATTGTGCTTCTATCCATCTTTAGTTCTATTTCTATTTGTATTGTTTTAATATGTACTATTGATTTTCTTATTTTCATTCACTGGATTGTATATAATGTATTGTATTGTTTACTTTGAACTGGTTGCCTTAGCAACAGTTTTGGCGGGGATATAAATGTTTGAGTCACTTATGGAACACTAGTCCTAAAGCCCGTTCACACGGGCCATTTTTTGCAGTACAGCGGTCCCACCCTTTGCGCTCTCTCCCTCCCCCTCTCTTTTGATCTCTCTCTCTCCCCCTCTCCCCCATCTCCCCCCATCTTCGTGTCCTACTTAGGCATGTTTTGGCGTTGCTAGAGGATCCCATTCCTAGTGGGCCGAGGGATTTGAGGCTTTAGATGCCAGATGGCAACCTAGATAGACATTTGGGGATGAAGCTAATCTCCTTGACGTCTCAGTTTTTCTTTCTTTTATGTATCAGTCCCAGTTCTGCACTTGGGTGAAGGGGGCCTTCTGATCGGCTGGCGTACCCTTTTTTTCCCTTGGGCGTTCACCCGTGGGTGCTGCCTTACTTTTATTTTAGATCCGAATAAAATGTATTTGATTTGTTTTGTATAAAGCTCACGTCTGTTATAACTTTCTTTTAGAGAACGTTCTGTCTGTGGAACCGATACTTGTTAAGACTGAGGTTATGTTTTCTAGTTCATATTATCGAATTTTTTTGGACCTTAGACAAATCTGGAGTGTCCTTGTCCCAGGCAGGTATTGGTCAGGGACTCTCTACTGTTTCTTGGGTTCATGTCACCCCCGTGGTGCTGATTGGCCTGTTGGCAAAAAAAACAACAAAAAAAACAGATATATGTGTCTCTTAAGGCCTTGTGTTGTTCAGGATGCGTGACCGACTTTTTCAGACGTCATCGTGGTTCCTAGGGTCCCTGGGGACTCTTAACCATGGTGTTCCATTCCTTTGGAGTCTGGAGATGTGATTGATTTTCGGAGGTTTAGTATCTGACTAGTGGACGATTGCATCTTCACTTGGGGTATCTCCGGATGTTGACTCTTGTAGTCTAATCACCTCCCTTTTGCAGTGGTGATGGTTCCTTCCCTCCTGTCTTGGGTTGGGTCATTTGTTATGGAAGAGTGGACATGTCCTTTTTCTCAGTGTTTTGTTTGCTCTAGTACGTGGAGTGCAGGGGTCTCCCTGCCAGGATGTCGGGAGACCAATCCTGCAAGGATCTCTGGAGACTGTCTCTTCTCAAGCTAAGAACTGCCCCTTGTCATACCATGGTCTTTAGACTCTCGGGTGCTACCCATCGATCTGATTGCAGATCTAGCCCTTTGGGCTTGAGGATAGGAGGTCTGGGGTCAGTTACAGTCTTTTCGCCTGTCTGGGGTCAGGAAACTGACCATTTATCTTTTCCAGCGTGTGGGTCAGGTCATTAGGCCTGTCTACATGGATTACCTTGTGATCCAAGGGTACTGGTGGCTTTTGCCTAAACTGTTTGGGAATTCTTTTCAGACTCTTGGGTTTGTGGATGTTGCTAGGTACTTGGCATCTAAGGACTTTAGATGGTGGAAGACTCTGTCTGGGTGCGCTCGTAACCATAGGAGGCAGCTTATGGGCTCCTCAGTGGCTTTAGATCTATGGATCGTTTTTGTTTTTCAGGGATTCCGGCTAAGGACCATGTCTCTTGCCTGGAAGGGTATGGGCTGTTCTGCTTAACCACAGGGTTTGGTTCTCCCGCGTGTCCTTTTGGAGGGGGCGGGGGTTTTCTGACTATGAGAGATTATAATTAACCTGAGGCTTAAGTTTGAAGTTTCTGATGGGTCCCTACTTGTCTGCTGGGACATCTGATGCTTCCTGGTAGGCTCCAGTTGCTATATCCACCTGAGCTGACAATATTGACCGAAGGGTTTGGTCTCTAGTAGGGTGTTTTACATTGATTAATATTCTTCTTCTCACCAAGAGTGGGGAAGTGATTTTTGCGTGTTCTCCTTGATTTGGAGGTACCTCAGTATCTGTAAAGGGCCCGTGGGTCCTTGTTTTTCTCGCCTTGTAAGGTTTTTTTCCCGCTCTTGCATTCTCAAGATCCACGGAATTGAATTCTGGTGTTGGAATGTTGTGGGTCAGAGTGCTTTATTCCCTTGAGTAGTTTTCCTTCTTATGGAAGGCTGCAGTGTAGGGGTCCTTGGACCCGAGCATGAGGTTCCTGTCAGTTCAGGGTAGCTTGCCAATTTTGAGTAGCGGTCAGAGTTCTACTCAGGGGCTTTAATGCCTTGTACATCCATCCTTTTTGCTGCCTGTGGAATGGTCATCATGAGTTTTGCTCACAGGTGGTTCTGTGCCCTCTTGGAGAGCTCTTTTTAAGTTGCTGGGACGGGTTTCCTGTCTCTGCTTGACTATGCTTAACCTGACGGGACTTGTCTTGTCTAGGTTACAAGGGGGAACTCGCGGTTTTCTGGAACACCATAGTTGGTATGGTGCTGTGTCAGGGATATGATGGTGGCCTTCCGGTCATCCTAGTGATGTTTTCTTCTGACTATGGACTTACCATCTGGTCCTTGTCCTGGGGAGTTTGTTTCCCTGGACAATGGTCCTGCAGCAACCTCGGGTTACTCTAAGTTGATGATCTTTGGATATCTCATTGGGTCTCTATTCTCCCTCCCGGGGGTAGATAGAGATTTTGACCAGTTTTCCATATTGGATGGTCCTTCGGATCTCCTATGGGTTCCTCTACTTGATAGAGGTTTTTCGGTTTTTACATTTGTGGGAGTTGAGTGCCGCAGGGCGGACTCCTCAGAAGCCTTAGGCTCAGCAGACTCTGGGTCTGAGTGGTCTCTAGTACGGCTTTGCAGGTTGTGTAACTGATGAGTGGTTACCCGGGCTCCAGTTTTCCCTTGTCGTTATAGTTTTTTGTAGGTTGTCGAGTAATTTCAGGCTGTGGTGCCTTTCGAAGAAGCCGCCTTTTCTGTACCCACCCTTTGTTTGCATTCAGTGTAGTAATGAATGCAGCTGTGGACTCTTCATGTTTAAGAAGAAAAACATAAATTATGCTTACCTGATAATTTTCTTTTCTTCTGACAGGAAGAGTCCACAGCTCCTCCCCGCGCTTTATCTATGGGGCGGCAGTACATTTTTTTTTTAAATCGCCCTGATATGTCTCCTACTGTTCCTTGTTCCCTTTGCAGAATGACTGGGGGATGAGGGAAGTGGGGGAGGTATTTGAAGACTTTGGCTGGGGTGTCTTTGCCTCCTCCTGATGGCCAAGTTCTGAATTCCCAAAAGTAATGAATGCAGCTGTGGGCTCTTCCTGCCAGAAGATAAGAAAATTATCAAGTAAGCATAATTTATGTTTTTTTTCCCCCATAGACATCAATGGGGCTGCGTTACGGGGCTTTTCATTCCGCGATCGCAGGTGTTAGGCTTTTTTTCTGACCCGCTCTCCCCATTGATGTCTATGGGGAAAGCGTGCACGAGCACTTTAAAACCGCGCTTGGATTGTGTGCGGTATGGAGCTCAATGCAGCCATATCGCACGCACAAGCCGGCTGTTTGAAAACTTGTAATGGCTGCACTATAAAGGGTTAAATAACGCAACTTTTGTTGCGTTCGTTAAATTCCCTATAGCGCGCATAACTTGTAATCTACCTGTAAGTCAATTAGGGACAGATATGCAGCAGTGCTAGCCTTGAGAAGTCGGCATTGTGCATTTCTGGTTGTGAGAATTTTAAAATCCTCAATTTTCAGAGCTAAATTATAATAAAAGTATATTGTAAAGTTGTTTTATTACTCATAAAAATATATATATATATATATAAATCTTACTGTGCTTTTAATTTGTAGCTAGGTGTAAGCACTCAGCACCATATGGAGTTAGGTGGGGACATTTAAGCACTGTAGGCACCTACATGTGAAAGATTGAATAGGGACAATTAATAATAGTACAGGCTACCATATCTCGAGTCTTGGTACCCTGTGACCCCTTGATGCCATGGTATTATTTAACATGCTAAGGTCCATCTAGATGTACATATATATATCAGAAGAAATGGCACTCTCCCCCAAAGATGCATCTGCCAGGGTGCCAACGATTAAATACAGAAAATTGAGGGTGGCACTCGTTGGTCTTTCTTTATTCCTTGTGATGTTTCGGGAACACACTCTGATCTGAGGAAGAGGAATGTACCCCCTCAATTTGAGATTATATATATATATATATATATATATATATATAATTCCAAAAGAAGTGGATAGACTCACAGGGGCTTAGTAAATAAGGAGTTTCATCCAATATATAGTAACATTTCGGGGTCACCCATAATTTTTCATCTGAAGACAGGGGCAACCCCGAAACGTTACTATATGTTGGATTAAAATCCTTATTTACTAAGCCCCTGTGAGTGTATCCTCTTCTTTTGGAATTTGATGTACACATATTGGGATTGCACCCAGGGCCCACAAACTATTGCAGTGACGTGAGTGCTTAACCCTACCCAGCTTGTATATATATATATATATATATATATATATATACACACACACACACACACACACAAGTTCCAGTGTGGATCCAGCACTCTCTTTAATGAGCCGGGGTGCACTCAAAACTGACCAGTGTCGAAGTATAAACACAAGGCTATTTCTATGGGAAGGCACACAGGGATTCTTTCCTAGATGTGCTGATTGTCTATACAATAATTTGTATGGTTCTTACTTAGATGTAATGTTGGATTTTGATCTCACAGTTTTATCTCCTCTATAACATATACAGGCATACCTCGTTTTATTGCGCTTCGCTTTATTGTGCTTAGCAGATGTTGCTCTTTTTCCTAATTGAAGGTTTGTTGCTACCCTGTGTCGAGAAACCTATCGGCTCAATTTTTCCAACATTTATACACATATAAACACATAAATACACATGAATACACACATATATACACATATAAACACATAAATACACATGAATACACATATATACACACACATATACACATATAAACAAATATAAACACATAAGTACACATGAATACACATATACACACACACACATATAAACAAATATAAACACATAAATACACATGAATACACATATATACACACACATATACACATATAAACAAATATAAACACATAAATACACATGATTACACATACAGTATATACACACCAGCAACAAAAAGATTATGACTCACTGGAGGCTCAGATGATGGTTAGCATTTTTTAGCAATGAAGTATTTTTTAATTAAAGTATGTACATTGTTTTTTAGACATAGGGGCCAATTTATCAAGTGTCTGTCCGACATGATCCGCTCAGCGACAAACATCGTTGAATACCGACAGCATATGCTGTCGGCATTTAACATTACACAAGCAGTTCCAGTTGAAACTGCTTATGCAATGCCGCCCCTGCAGATTTTGCGGCCAATCGGCCACTAGCATGGGGTGTCAATCAACCCAATCATATACGATTGATGTCTGCAGCCTCAGAGGAGGCGGACAAGTTAAGTAGCAGCGGTCTTAAGATCGCTGCTTCTTAACTGCTGTTTCCGCCGAGCCTGAAGGCTCGCGCTGAAACAGCTGCATTGGGGCTGATTGACAACTTGTTAAATTGTCCCCATAATGTTATTGTATACTTAAAAGACTACAGTATAGGGAAAATATACGTTTTATATGCACTGGGAAACATAAAAAATAGTGTGACTCACTTTATATTGCTATATTTGCTTTATTACGGTGGTCTGGAACAGAACACACAATGGGGCTGATTTATCAAGGGCCGAATGGCCTCTGATGCCCCTGTTTAAGACCGCTGTTCCTTAACTGGTCCGCTGCCTCTGAGGCTGCGGACATCAATCCGCCTGATCTTATACGATTGGGTTGATTGACACCCCCTGCTAGCGGCCAATTGGCCGCGAATCTGCAGGGGGCGGCATTGCAGAAGCAGTTCACCAGAACTGCTTGTGTAATGTTAAATGCCAACAGCATATGATGTCAGCATTCAGCGATGTCTGTCAGACATGATCCGCTGAGCGGATCTTGTCGGACAGACACTTGCTAAATCAGCCCCATGATTTGCTATAGCGAATCATGTCCGCTTAACACTAATACATCAACCCCATAGTGTCTATTTCAGAATATGTCATAACAAGGCACACAATATTATGAATATTTAAAAAAAAAAAAAAAAATTACCTTGTAAGAGATTTTTTATTACAAAAACCAGGAGGGCAATAATAATGCAAAATTCAAATCCGATAATACTGTAAAGTATAAACTGCTTAGTATCTTGTCTGTCTGGATCTGAAAGAGAAAAAAAAAATGTTAAAACACAAAGCTAAGATTTCATACTTAAATGGTGATTAAATTCCTCTATACAATTTTTCATTAAATGAAAATTAAGTCAAAATTAAGCTGTCATGATTACAGAAAAAAGAAAAGTTTCCTATTTACGTCTGTTACCAAATCAACACTTTTCTGGGCATCCTTTTTTGAAACGTAGCTCCTTCACAGCGGACTTTTGTAAGTTCAAGAGCATGCACAGCTTAAACTCTATGGGCCAGATTACAAGTGGAGCACTAAAAATCGCTTTCGCTAAAGAGATATTAGCGCTTCACTGAGTAATACCAGTACACGCTAATGTGCGCTGGTTTTACAAGTTGAACGCAATATGAATGCAAGCTTGCGTTCACATTGCTAGGAAGCATTGCGCTCACAAGAGCGAGCTTCCATAGGCTCCAATAGTAGCCTTGTTCTCATGCTGTCAGACACATATTAACACATAAATATATAAATATAAATATAAATATATATATATATATATATATATATTTACAGGGAAAACACAGTTCCGATAGACCACAATGTAAAGGCACTTTTCAGTGCCTTTTTTTTCTAACACCCCGCACCAGCCACTTTTAACCCCTTAAAACTACTTTTTGCAGTTATTTTATTAAAAAATAAAGATAATACTATACACACTGTACTACACTGCATTTTGGGGTCATTTGGGGGAAAATGTATAAAATTAACCAGAATTTTTAAATTTTAAAATCAAATTTGCCTGTTTGCGAGCGCGCAATAAATATAGCGCTCATCATGTACACGCTTCTGAGCCCACCTTAGTTTCCAAAGATCCAAGTTTCAACATAGGATACCAAGAGATCAAATTATTTTTGACTCCCATGTCGCTTTAACTGTGACAGCAAAGGAAGCCAGGATTACATATTCAAAAGGATGTTCAAGGTGTATATACCTGAACTACTCTGGAAAGCAATGGAAATTTTGCTGAAAAAATGTCACCTTTAAAGGGATAGTTTACACCAGAATATTTATTGTTTTAAAAGATAGATAATCCCTTTATTACTCATTCCCAGTGCTGGCTCCTAGGAACTCCATGTGCGTGAGCACAGTATTATCTATATGAAACACATGAACTAGCACCCTCTAGTGGTGAAAAATTGTCAAAATGCCCTGAGCTAAGAGGTGGACTTCAAGGGCTTAGAAATTAACATATGAACCTCATAGATTTAGCTTTCAACTAAGAATAACAAGAGAACAAAGCAAAATTGTTGATAGAAGTAAATTGGAAAATTGTTTAAAATTGCATTCCCTATCTGAATAATGAAAGTTTGTTTTGGACTAGACTGTCCCTTTAAATGCTTAAAAAAAATTTTTTGTACACAATTTTAAGATTTTGGTTGAGGGGTTTGTGTGGGATTACTGATGGCGGATATAGTGTGGGGAGTCTACTGTAAAAGTGATGGTAAATTTCAGACTTTAAGAAAGTTGCAGTAAAAAATATATTAGTGTACAAGCAAAACCGCATAATTCTTCTTATTTTTTTTAAAGTGTGTGTATATTTTATAATAAAAGATGTATAATCCTACTTGGTATTGTCTGTTCCTCCACCCCCCTTCATTTTCTCTTTAGGCTTGACTGTGACAGAGAGAGCAGTCCCACCCACTCTCTACATAGGATTCCTAAAAGCTTTCAAAGGGCTGGACTTGACCCACACGCTGATTGGATATTCATTGGAATTGTCATTAAAGTGGGCCGTCATAACATTGTAACAGAAGCAATAATATAGGCATGGATTTAACCCTTTTCACGGAGAGATTAAAAAAAAAAGGTACAGAAATACTTTTTTAATGGCGAAGATGACATATATTGCATTTGATTAGCTACAGTTTACCATCACTTTAAGAAGAATAGCTAAGTCATTTTGCTTCTTGGTTGTTAGGGGGGGGGTCAGAGAATACCAATGCGGCCAATCACGATTTGGGTTAATTACTATGGGAATCTGATTTTGGTTTGGGGGAGATCTGCCATGGTTAGGGTTTATTGCAGTTGCACAAGGCCACCAGTAGGCATTGCTGAGGTGAAAGAGCAAACTCAGTATGGATGATTATGTACTTTTGATCATCAGCATTGAATTTTAAAGTACCTAGAGTTTGGTATCCAGATTATTTTTGGGACCTTTTAACGTTCTTCATACAAGTAAATTGAAACTTTGAGCTTTGGGAGAAAGGGCAGGAACATTTGAAGATGCGTGATTTGAGAAAGTTATTATCTCTAATACAACTTGTAATTAAAGAACGTATCCCTTTACTCATTAAATAGACAAAGTCATTAAAAGGACACAAAACACAAAAAAAAGTTTTCCTGATTCAGATGGAGCCTACAATTATAAACAACTTTTTAAGTTTACTTCTTCTGTCAAATTTGTTTTGTTCTCTTGGTATCCTTTGTTGAGGGAGCAGCAATGGATTACTGGCAGATAGCTGAACATATCAGGTTAGCCAATGACAAGATGTGCAGGGCAGAAGCCTTTTCAATTTACTACTGTTGTCAAATTAAATATTTTTGCCCTCTCTAGGGATTGTGGAGTAAGCACAATTTTTACACAAATACAAGAAGAGTGTAAAGTCCCTTTAAAAGGGACATTAAACACTAAATACATTTTATGCACCGCCTTTTAATTGTGGATGCTGCCATTTTGGAACCTAGGTTACACTGCAGGTATTTGAAGGGGAGTTGCTACACATGTGCAAACACATCAGCACTGTAATGAAGTCAAAACGAGATTTCAACATGGTGTAACCTTTGACTAGAGGGAAGCGGGAAATTACCTCAATACTATGCTTATAAAAACAAAATTTATGCTTACCTGATAAATTATTTTCTTTCCTGGCATGGAGAGTACACGATTCCATTCAATTACTGTTGGGAAATTAAGATCTTGGCCACCAAGAGGAGGCAAAGACACCCCAGCAAAGCTTGAGTATCCCTCCCACTTCCCATAATCCCCAGTCATTTAGCCGAGGGAAAAGGAAAGAGAAAGAGGAATCCAAAGGGTATAGAGGTGCCTGAGGATTATAAAAATAAATGCTGCATTAAAAATTATTAAAGGGCGGGTCATGGACTCTCCATGCCAGGAAAGAAAAGAATTTATCAGGTAAGCATACATTTTGTTTTCTTTCCAATGGCACGGAGAGTCCTCGATTCCATTCAATTACTGTTGGGAAACCAATACCCAAGCCAGAGAGGGCACAGAATGGACAGGGAGTGAAAACTAAAGATAGGCGGACCAAAAACTAAAGGCATCACCTCTTGAAGCACCTTTCTCTCAAAAGAAACCTCAGCGGAGGCAAAAAACATCCAATTTAATAATAAGAATGCAAAAGAGGACGAATGAGCTTTACTGATTGTTCCATGGAAGCTTCTTTCATAAAAGTCCAGGAAGAAAACAGCAGATGAGAGCTGTAATCCTCTCAGGAGGCTGTTGTCCAGCGGAGTCATAAGCCAATGAAGGACACTCTTCAATGAAAAAGAGAGAGAGAGAGAGAGAGAGAGAGAGAGAGAGAGAGTAGTTGCAAAGAACTCTGGCCCTTGCGCCTACCGGAATACATTAGACAACGAGAATATTGTTTAAACTCCTCAGCAGCCTTGAAATAGAGCTGTAGAACACAAACCCCAAACATGTTTCCAAAGGAAAGAACTACAAGCTCCTGATTAACCTTGCGGTCAGAAATCACTTAAGGAAGGAGACCTAACTTAGCATGGAGAACAGCCTTTTCCACACAGACAATGAGAAAAGGAGGGTCACACGGTAAGACTGACAATTCTGAAACTCCACGAGTAGAAGAAAAAGCCAACAAAAACAAAACTTTCTAAGATAAAAGATAAATATCCATAGAATGCATACGCTCCAAAGGAGTTTGCTGCAAAATACGAAGAACCAGATTAAGATTCCAGGGAGGAGCAACAGGCTTAAACACAGGCCTGGAATACTAATATGCATTGTCCAATAAACAAAATACAGAACATCCAGCAAACTGGACAACTGTTTATGCCAGAAAAAAACTGAAAGGGCAGAGATCTGTCCCTTTAACAAACCGTTCTCCAAACCATCTTGGAGAAAGAATTCGAGGAACCCTTACCTTGAATCAAGGAAAACTTAGAGACTAAGCAAACAATCTCCACACAGACAGAACTCATAGGATCTAGATCTTTATGAAAGAAAAAGACCTTGAAGTAGAAGGTCCTTCTGTAGTGGCAACCCTCACAGAGGGAGGACGGCATCTTTACCAGTTCTGCAGGCTAAGTCCTGCGCTGCCAAACTGAAGTAATTAGGATCAACAAGGTCCGCTCCTGCTTGATGCGGACTAAGACCCTTGTAAGAAGGGCAAACGAGAGGACAGATGTAACTCCCACAGAACTGCTAGGGAATCCATCAGCACTATCTGATGGTCCCTCGATCTGGATACAAATCTGGGCAGCTTGATATTAAGGCAAGAAGCCATGAGGTCCCTATCTGGAACACTCCTGAAGGATATCTCGGAGAACACCTCAGAGAGAAGAACCTACTCCTCAGGAAAGAATGCCTGTCTATTCCGACAGTCCACTTTCCAGTTGTTCACTCTCAGGATATGAATGATCAAAAGGAGACAATCGAGACACTGCCCACTGAAGGATCCGAGAAGCTTCTCTCATTGCTAGTCCTGGCTTATCCTTGAGGACTCAAGTAAGCCACAGAAATTATGATGTCTGACTTAAATCTGAGAAATCGGACAGAACTCAGTTGAGGCCACGCTACAAAAGGCGGTAGAGCTCCCAGCTCCAAAATATTCTTTGAAAAAGACATTCCTCAGGTAACCATAATACCTGAGCTCTTAAGGAACCCTTTCCAATGGAAGAGGACAAAAGGAATAATATCCATGCAGGCCATCATGAGACCAATTACTTCCAAGTACTGCCCCACTGAAGGGCGTGCCAAGGACTGAAGGGGAAGACAGGCAGAGAGAAGACTGGATATTCTCAAAAAGTTAGGCCCCACCAGAGAGATGGATCGAGATAACTCCAAATCAGAGACAAACAGGATCTCATATTAGAGAGAACAAACCCACATTGATATGAGTTTGTGGAAAAATATTATAACTCGCCAAATAACTATAATTACCCAATGGTAATGATAAAGCTGCAGAAATGCACAATTCGCAATAAGAAATAAGTCCTCCTAAACCTAAGTAATAGGAAGAGGAAAACTGACAGAGTGTTGGAAACATCAAAGACACCAGAAGTCAGCAAAAACTCATAAAGAACAGGAAATAAGCCTGAACTAAAATCAAATAAAGGTTCATAGCTCTAGATAAACAATAACATCAGAATAAATGAACATATATTAATGTCCTAAAATCATTCATAGAAAAATGACTAACATAGGACAAAAACATGATGCAACAGTCCTTGGTAGAAAATCTTCTCAATGTGAGAAAGAATATATCATTGAGCCCTTATACCTAAATTAGATAAACATAAAATATCTTAGTGACCTAAGATCACTAAGAAATATATATATATATATATATCTATATCTAGGTCCCAGACCTTAGTAGAAATCACCTCAATATGAGAGATATTCCAAAATTGTGTCCATATACATAAAATAGGGAACCATGAAAATAAACATTAGTGTCCTAAGATCACTAAGACATATATATGTTACATAGTAGAAATCCCCTCAATATGAGAGATATTACAAAATTGTGTCCCTATACATAAAATAGGGTAATATGAAAATAAACCTATTAGTGTCTTAAGATCACAAGAAATATATATATATATATATATATATATATGATACATAGGACAATACATGATGTCATAGACGTTGGTAATCAAAAAAATCTCAATATGAGATTATTTTTTTATTTTTTAAAAGGAAGATGGGCCCAACCAAGTCAGAACAGTGTGTAGCTGTCTTAAGTGTTATACTGGCTAATAATATCCAAATGCGCTGTAAACAAATTAACTGAATACTAACAGCCAATGGTACTATGCATCAGTATAGCCACTGATAAAGGATTACTAGAAGGCATTATTCTTTCCATGATAAAAGAAAGATAAATACCTGAAAATACCCTCTTATAGAGAGAATATGATGCATTAGAAAAGAAAAACCCCACAAAGGGCCATAAGGTTTTACATTGGATAATTTATAAAGCCACGGGCATGTTTGAACCTAAATACACCACTGGCATTAGAGCATGTAAATGGATAAGCAATTAGGTGTATATATGTGTCGTGCCCCCATTGGGTCTTGAACATTGTTGTGCCCATATTAGAAAGTTATGTATTATAAAAGGATAAAAGTGGAAACCTCCAGGATTAAGAAGGCACCAGGAAATTTCCAAAACCATAGGAAATATATAATACCAAATAAGCATCTTTGAACACAAAAATACAATCTGCGAGTTTACGAGTTTGGCTGTAACAGGGGTGCGTTGCTAACAAGGCTAAACCTAAGTCTAACCCTAACCCTAACACCCCCTAACTTAAATATAATTTAAATAAATCTAAATAAAATAACTACAATTAAATAAATTATTCCTATTGAAAACTAAATACTTACCTATAAAATAAACCATAAGATAGCTACAATATAACTAATAGTTACATTGTAGCCATCTTAGGATTTATATTTATTTTACAGGCAAGTTTGTATTTATTTTAACTAGGTAGAATAGTTATTAAATAGTTATTAACTATTTAATAAACTACCTAGCTAAAATAAATACAAAATTACCTGTAAAATAAATCCTAACCTAAGTTACAATTACACCTAACACTACACTATCATTAAATAAATTACCTAAACTACCTACAATTAATTACAATTAAATTCAATACACTAAATTACGATAAAAAAACCAAACACTAAATTACAGAAAATAAAAAAAGAATTACAAGAATTTTAAACTAATTAAAACTAATCTAATCCCCCTAACAAAATAAAAAAGCCCCCCAAAATAATAAAATTTCCCTACCCTATACTAAATTACAAATAACCCTTAAAAGGGCCTTTTGCGGGGCATTGCCCCAAAGTAATCAGCTCTTTTACCTGTAAAAGAAAAATACAATGCCCCCCCCAACATTAAAACCCACCACCCACACACCCAACCCTATTCTAAAACCCACCCAATCCCCCCTTAAAAAAACCTAACACTACCCCATTGAAGATCTCCCTACCTTGAGCTGTCTTCACCCAGCCGGGCACAAATGGTCATCCGATCTGGCCAGCAGTCTTCATCCGATGGGGCAGAAGAGGACATCCAGACCGGCAGAAGTCTTCATCCTATCCGGGCAGAAGAGGACATCACGACCGGCAGAAGGCTTCATCCAAGCGGCATCTTCTATCTTCTTCCATCCGTCGAGGAGCGACTCCATCTTGATGACATCTGGCACGGAGCATCCTTCCAGCACGACGGACTAACGACGAATGACAGTTCCTTTAAATGACGTCATCCAAGATGGCATCGCATTCTATTGGATGATCCAAACAGCCAATCGGATTGAACTTCAATCCGATTGGCTGATTAAATCAGCCAATCAGATTTTTCCTACCTTAATTCCGATTGGTTGATAGAATCCTATCAGCCAATCGGAATTCGAGGGACGCCATCTTGTATGACGTCATTTAAATGAACCGTCATTCATCGTTAGTCCGTCATGCTGGAAGGATGCTTCGCGCCGGATGTCTTCAAGATGGAGTTGCTCCTTGTCGGATGGAAGAAGATAGAAGATGCCGCTTGGATGAATGGGGTAGTGTTAGGTTTTTTTAAGGGGGGATTGGGTGGGTTTTAGAGTAGGGTTGGGTGTGTGGGTGGTGGGTTTTAATGTTGGGGGTATTGTATTTTTCTTTTACAGGTAAAAGAGCTGATTACTTTGGAGCAATGCCCCACAAAAGGCCCTTTTAAGGGCTATTTGTAATTTAGTATAGGGTAGGGAAATTTTATTATTTTGGGGGGCTTTTTTATTTTATTAGGGGGATTAGATTAAGTGTAATTAGTTTAAAATTCTTGTAATTCTTTTTTTATTTTCTGTAATTTAGTGTTTGTTTTTTTTCGTAATTTAGTTTATTGAATTTAATTGTAATTAATTGTAGGTAGTTTAGGTAATTTATTTAATGATAGTGTAGTGTTAGGTGTAATTGTAACTTAGGTTAGTATTTATTTTACAGGTAATTTTGTACTTATTTTAACTAGGTAGCTATTAAATAGTTAATAACTATTTAATAACTATTCTACCTATTTAAAATAAATACAAACTTTCCTGTAAAATAAATATAAATCCTAAGATAGCTACAATGTAACTATTAGTTATATTGTAGCTAGCTTAGGGTTTATTTTATTGGTAAGTATTTAGTTTTAAATAGGAATTATTTATTTAATTATGTTAAATGTATTTAGTTTAATTTAAATTATATTTAAGTTTAGGGGGTTAGGGTTAGGTTTAGGAGTTAATACATTTAATATAATAGCGGTGACGTTGGGGGTGGCAGATTAGGGGTAAATAAAATGTAACTAGAGTTTGCGAGGCGGGAGTGCGGCGGTTTAGGGGTTAATACATTTATTAAAGTGGCGGCGATGTCCGGTCGGCAGATTAGGGGTTAATAAATATAATGTAGGTGTCGGTGATGTTAGGGGCAGCAGATTAGGGGTTCATAGGTATAATGTAGGTGGCGGCGATGTCCGGTCAGCAGATTAGGGGTTACATTTTTTTATTTTAGTGTTTGCGATGTGGGGGGGGCCTCGGTTTAGGGGTTAATAGGTAGTTTATGGGTGTTAGTGTACTTTGTAGCATTTTAGTTAAGAGTTTAATGTTCCGGCGTTAGCCCATAAAACTCTTAACTACTGACTTTTAAATGTGGTAGAAGTCTTGACAGGAGAGGGTCTACCGCTCACTTCTTCCAAGACTTGTAATACCAGCCTTAGGCAAATCCCATTAAAAAGATAGGATACGCAATTGACGTAAGGGGATTTGCGGTAGCCTCGAGTCGCAGAAGAAAAGTGAGCGGTGAGCCTGTACCTGTCAGACTCGTAATACCAGTGTTAGGTAAAAAGCAGCGTTGGGACCTCTCAACGTTGCTTTTTAAGGCTAACGCAAAACTCGAAATCTCAGTGATTGTCAGTAAAGATCAGGGAATTTTAAAATTATACCCTGATAAGAAAATACAGCATGCACACAAGTAATTTTACACATAGAGAGGGATATATAGACATATAAGGAACTGCATGAAACATCAAGACAGTCTGGCCCCCAAGAAGTAAAGGCTCCTTCTCTTATGAAAACCAACTAAATAAATACAGACAGATGCCTCTAAAAACATTCCCGACAGAGGAACTAGAAATCAACCCTTCCAAAGGGCAATTGAGCGCTGTGATGCCCAACCAACAACCTCATGAGGCCTTCTTGCCACAGTTCTGGACGGTCCCTTGGATTTGCATCAGGAGCCATTCTCAATATACTGCCTCCTGAAGGACTAGCATAAATAAAGGCCCCTTACCTGCCATGGTACACCAGGAGGGAACTCGTGCCAAAAGATCCGGCGGCAGGGAATTAACACCTTTGATACCTGAACATACAAACACTCGTACAGTCCTTTTGAAAAATCTGGATCTCCTATCAGATTATGATAAAAAGTGCCGTAGTGACTATGAGCCGGCTGTTTGATAAAAATGTGGCTGTGTAAGACACTTTATGCCGCAATTGCCACATGAGAGAGGGACCTTTCGCTCTCTCAATAGCGTACCCAAACAGCCCGCTCCAGTTCAACAATAAAGGTAAAAAACCCTACCAGAAACTGGAGCTCCAAGGCTATTACAGAAAGAGAACCCCTAAGGAGCTCTATGCTTCAGCCAATGACTTTGGAGGCCAGTTCTATCGGCCACTAAGAGAAAGTGACCTGGCTAGGGCAAGCCATGATTTTAGCAGTTTGCCAGAGTAAGACGAAAGACGCTAATAAGGAGACAGATACCGCCATTAAAGATAGAAGGCGTGCTGCTCTCCTAAAAAGCATGCTGCAATAAAGATCCCATTAAGCCACACCAAGCATGGAGCTTATCAGTAAAAACAGTCAGTGCTGAGATATGTATTTAGCACACACTCTCCCAATAAAGGCAGAGATCCCAGGCATACTAAAGTAAAGAAGGCTTTATAATAACCGTTCCTTAGAGGGAACCACTGATTGCAGAGTCCACTGTGTATAGCCTCCCAGAACCGACTTAATCAATGGCCTTCTTAGATAAAATCCCACCACAGGGACCCCATGATCACTTTAATGTCCCCATCAGAGGTAACCGGTGCCCACTGGGTCACCCATCCATCCTGTCCCAGAAAACCACCTCCCAGTAAGGAGAGAAAATGGGACTTAACTCAGGGGTCCATTGCTGTTATGTAGATACAGCCCTTCAGCTCTGACAGATCTATCCAGACTTCTGACCTGAGTAGAAAGGAATGCAGAGTAACTAACCCTGGTTGTCTGGTGGGGGTTAGCATAAATTGCTGGAGAGAGAACAGAGACTACCCTGCGACCTCCAGCAGCTAACAGCTAACAAATCTCTTACTCAAGAGGATTACATGGATACAGCATTACCCCAGTCCTGTCTTGAAAGGGAAGCTACCCATTCCATAGCAGGAAGGCAAAGAATAACTGGGGATAATGAGAAGTGGGAAGGATACTTGAGCTTTGCTGGGGTGTCTTTGCCTCCTCCTGGTGGCCAGGAGCTTAATTCCCCAACAGTAATTGAATGGAATTGTGGACTCTCCATGCCATTGGAAAGAAATGTATTTAGTATTTACTGTCCCTTTTAAACATGTCCCTATAAATAGGTTTATTTGTTCCAAGCCGGTGAGGTAGCTCAGTTGGTAAATGCCCTGACTACAAAAGAGCCTGTTTAAAAGATCCAAGGTCACAGGTTCAAATCCCGGCAGGCCCTTCATCCTTCCGAGGTCGATAAAATGAGTACCATTAAATTGGGTAATAATAACAACTATTACTATTCAGCTGCCGATCTGGTTAATTCCGAGAGCGAGCACTGAAAAAGCGCTTTGAGTCCCACTGGGAGAAAGGCGCTATATAAATACTAGTTATTATTATTATAAAAAGGGACGGACTATGAATTAAACATTAATTAACTAAATTTTCATACTAAGGTATTAACAAGTACTAATTATAATTAGAAATACCTGTTTGATTTTGTTTTCCTCTTTGTGTCACTAATATTCTGGTTCCATTTCCAGCCCCTTGGTACCCACCATACATATTGACATGACAGCAGTAGATTCCTGAGTCGTCCTCCGATACCTTGAAGATGGTGATTTGATTGCGATATAAAGTCACTCTCTGTCTGTAACACAGTTCATGGTTAATAGGACTACGATAACTGCATCCCAGAGACCAGATCACAGAAAAATGTTGAGTCTCCGGCTTAAAGGTGCAGTTGATGGTCACTGACTCTCCAACTTCAACTTCTATTAATGCAGGTTGTTCCACCAACAGATTGTTCTGACCTGTACCATCTTTGTAGGAAAGAAAATGAGAATCGACAATCAACATCATGATTAATACAGAATCAAATTTGTTAAGTCAACTGTTGTAATCAACAAAATTGTATCATTCACATTATTCTGTTTTCATCTACTGTTTGCAAGATGACTGCCTTCTGATGGAAAGTTTAGACATGCAATCTTACTTACAGTAGATGAAAACAGAATAGTAAAAAGAATACCTTCTGAGTTATTAATCTTCAATATAAAGACTCTCATGTTGTGAAACTGAACATAGATCAGTGTGTAACTAAAGGCCTTTATATAAATGAAAAGCTGCATTGCTTGCTGCACACAGCACAGTAAATGTGTCTGCATTTAACAAGGAAGTTTCCATTAAGCATCTGCACTGTCTCACACGGGATAATTTGCTGCTCAGAAGTGTATACTGAACTTTTTATAAACTGTCAGTTTCCTCAGAGAAATGTATTACTGCAGTTAAAATAGCTCTAATCTAGTGACTCAAAATGTCTGAAAAGGAACTTGCAATAGAAACTACACTGTCACAGGAGAAAGAGCAGAGCATTAGACCACAGCGTACAATAAAACCCACTGAGAAAGTCATATAAAGTTATCAAGCTGAGAAAGATGAATTAGTGGATGCTTTGGATGAAATGTGGGAGAACGTTAGAAAATGTTTGTCTTTAGCTAATGAAACTCCTGATGACAGAGAACAGTTAAACAAGATTGCTGACAGACATAATGCTTGTTATGAAGATTATGAAAGGTTGTAATGCAAATATTTTAATCTGCTATCAAAGAGTAATGTTGAGGAAACTGTGCAAATTCAAACCCAGTTTAATGAATCTAATCTACAGTGCAAGAAGTTAGTGCAAAGCACATTAGCAACAGTTGAAAGCAGGATTGCAGACTTGCTAGAATCCAGATCACTGCTTGCTACTTCAACAATGCGCTCTGCTAAATCTAGAAGTACTTCCTCTTCATCTATAAGCTCCGCCATTATCAATGCACGTGCAGAAGCAGAAGCTGCAATGGTGCGCGCCTCTTTTAGCAAAAAAGAAGCAACACTGAAAATGGAGGCAGCAAAACAGGAGAAGGAAAAAGAATTAGAAGCAGTGAAAAAAGAAACAGACTTAGAAATACTGCAAAATGAAAAAGAAGTAGCTGTGGCCATGGCAATATTAAAGGTACTTGAGGCAGCCAATACAGAAAAACTCCTAGAATATCCTATCAGTCTGGGGCATCAGACTACCTAGAGAAGCGAACATGTGATTATGTTCTTAACCAGAGTGGAAAACACTACAACTCCTTTGAGGAGGAAGAAGGAGGCAATGCTCATAAAGACAGAGGTTGGAATGATGTGCACCCTACCACAAATTATATACATCTCAATAGTGATCCAATTGCTCCAGCCAGAACGGATGCAATTCAGCGGATAAGCAACTCAGATGTCAATGCACAAATCACACAACCTCTTGTAAACAAGCAAGTATGGGGCCCATCACAGTCACTTCCATTAAGATCAGTAAAAGAAAAGGCTTCAGCTGAATTAAATGTATCAGCAAACTCATACTATCCCTCAGCATTCAATTCCTATTACCCAAGTGATCTTCAGGCACCTCCAATATCAAAGACTGAGAGGTTAGAGATGTCTGAGTTTGCAAGGTATATGATTCGACGTGAGCTTACTAATACAAGTCTTACAAAATTTGATGATCTGCCAGAGAACTACAGGTCTTGGAAGTCTACATTCAAGACTGCTGTTGAAGATTTAGGTATATCTGCTAGAGAAGCTTGACCTGCTGGTAAAGTGGTTAGGTGCTGAATCTGCAGAATGTGTCAAGAGGCTCAGAGCTGTCCATGTAGACAACCCAGTTGCAGGTTTCAAAATGCTTTGAGAACGTTTGGATCAGAACTATGGTAGTCCAGAAGTAATTGAAAATGCCCTTTTAAAGAAAATACAAACATTTCCAAAAGCCACAGTTAGGGACAATTGCAAGCTACAAGAGTTAAGTGATCTTATGCTGGAACTAGAAGCAGCTAAAGCAGATCCATGTCTATCAGGACTGAGTTAGTTTGATACTGCACAAGGTGTGAATCAAATTGTGGCAAAGTTACCTCCTGCTCTTCAAGATAAATGGGCAACACAAGGATCAAGATACAAGCAAGAGAATAATGTATCATTCCCTCCCTTTTCCTTTTTCAGTAAGTTCATCTAAGACATAGCAAAGACAAGAAATTATCCAAGTTTCTCTTTAACCGAATTAAGTGGGCGGTGACTTCTCCAGAACATGAGAAAGAAACTTCAAGATTCAAGAACTCAAATAAATCAGTGTTTGTCCAAAAGACAGATGTTTCACCTTCCAGTCAGGGAATGAAAAGTGAGAAATTAAAGAATTTAATTCAAGAATGCCCTTTGCACAAGAAGCCTCACCCACTTAAGAAATGTTGTAGCTTTAGAGAAAAACCTTTGCAAGAATGCATAGAGCTTCTTAAGAATTATGGACTATGCTTCAGGTGCTGTGCTTCAACAGATCATCTTTCTAGAAATTGTAAAGCCAATATTAGATGTTCAGAATGCAATAGTGACAGACGTGTTTGCTCTCCACCCAGAGTCTTAAAGTTCCCTTCCACTTGAAAGTATTGCCCCTGCTGAAAAGCATGGCGGGGAGAAAGCAGAAGAGACAATAAAAAAAACATCTGTTGCTTCTAAATGTACTGAAATATGCGGAAAAGGACTTAGTGGAAGGTCCTGCTCTAAAATATGTCTTGTCAAAGTGTATCCTAAGGGACAGCCTGATAAATCAGTAAGAATGTATGCAATTCTAGATGATCAAAGCAATCGATCACTGGCTAGAACTGAATTCTTTAACATATTCAACATAAATAGTAATCCTTCACCTTACACCCTTGGTAAATGTGCAGGTCAGTTTGAAACAAAAGGAAGAAGAGCTAGTGATTTCATAATAGCTTCTATTACAGATGGTATACAGTTGCCTTTACCTACACTTATTGAATGCAATCAAATACCAGCTAACAGAAATGAGATTCCTACGCCAGAAATAGCACATTACCATCCTCACATGAAACACATAGCTAGTTGCATACCAGCTCTAGAGAAGAATGCCCAGATATTGCTTTTACTTGGTAGATACATTCTAAGAATACACAAGGTATGCCAGTAATGTAATGGACCTCATAATTCCCCATACGCTCAGAGACTTGACCTTGGCTGGGTAATAGTTGGAGATGCCTATATTGGAATGATCTACAGAACAGACATTACTAACTCCTTGAAAACGAATGTGTTAATTAATGGACATCCATCATACTTTGAGTCATGCCCAAATCACTACCATATAAAGGAGAGATCTGGAATCTATGAACATTTTCCTATGCCAGTCAAGATGATATGGTTACTCTCTTACAAGATGATGACAACATTGGAAGTACAGTGTTCTACACAACACAGCATGAAAATAAACTAGCTCCTTCTATCGAAGATAAAGAATTTCTCAAGTTAATGGGCAAAGAGTTTTACAAGGATGACTAAAACAGTTGGGTAGCCCCTCTGCCATTTCGCAATCCAAGACAAAGGTTACCTAACAACAGAGTTCAAGCACTCTCTAGACTTTCTTCCTTACAACGTACTCTAGAGAAATATCCAAAGATAAAAGAACACTTTGTATCATTCATGCAGAAGATATTTGAAAATAAGCATACAGAGCCAGCTCCTCCACTAAAAGAAGGTGAAGAATGTTGGTATCTTCCTTCATTTGGCATCTATCATCCACGCAAACCAGGTCAAATAGGAGTTGTGTTTGATTCAAGTGCACAGTATGAAGGCATGTCACTCAATAGTGTTCTTCTTACTGGACCTAACCTTACTAATAGTCTCTTAGGAGTATTGATAAGGTTCAGGAAAGAACCTGTAGCATTCATGGCCGACATACAACAGATGTTCTATAGTTTCATTGTTCAAGAAGACAATAGGAATTACCTCAGGTTTCTGTGGCATCGCAACAATGATACTAGTGCTGAGATAATAGATTATCGCATGAGAGTGCATGTCTTCGGCAACAGTCCATCACCTGTAGTGGCAATATATAGACTGAGAAGAACAGCTCAAGATGGTGAAATGGAATATGGAACAGATGCCAGAAAATATGTAGAACGAGACTTCTCTCACTTTACAAGCTTAGAACACTTAAGCTGGGTTCCGGTTCCGGTGGGAGGAGCTAGCGCGGCACGAGGAACGCTGAGTGCTGCTGCGGAGAGCTCGAATTGCACCAACCCCTGCTTCTAGCCCGTTGCTGCAGGCTATCGGCCTGCCTAGGGCGCTTGCACTAGATCACTGGTGCATAGTTCGGAGACCTGGAACAAGCCGACTGGCTCGGTCGCTGGAGCCTGACACGTAGTACCGCTGTTTCTGCTGTTCCGGCTAAAACTATTGCTCGTCTGGAGGTCCGCCGTAAGAATTAGCCCTGGTGGCTCTATAGAAAGTCCTGCTGGATGTAAGCTCTGTATGGGAGGCTGACAAGTTGAGCAGTATTTCTCGGCGGAGGGAAGGAGCAGATGCTTACAGAAACCCCCTGGCTACGGGTAAGACAGCACTGGATAAGGTCTTTCCTGGTAAAGACCGAGGTAACACGCAGAGGACACGCTTGGGGAAATCTCCCAGAGCTGATACATCACGGTTTGCCAATTTCTTGTGCTATTCGATCTACAGACTGTAAGTAGAGACTTTGGTACTTATAATTGATTGATCTACAATCTGTAAAGCAGAGACTTGGGTACCTATAATCGAGGTTGCTGCCTGGGAAAAGTTTTCAGAACTTTCAGAGTTACTTTGCATCACAGTCCTTTTAATCAAAAAGGTTCCCGCACACAAGTAATCTTTCCCTAAAAGTTAATCCAAGGGAAGGGGAAAACTGACGTTAAGGGAAAGGAAGAAAAGGGGGGGAAATTAGGGAGGAAAAACCCTATACTGACTCACATATCATCTAATCTTGGGACACACATCCCTGCTACCGCTGTATAAGCCGGAGGGCACAGGTTCTCACCCCCTTTCCTTTTGGTTACAACTTTAACACAGCAGCTTATAGAGCTTATACACTTTTAAAACATGCTAGCAAGCTGTGCCCTGGATCCTCAACTGTGAGGGCTAAAGGAAGGGACAAGTGCCATATATCTGCAAAACAGATCCCAATACAATACCCCACAAGTAATTAAGAATTGGACTCCCAAGGATATGTCCTATGAATATATCCCCCAGAATTAAAGGGAAAGAAAACGGAAAAAGGGAAAAGAAAAGAAAAAAAAAAAAAACCTGTTGAAAAGTGTATCTAATATCTTTATTTGTATAGCAACAGGCATATGGTTAAAGAGAGGATATATGATCTTTGTATAAAAACGCAGTGTATTGTCTCTCCTGCAAATTTTCCTGTTTAGCCTGATATATTGCAATACTGTTGTTTGTTGTATTTAGGTATCCTTCGGTAATATATTAAGGAATACAGACCTTATTCTAATTGTCACAAGAGTTAAAGAAGGAGGTCCCTGATGAACTCGTATTGTTACCTGTAAATAACACCTGTTTACTACATAGTAGCATCATTTAGTATCATAATTTTAAGTAGTAAATGGGTAAACAGAGGTGTTAATAGGACATATAAGAGTTTAACATAAAGTGTATAGGCATGTTTGATCTGTAGAACTTGTTTATGTTATCTGTATAACAGTAGCACCCTCCTTAAAAAGGGGGAGAAGAGAAGGGAAGAGGAAAAGGAACCTCACACATTATTACACTTAAACTTGTCCTATTGGGCGACATGATTGGCTAGGAAGACACTCGCTTCACTCCCCCCTTTTTTTTTTTTTTTTTTTTTTCCCCCGCACCAAGGACATTTGTATGATCACATTTGCACCGGGCAGAGATTAAGTAATATCACTACACTAAATTCACTTTTTCACTTAAACATTGGAATTTATGGGGTTATGCCCGCCCCGGTTTGTAACTAAATTCCCCCCCTGCACTCTTTTTTTCAGATTAAATGCACATGGATAAATTTATCACAAACTTTAAAGCCAACTCGCCAATCATGCCCCCCAAATCGAAAGACAAAAAACCACGTACATCTGATGTACATACAGACACTGTAAATGAACCAACACTACATAGACTTGATACTCAACCATTAGTCAATCAGATGTCGGATCTCTTTCTGCCACAATTTGAGTTGTTAAAAACCCAAATGACTGACATAATGTCAGAATTTAAACAGTTTTCTAATCGACTCACAGAAGTTGAAAATAGGGTATCGGCAAATGAGGATACACTATATAAGCAGGAACAAAATATAGATGCAAATACTAAAACCCTGAAAGTGCTCCAAGCAAAAATGCATGAGTTAGAAGATAGCTCGAGGCGAAATAACCTCAAAATAATTGGCCTCCCCGACAACGGGGATTATGTAGATCTTATTCACTTCTCAAATACAACTCTCCCCATGGCTGTTGGTATCTTACAGAAAGATATACCAATACCAGTAGAAAGGGCACATAGGCTGGGGCCAATTAGGGATGCTATAAATGATAAGAATTATAACAGACCAGTAATGGTTAAATATCTCAACTACCAGGATAAGATGAATATCTTAAAACTCTATAGAAAGATGGAGAACTTATATATTGGCCAAAGCAAAGTCTTAATTTTTCAAGACTTTTCCAGTGAGACCGCCTCTAAAAGAAAAGAGTTAGCCCCATATTGTACTAAATTGATCAATGCTGGCTTCAAGGCTAGACTCGTTTACCCTGCTAAAATTGTAATAGAGGAACAAGATGGTAAATGCACCCTCAACAATGTGTCAGAAGCCAGGGAATTTTGTAAAAATAAGAAAGTTATATGGTAAAAATTGCAGACAATGATAAGTTTAATTAGAAGCATACACGAGTATTATGTGTTTTTTTATTTTTAAACTGTGTGTTAGCCGGCTGCGGCTAATAATGTTGATCTGTTTTGAGATGTCTAAACTAGCAATCTACCTGCAGCTCAGGGATCTGAGTGCTGTCTTCTGTCTTTCTTTTCTATCCTTTTTTTTTTTTTTTTTTTTTCTTTTCTCTCCCTTCGCCCTCTCTCTCTCCTACAGTCCATCTCTCCTTCTTGGTCTACCCCCCTATTAGTATGAATATGGTATATTTGATGAATCATTATCCTACTCCTGACACCCCAGCACAATGATAGATAAACTAAAATGTCTCTCTTGGAATGTTGGCGGAATAACATCTCCCAGTAAAAGGAAAATAGTTATCAAACAACTTGCTAGACATAAACCAGATATTGTATGGTTGCAGGAGACACATTTAAAGAGAGTAGAGATGGAGAAGTTTAAATGTAAATGGATAGGTAAGGTCATCTTGTCAGATTGTTCCAGGAGAAGGAAGGGGGTCGCTTTTCTTATTAACAAAAATCTACAACACAGCATTCAGAATATTCAAATTGATACACATGACAGGTGGCTAATTTTACATATCGAGATTGCTGGGGTTCGATATGTTCTGTGCAATATATATGGGCCTAACAATATAGACCAGGCTTTCTGGGATGATATTATTATCAAACTATCACCCAACTTAGATCAGAAAATTATAGTGGCGGGCGACTTCAATCTGACCCCTATGTCTGTCCTCGATAGATTTACACCTAAGCAGTATATCCCCCCTCTTAAAAAAACGCGCTTATTTTGTCAGATCTGTAAAAATCTTAAACTACATGATATTTGGCGTATTCAACACCCCGATACCAAATTATACACCTGTGAATCTAAATCCCATAGATCTTTCTCTCGGATTGATTTTTTTTTAATTTCTAGTCCCCTTCTTAAACTCAGAAGTAAAGCTCAGATAAATGACATTGTAATCACTGATCATGCTATAATCTCCCTCGAAATGGAACTTCGACCCTCTCTAGCAGAAGCAACTAACAATTTCTATTTCCCAAAACACCTAATAAACAATATCTCGTTCCAACGTTGGATACGTCATAAATGGCAAGAATATAGCTCTGACAATTATTTGCACGCAGATAAACCAGAAATTTTTTGGGAAGCCGCAAAGGCATTCCTACGGGGACAGATTAAAGCCTATATGGTTACAGCTAAAAAGAAATACATTGCACGTGAACTACAGCTATCAAACACAGTCACGAACGCTTACAGAAACTACGTAATTACACCACTAAAGAAATTTTGGGACAAATATAAGATGGCTAGGCAAGATAGGGACCTCTTCTTAAAATCTAAGTTGACCATGGAAGAAATGAGAATGAATGCCCTTTACACAGGACATTATGGTAAATCCGCAAAATATCTTGCCAGACTTGACAAAGTTAGGAAAAAGAATAACACGATTGAGCAGTTAGTAGTGGGTGATAAGAACTATACAGCATTGGCGGATATCAAAAATGTGTTCCTTGATTATTATCAGAAGATATATACTGCCAAAACAATTGACCCAGAGGACAGTATGAGGTTCTGGAATAGTATCTCGTGTCCAGTAGCCCCTCCTGACCAGATAGAAGTATTGAATCTCCCCATAACAACTCTGGAAGTTACAAAAGCTTTAGAGGAAGCTAAACTAGGTAAGGCCCCTGGTCCAGATCAATTACCTGCTGAGTTTTACAGATTACTTAAAGATGAGATTGTGCCTATCCTTACCCTGCTGTTTAATGAGTATTATGTAAAAAAAAAGGCCATGTCCAGATTCTTCTTGGCGTCAATCATCACCCTTATTCTTAAAAAGAATAAAGACCCTTCAGACCCTGGTTCATATAGACCGATTTCTCTACTGAATGTAGACTATAAACTGCTCACAACTATTATTGCTAATAGACTCAAAATCGTATTACAGGAGATTATTCACCCAGATCAGTCAGGCTTTATGATGGGCAGATCTCCAACAAAAAACATTCGTAGAACATATATGATTCTCGAACATCTATGGAATAAACTTCATGAAAACAAAGTAACATGTAAACAAGATTTTGCTATGGTGATGATTGACGCCGAGAAGGCTTTTGATTCTATTATTTGGCAACATCTTCACAATTCTTTGTTTAACTTTGGTTTCTCTGGAAACATAATTCATTTTGTGAAAGCCATTTATAATTTCCCCATCTCCACGATTCTGGTTAACGGTAGCCAAACCGCGTCTTTTAAACTAGAAAAAGGCACACGACAGGGCTGCCCTCTCTCCCCCCTGCTTTTTAACATTGCAATAGAACCTATGGCAATATATCTTCGCAAAGAAATCTCAGGCATTAAATTGGGTCCCCAAATGTGTGTACTTTCTCTATACGCCGACGATCTACTACTCTATTTTAAAAACACTAAAAGAAACATTCCAAAAGCGCTCGAAATTCTAGAACAGTTTAGTCTAATATCTGGCTATAAAGTAAACACTCTTAAATCAGAGATACTATGGGTTCATAAACACAAGGAGAGCTTCCACCAACATAATTTCAGAGAAGTGGAAAGTTTTAGATATTTGGGAATCCAATTACATAGAGATCCTGCGCTATGGTATAAACTTAACTATACAGCTTTCTTTGCTAATATTACACATAGAATACATCGTTGGTCCCTATTCCCACTCTCACTAACTGCCAAAATAATGCTCATTAAATCTATTCTCTTTCCCCAGTTACTGTATATAATGAACAATTTGCCGCTATTCATTCTGGATAAAGATATTAAGTTCTTCAATAGCGCGTGTGCGGGTCTTATCTGGAACAAAGGTAGACATATGCTCTCTATTAGAAAGCTCTCTCAAGCTAAGGAATTTGGAGGCCTTGCATTCCCGGATATTAAGACTTATAATATAGCCATATTGGCACGATTTGGAGTAGACTGGCTACTCGCTGCTGACTATCTAACAAATATTAAAGCGGAGGAGGAGCTTATTAAGCCATTCTCCCTTATAGCGGCCTTACACTGCCCTCATAGACGACTCCCTGAAAAAATTAAAACATTAGCCAGTATTTCTAATACTGTTAAAGCATGGCAGCAACTCTGTTCACGGTTAATGATTAACTTCCATATATCCAGCTTCCTTCCTATCAGAGGTAATCCAGAGTTTCAGCCAGGATTTCAATACACAATATATGACGGCTGGGCTAGTAAGGGCCTAACCTCGATAGTACAATTATTAGATGAGGGATTTGGGGTACGTACATTTGAGAATATTGCCACACAGCATAATCTTTCGAACAAATCCTTCTATGCATATTTACAGATCCGCCACTTTATCCAGGAAAAGCTGCAGATGGGGCCTTGGCCAGGGAAATATGATAGGGTTGGAGACTATATTAATTCATATAGTCAGGGGAAGCACTCAATCTCGCTATTGTACAAAATACTGCTCGCAAAACAAGGCCAGCTAATCATGGAACAATGTTCAGCATACTGGGCTAGACATTTTGACGAAATTAATGATGAAATAATTAATAAAAGCATTAAATGGGTGAACGACGCACCCCTTCCCTTCTCCTGGAAGGAATCTCACCTAAAACTTCTCAATAACGCATATATTTCACCCAAAAGACATGCCCGCTGGTCATCAGAACTGCAAGGACAGTGCTATAAATGTAAATCTTCTCTAGCAAATTTATTTCACTGTTTTTGGTACTGTCCAAAAATAAATCAGCTTTGGCGCAAAGTAAACTACTGGTTAAATAAGAATATACAGGAGCCCTTTTCATTTGATTTAAAAAAAATCTTTTTTATGGTACCAGATTAAGTATCCCATAATCTAGGTAATACCATCATCTTAATAGTTAGGAATCTAATACTGAAAAACTGGAAAAATAATAAAACCCCTCCTTTTAGTCTATTTCTCCAAGCGGTTAAAGCACAAATTATGTTTGAGCAATATAATGTTTCCAGCACAAGCAAGAAGCAAATTCAACGATTCTTTAACAAATGGCTGAAAGTAATACAGACTTATCCGCTCCCCACACAATACATACTTACCAAAGCATTTCAGAAATCTGTATATTTTGAAGGCTTAATTTTACGTAATATATTCCCTGTTTCATGGTACTAATATCCATTTGTATATGACGTGGGGGACAGGGGGAGGGGGACGCCGGAGTAGAGAATTCACATTTCCCCCTTTTTTTTTTTTTTTTTTTCTCTCTCTTTTTTCTCTTTCTTTCTTCTTTTTCTTTTCTTTCTTCTATCTGTTTTGCAAGACTTACTTACGAGAAAAGAATGTCAGCAAGATATTGAGAATATGTAAATATACAGATATATGTTATATTTGCCATGATATGTATAATTACTTTCATTTGTTGTTTATATTTTCTTCAAGCATGTATCTTGTTTTTTATGGCTGACTTGAAAATAAATAATTAAAAAAAAAGAAAGAGACTTCTATGTGGATGATGAAATCAAGTCTGTACCTACAGATGAAGAAGCCATTGATCTGCTTAAAAGAACACAAAGGATGCTATCTGTAGCAAACCGAAGGCTTCATAAAATAGTCTCAAACAGCAGCAAGGTGTTGAAAGCCTTTCCTCCTGCAGACCATGCAACGGACCTCAAAGACTTAGATCTAGGTACAGATACACCACCTTTACAACGAAGTCTTGGTCTACATTGGAACATATCAACTGATGAATTAGTATTCAAAGTTTCTACTGATGAAAAGCCATACACTAGACTTGGGGTTTTATCAATTATCAACAGTCTTTATGACCCACTGGGGTTTGTAGCTCCAGTGACTATACAAGGAAAGTCTCTGCTTAGACAGCTTTCATCTGAGTCAAAGTCCTGGGATACTTTACTACCTATAGAGAAACATCAGATGTTGGAAAGTGGATTGATTCTTTGAAGGCGATTGAAAAGCTCTGTATTCCACGTTGTTATGCTTCTACATCTCTATCAACAGCTATAGAAACAGAGATCTATATCTTCTAAGATGCATCTACAGAAGCTATTGCAGCTGTGGCCTACCTAAAAGTGACCGACATTAAAGGAAAACCACATGTAGGATTTATCAGCAACCGAGTAGAACGCATCAGGAGATCTACAAAACCAGAGCAATGGTATTACGTACCTACTGACCAAAATACTGCAGATCTTGCAACCAGGTCGTTAACTTCAGCACAATTCATGAAATTGACATGGTTGACAGGACCCACATTCTTGTTACACTCTATAGATACAACATCAACCAGCACTACATTTGAGTTTGTGGGACCTGATAAAGAGAACCATCTTCAAGCTACTACACTTCTTACCAGTGTACCTGGTCATGGATTACAGAAATTGTACTTCTTCTATTTCACATGGACTGTCATTATACTCATAGACACTGGTTGACAATTTGTAAGGATTACAATAGAGAGATGACTACAGGGGACAGTGACAGGCCTGCTTCTCTTCAAGAATTATCACGTGAAAACCACATGGACTTATGATTGCAATTGCATTTTGTATATGTTTCTCTCTTTCTTTGTCTTGCAGGTATCATGGATAAAGAGGCTTCAATCAACATTTGTATGTTTATTGTTTATTGGTTGATTTATATAGTGGTATCTACAGATACCAAACGGGGAGTGTTCTGTCCATATTTTCATATGTACATCTTTAAGTGCTATTTTAGTTCTTGTGCTCCCTCTAGTGTTATGTTTTATTATTGTATTAAATTTAATGTATATTCTCTGTTCTACCTCTGACCCTTTGAGGTCACTTCCTGCCTCCATTTTAGTTTCACTTTGTGTGTGTAAATTAGTTTCATTTTGTGCGTAAAGTTTGATAGAACTTTCTGCTAATAGCTTTGTAGAAGCAATTTTTTTTTACCTGGCAATTACCACTTCTGGAACTTCAGAATTCTTTATTTGCATCAATTTAATTTGCAATGAAGGATTCACAAATCTCTGCTGTGGAATTTGTCTGAGTTAAGCTACTGCTGGATTCTACTAAACTGTAAGTAAGATTGCATGTCTAAACTTTCCATCAGAAGGCAGTCATCTTGCAAATAGTAGATTAAAACAGAATACACATGTTTTTTGTTTTTTTTTGTCTGAAAAGTAAAAGCTTTTTAATTTTATATTGAAACTAATACATTAGTATACTAATGCTTATTGACTTATAGGTATTTCCTACGGATGTTAATAGGCTGAAAGCTATTTCTTAATGCTCATTGGCAGATGGGGAATTCCTAATAATGCACATTGGTTGATATGCACCTCCTACTAATTCTTATTGGAAAATAGGTAATTCCTACCAATGCTCACTGGCTGATGGACAGTTCGTGCCAAAACTCTGTGACTGATATGCACCTTCTACTAATGCTCATTGGATGATATGCATTAAGCACCTCCTACTAATGATCATTGGTTGGTATGCATTAAGCAGCTCCTACTAATTATTATTGGATGATAAGCATTAAACATATCCTACTAATGATCATTGGTTGATATGTATTTAGCACCTCCTACTAATGCTCATTGGTTGATAGGCACCTTTTATTGATGCTTATTGGCTAATTGAAACAATGAGCATGGTACCTGTGAGCTAATGAAGGTAGCTTATGAAGATTAATGCATAACTAATACTTCTGTATTAGGTACATATTATAGTTTTGAGTAGAATATCCCTTTAAAGGGACAGTTTACCCAAAAATAAATACAATTTGAAACATAAAAGCATGAAAAGTTAAACATAGTAGTGCTGAATAACGTTTGGGAATCGTCTGCTTTAATAAATCATTTTTTGAAAGAGTCCATTTATACTAACCTAAGCCCATCATAATATTTTGTGGCCGTGCAGCCAGTCTGTCTTTACTCCTTCTTCGCATTGCGCATGCACCACCCCTCACGGTGATGAACACAGGCTTATGCTGCATAAAAGTGCATCTGTGTTCATATGTGAACACTTTTCTTCTCAGCCAGATTGGTGGTATTATGCATGTGTACTATAGAATAGAAGAAGTGTATATTGGCACTGTGAACTGATAGTCAAAGGAAGGCCCTCAATAAATAATAATACCAAGGACCGGTGCTACCCTATAAATTAACATGCAAGGGAAAACTCACTTAAAGAAAGCGAGAGAAAGATAGGGTTTGTAGCACTCACCCTCTGACTAATAATGAGATTAAAAAGTAACTTTTAATTATAATTCGTAAAAACACAGGCACAAATAACCTGTTGTAACACCCCACCACACAAACAATCATACACAGGGCTCAGCACCTCCCTGTTTCCTGGCCGGTAACTGCATACACCGGCATCAGGTGACAGAGGTGCAAGAACCTATTTAAAAACACACACAAACGCGTTTTGCCGTTTAGTATGCCTTTCTCAATGTTTCTGGTTTCTGGTTTTAACTGAAAATTGACAAGATGAGCCCTTACTGGACTGCCTTTAAATACCCACTACTTTGTATCTTAGCCAATCGCCTAATCACACGTCATTCCCATGCAAAAGCTCCTCCTCGATTAGACCTTTAGTAGCTCTGTGCAGTCTAATCGAGGAGGAGCTTTTGCATGGGAATGACATGTGATTAGGCGATTGGCTAAGATACGAAGTAGTGGGTATTTAAAGGCAGTCCAGTAAGGGCTCATCTTGTCAACTTTCAGTTAAAACCAGAAGCATTGAGAAAGGTGTACTAAACGCCGAAATGCGTTTGTGTGTGTTTTTAAATAGGTTCTTGCACCTCTGTCACTTGATGCCGGTGTATGCAGTTACCGGCCAGGAAACAGGGAGGTGCTGAGCCCTGTGTATGATTGTTTGTGTGGTGGGGTGTTACAACAGGCTATTTGTTCCTGTGTTTTTACGAATTATAATTAAAAGTTACTTTTTAATCTCATTATTAGTCTGAGGGTGAGTGCTAGAAAACCTTTTCTTTCTCTCGCTTTCTTTAAGTGAGTTTTCCCTATTATGCATGTGTAAGCATCCTCTACATAGCATATTCTTCATTTCCTCTATCAGGTAAGTTCAATAGGTTCCTAGACAGCTACAGGAGAGATTATATCTGGCTCCATGGGGCAGGGGATGGCCATGGATTAATCACAATTACACTAGTATTGTACAGTATATTAGGTTATATCACTCTGCTATGGATTACACCTAATATTACATAATACTAGTCTAATACACAGCACATCCCACCTAACACATACCAAACTTCCGAATTTATGAATCAAATCCGAAACTGAATACATTCGAATTTATTTTAATCTGAATGAATCTGAAACGAATGCATTCGAATGTATCCAAATTTGAATCGATCCGAAAATGAAATTCAAAAACATCTGAATCGATCTGAAACGTACTGAAACAAATGTTTCTGCCGCACACAAGTCTAAAGAAAACGGTTTACACTCATGGAGTGTAACATAGTCCTTTATTCAAACAAATGGGAGCGTGACACTGGTTAAACACCTGACACATTTCATGCCTACACTGGGTACTTAATCATAGGTCATTTGTTTGTCTCATAAAATGAGGTGGACCAGTTTACTCATAATAAAGTTGTGACCTAGTAGAAATAAGAACGAGGCTCCCATTGGAGCTTATGGAAGTGAGCTCTATTGAGCGCAAACCTTCCATGCAATGCGAACGTGAGCTCACATTTGCATTGTACGCCACTTCAAATACTAGCGCACAATTGTGTGCACTGGTATTATGAGTAGAGCACTGTAATAACTGTATAACTGGAAAATAATATTTTGCTATAGTAAGGAAAGCTGAACCCTTTTGAATAAACTAGTTTCCAAGAGATAATATCAAGCAACTCAACCCCCAAGGCCTGTACAGAAGGATCAAAGGCTACATCCAATGTAGATAAGACAGGTGAGACCTGCTCTCCTTCCTGAGGACAGAAAACCAAATGTCATAAAGCTTCAAAGGACACAGGACAGGACAATGGAGTCATAAATCTTCTGACCAGATAAGGTCAGTCCTGGGATGGGTCCCAAAAGGTCAGAAGGCATTAGGGAAATTAATTTCCTGGACAACCGCAACATCTACAGGCAGTTAACTCAATAGAGGAATTGTTATAAAACAGAAGACGAATGGATTTGATTTTGCTGGGACTGTCTTCATGGCATGGCTGTTTGGCTATAAATATGTTTTGAGAAGCAGCTTGAAAAAGAGGAAAAAGGAATCACAAAATAACACCAAAGGTAATCGAGACAGACTTCAGCTTTCTTTGCCCACCCACCCACAGGCATTAGTCTATAGAGTAGATAGACTAGAAGAATAGAGCCTTGTATGTTAGACACTCACCACTTATATATAGATTTGTCATTTAATAAATGTATCCTTTTTATAAGACTGGTGTAAGTATCATTCTTTAAATAAGGTAAATGGATTATAAGGAAAAGCCTGACACTGATTTTAGTCACTGACCCAATATTAGAAAATGGGCTTTTTCACATTGGCGAAGCCAGGCAGGTTAGCGTTCCATTTTTTTTTTTTAAGAAGACAAACTATTGGGGAACCCAGTACAAGCTACAGTTGTGGCCGGACTTAGACGTGAGCGCACTGGAAGGCTGTATCAGAACAAGAATTCTGGACTGGTCCTTGTGAGCAGGTGAGATGGAAAATAACTACAGATGTACAAATAATAGTACTATTGAATATGTGTGTAAAGATAATTTAAATGCATTAGAATTATTTAATGATTTGTTGCAACAATTTGAGGATGCTGTTTGTAAAATAAAGAAGTCTGTGTTGAATAAGCAAATAAAGTATAATGGTAATTTAGCTAAACTTATTGTACAGTACAAACGTGCCTTGGAAAGGTTAGAATTGTCCCCTGTTTTATCAGGAAAAGATAGATGTGTAAACAGTAATTATGCTAAGCATGGTGTTTGTCACAAAAGTGAATCTAGCCAGACAGAGAATGTAGTTGAACATCCACAAAAAGAAAGAAATGCTACAATAGCAACAACAAATACATTAGAAGAATGTAAATCCAAGCCACGGTTTAGTGAAAAAACCACAACAGAGCTAAAACCTATTTTTACCATGTGCCAGGATAGATTAGGAAGTCCACAAACAGCCAGGGTCTCAAATTATTGGAGAGAGTGTACAGACTCCCTCTGTGCTGACTGTTACACCAGAAGAACCCATATAACAAGTATGCTAGAAAAATTAAAGCTTTAATTCCACCGTTTGACCAAAAATTGCATATCCTGCATAGTATAGTTAATTTTTAGCAACATGTAGCACAGTATAGCTTGGATGATCAGACTGCTTGTTATCTATTTAAGTTCTGGCTGACAGCATACTAAAGTAAAACCCTGCAGCTTTTACCGCAGAATGTGTTACGGGCTGACAAAGAAACCTATGCTAACATGTTGTTAGAACGAACTGCTGTGGATTTAACAGATACATCATTTTTAGACACAGTAGTTCCCCACCCAATGGAAGAACCATTTGCTTTCTGTAGTAAATTTCATCAATTATACTGTAAACTAAAAAGCACACCAAACTGAGGCCTAGATTTAGAGTTTGGCGTTAGCCGTGAAAACCAGCGTTAGAGGCTCCTAACGCTGGTTTTAGGCTACCTCCGGTATTTGGAGTCATTAAAAAAAGGGTCTAACGCTCACTTTTCAGCTGCGACTTTTCCATACCGCAGATCCCCTTACGTAAATTGCGTATCCTATCTTTTCAATGGGATTTTTCTAACTCCGGTATTTAGAGTCGTGTCTGAAGTGAGCGTTAGACATCTAACGACAAAACTCCAGCCGCAGGAAAAAAGTCAGTAGTTAAGAGCTTTCTGGGCTAACGCCGGTTCATAAAGCTCTTAACTACTGTACTCTAAAGTACACTAACACCCATAATCTACCTATGTACCCCTAAACCGAGGCCCCCCACATCGCCGCCACTCGATTACATTTTTTTAACCCCTAATCTGCCGACCGCCACCTACGTTATCCTTATGTACCCCTAATCTGCTGCCCCTAACACCGCCGACCCCTATATTATATTTATTAACCCCTAACCTGCCCTCCCTAACATCGCCGACACCTAACTTCAATTATTAACCCCTAATCTGCCGACCGAATCTCGCCGCTATTCTAATAAATGTATTAACCCCTAAAGCTAAGTCTAACCCTAACACTAACACCCCCCTAAGTTAAATATAATTTACATCTAACGAAATGAATTCACTCTTATTAAATAAATTATTCCTATTTAAAGCTAAATACTTACCTGTAAAATAAATCCTAATATAGCTACAACATAAATTATAATTATATTATAGCTATTTTAGGATTAATATTTATTTTACAGGTAACTTTGTATTTATTTTAACCAGGTACAATAGCTATTAAATAGTTAAGAACTATTTAATAGCTAAAATAGTTAAAATAATTGCAAATTTACCTGTAAAATAAATCCTAACCTAAGTTACAATTAAACCTAACACTACACTATCAATAAATTAATTAAATACAATACCTACAAATAACTACAATGAAATAAACTAACTAAAGTACAAAAAATAAAAAAGAACTAAGTTACAAAAAATAAAAAAATATTTACAAACATAAGGAAAATCTTACAACAATTTTAAACTAATTACACCTACTCTAAGCCCCCTAATAAAATAACAAAGCCCCCCAAAATAAAAAATGCCCTACCCTATTCTAAATTACTAAAGTTCAAAGCTCTTTTACCTTACCAGCCCTGAACAGGGCCCTTTGCGGGTCATGCCCCAAGAAGTTCAGCTCTTTTGCCTGTAAAAAAAAACATACAATACCTCCCCCCCAACATTACAACCCACCACCCACATACCCCTAATCTAACCCAAACTCCCCTTAAATAAACCTAACACTAAGCCCCTGAAGATCTTCCTACCTTGTCTTCACCTCACCGGGTATCACCGATCCGTCCTGGCTCCGATATCTTCATCCAACCCAAGCGGGGGCTAGACATCCACTGAAGAAGTCCAGAAGAGGGTCCAAAGTCTTCATCCTAGCCAGGAAGAAGAGTAGATCCGGAACGGCAACCATCATCTTCCAAGCGGCATCTTCTATCTTCATTCGATGAGGACCGGCTCCATCCTGAAAACCTCCACTGCGGACCCATCTTCATCCGGCGACGTCCAACTGAAGAATGACGGTTCCTTTAAATGACGTCATCCAAGATGGCGTCCCTCGAATTCCGATTGGCTGATAGGATTCTATCAGCCAATCGGAATTAAGGTAGGAATATTCTGATTGGCTGATGGAATCAGCCAATCAGAATCAAGATCAATCCGATTGGCTGATCCAATCAGCCAATCAGATTGAGCTCACATTCTATTGGCTGATCGGAACAGCCAATAGAATGCGAGCTCAATCTGATTGGCTGATCAGCCAATCGGATTGAACTTGATTCTGATTGGCTGATTCCATCAGCCAATCAGAATATTCCTACCTTAATTCCGATTGGCTGATAGAATCCTATCAGCCAATCGGAATTCGAGGGACGCCATCTTGGATGACGTCCCTTAAAGGAACCGTCATTCTTCAGTTGGACGTCGCCGGATGAAGATGGGTCCGCGGTGGAGGTCTTCAGGATGGAGCCGGTCCTCATCGGATGAAGATAGAAGATGCCGCTTGGAAGATGATGGTTGCCGGTCCGGATCTACTCTTCTTCCCGGATAGGATGAAGACTTTGGACCCTCTTCTGGACTTCTTCAGTGGATGTCTAGCCCCCGCTTGGGTTGGATAAAGATATCGGAGCCAGGACGGATCGGTGATACCCGGTGAGGTGAAGACAAGGTAGGAAGATCTTCAGGGGCTTAGTGTTAGGTTTATTTAAGGGGGGTTTGGGTTAGATTAGGGGTATGTGGGTGGTGGGTTGTAATGTTGGGGGGGGTATTGTATGTTTTTTTTTACAGGCAAAAGAGCTGAACTTCTTGGGGCATGCCCCGCAAAGGGCCCTGTTCAGGGCTGGTAAGGTAAAAGAGCTTTGAACTTTAGTAATTTAGAATAGGGTAGGGCATTTTTTATTTTGGGGGGCTTTGTTATTTTATTAGGGGGCTTAGAGTAGGTATAATTAGTTTAAAATTGTTGTAAGATTTTTCTTATGTTTGTAAATATTTTTTTATTTTTTGTAACTTAGTTCTTTTTTATTTTTTGTACTTTAGTTAGTTTATTTCATTGTAGTTATTTGTAGGAATTGTATTTAATTTATTTATTGATAGTGTAGTGTTAGGTTTAATTGTAGATAATTATAGGTATTTTATTTAATTTATTTATTGATAGTGTAGTGTTAGGTTTAATTGTAGGTAATTGTAGATATTTTATTTAATTAATTTAATGATAGTGTAGTGTTAGGTTTAATTGTAACTTAGGTTAGGATTTATTTTACAGGTCATTTTGTAATTATTTTAACTAGGTAACTATTAAATAGTTCTTAACTATTTAATAGCTATTGTACCTGGTTAAAATAATTACAAAGTTACCTGTAAAATAAATATTAATCCTAAAATAGCTATAATATAATTATAATTTATATTGTAGCTATATTAGGATTTATTTTACAGGTAAGTATTTAGCTTTAAATAGGAATAATTTATTTAATAAGAGATAATTAATTTCGTTAGATGTAAATTATATTTAACTTAGGGGGGTGTTAGTGTTAGGGTTAGACTTAGCTTTAGGGGTTAATACATTTATTAGAATAGCGGTGAGCTCCAGTCGGCAGATTAGGGGTTAATAATTGAAGTTAGGTGTCGGCGATGTTAGGGAGGGCAGATTAGGGGTTAATACTATTTATTATAGGGTTAGTGAGGTGGATTAGGGGTTAATAACTTTATTATAGTAGCGCTCAGGTCTGCTCGGCAGATTAGGGGTTAATAAGTGTAGGCAGGTGGAGGCGACGTTGTGGGGGGCAGATTAGGGGTTAATAAATATAATATAGGGGTCGGCGGTGTTAGGGACAGCAGATTAGGGGTACATATCGATAATGTAAGTAGCGGCGGTTTACGGAGCGGCAGATTAGGGGTTAATAATAATATGCAGGGGTCAGCGATAGCGGGGGCGGCAGAATAGGGGTTAATAAGTGTAAGGTTATGGGTGTTTAGACTCGGGGTACATGTTAGAGTGTTAGGTGCAGACGTAGGAAGTGTTTCCCCATAGCAAACAATGGGGCTGCGTTAGGAGCTGAACGCAGCTTTTTTGCAGGTGTTAGGTTTTTTTTTAGCTCAAACAGCCCCATTGTTTTCTATGGGGGAATTGTGCACGAGCACGTTTTTGAGGCTGGCTGCTTGCGTAAGCAACTCTGGTATCGAGAGTTGAAGCTGTGTTAAATATGCTCTACGCTCCTTTTTTGGAGCCTAACGCAGCCTTTATGTGGACTCTCAATACCAGAGTTATTTTTATGGTGCGGCCAGAAAAAAGCCGGCGTTAGCTTTTCGGGTCGTTACCGACAAAACTCTAAATCTAGCCGTGAGAGATTGGAGATCCAGAATGTTAAGAATTCTGGCAGGAAAATATGAACAACTTGATTTTGTTAATAGAAATTTACTGGCTAGGGCATGTAATTTCAAGGAGTTCCTTTGCATTCTTGCAGACTGGCAAAAGGAGTCAAAATTTAAAAGTCCACAGCCAGAGCAAACACATAGAAATAATTGCAAAAATAATAACAATAACAACAACAACATATACATGCCACAAACCACTTTTTGCTTTGTTTGTGGGAAGATGGGACACAAAAGAAGATACTGTTGGTACAATAAAAGTTTCCAGGAAAGAACAGGCCAGGAATATGCTGGTGTTAATTATAGAAACTGGAAGTGCAAACCAACAAATGTTAAACTCTATCATCCCAGAAATAAAACAAACAATTATCAAACATGGGAAACTGTTTCCTCCACTTTTAAAGATTGTTTAGAATTAAGTAAGAAAAAAAAATAAAATGATAAAACAGTGTTGTTTTATGTTTTCACTTTCACATTTGTTTTGCAGGATTTCTCAAGAAAAGGATTGTGTGTTTTTATTCATATTGGCTGACATAGCATTTGGTTACTTCATGTGCAAATACAGGGTAAAATAGTGAGACATTTTTGTAATATGAAATCAAAACCACATGGTAGAAATCTGATCTCAAAATTAAATTGTTTGCAAACAATTCTATAATTTTTTTTTATTATTATTAATGTGGCCACTGTATAAGAAAAATATTTTTGTTTTTAAATTTGCATATGAATTGTTTTCACTTCTAACTTTTGTGGATAACTCACTTGCAGGCCATGATGAACCTAACTTTAGATGTAATTTCATTTTTTTTCCTCTGTTTCCTCAGGTAATTTCTGCATTTAGTCCACACAGTTAAATGAGGAAAACACAGATCAACTGTACTTTTGCATTTAAAGTCATTTTAAATTATAAATAGAAAAATAAAGATTAAAAAGTTTAACGATTAGAAAACGCAGAAGATAAACAAATTAATGTGTGTAGACCAGTGTTTTTAATGTGATGTTTCTTTGCTTGTGGTGTACGATAATTTTTTTTTTTATTTTTTTTTTCTCACAAAGAGGGGAATGACAAAGGTTAACTTCTAATGATATTTTTATCAAAAACATTTTCTTTCATGTAATTGACAAGAGTCCATGAGCTAGTGACGTATGGGATATACATTCCTACCAGGAGGGGCAAAGTTTCCCAAACCTCAAAATGCCTATAAATACACCCCTCACCACACCCACAATTCAGTTTTACAAACTTTGCCTCCTATGGAGTTGGTGAAGTAAGTTTGTGCTAGATTTCTACGTTGATATGCGCTTCGCAGCAGGCTGGAGCCTGGTTTTCCTTTCAGAGTGCAGTGAATGTCAGAGGGATGTGAGGAGAGTATTGCCTATTGAATGTTATAGCCATCCTATCTGGGATCTATTTCATAGGTTCTCTGTTATCGGTCATAGAGATTCTTCTCCTACCTCCCTTTTCAGATCGACGATATACTCTTATATACCATTACCTCTACTGATAACCGTTTCAGTACTGGTTTGGCTATCTACTATATGTAGATGAGTGTCTTTTGGTAAGTATATCTTATTTTATTTATGACACTCTCAGCTATGGTTTGGCACTTTATATGTAAAGTTATAAATATATGTTTTATACTTATATTTACCATGATTCAGGTTAATCAGTATATTTCCTTCTTACAGACTGTCAGTTTCATTTTTGGGAAATGCATTTGAAAACATTTTTTTCTTACATAAAAATTTTTCAATTTGACTTTTCTTCTAAATTGTGGGCTGTTAGGCTCGCGGGTGCAAAAAATGCTAGAATTTTTGGCGCAATACTTTTTTGGCGCGAGAATTACGTTTGTTGACGTTAATGACGTCTTTTAACGTAGTTTTCACGTAGTTGAGTTTTCACGTAGTTGCGTCATCTATGACGCTCGTGTTTGTTGCAGACGTTTTTGGCGCCAAAACAATGGCTAGATTTAGAGTTTTGTCGATAACGACCCGAGTAGCTAACGCTGGCTTTTTTTCCCCCGCACCTTTTAAATACCGCTGGTATTTAGAGTTCACAGAAGGGCTGCGTTAGGCTCCAAAAAGGGAGCATAGAGCAAAATTTACCGCCACTGCAACTCTCAATAACAGCGGTGCTTACGGACGCGGCCAGCTTCAAAAACGTGCTCATGCACGATTCCCCCATAGGAAACAATGGGGCAGTTTGAGCTGAAAAAAAACCTAACACCTGCAAAAAAGCAGCGTTCAGCTCCTAACGCAGCCCCATTGTTTCCTATGGGGAAACACTTCCTAAGTCTGCACCTAACACCCTAACATGTACCCCGAGTCTAAACACCCCTAACCTTACACTTATTAACCCCTAATCTGCCGCCCCCACTATCGCTGACCCCTGCATATTTTTTTACCCCCTAATCTGCCGCTCCGTACACCGCCGCAACCTACATTATCCCTATGTACCCCTAATCTGCTGGCCCTAACACCGTCGACCCCTATATTATATTTATTAACCCCTAATCTGCCGCCCCCAACGTCGCCTCCACCTACCTACAATTATTAACCCCTAATCTGCCGACTGGACCTCGCCGCTACTCTAATAAATGTATTAACCCCTAAAGCTAAGTCTAACCCTAACCCCCCCCTAAGTTAAATATAATTTAAATCTAACGAAATAAATTAACTCTTATTAAATAAATTATTCCTATTTAAAGCTAAATACTTACCTGTAAAATAAATCCTAATATAGCTACAATATAAATTATAATTATATTGTAGCTATTTTAGGATTAATATTTATTTTACAGGCAACTTTGTATTTATTTTAACCAGGTACAATAGCTATTAAATAGTTAATAACTATTTAATAGTTACCTAGTTAAAATAATTACAAAATTACCTGTAAAATAAATCCTAACCTAAGTTACAATTAAACCTAACACTACACTATCAATAAATTAATTAAATAAAATACCTACAATTATCTACAATTAAACCTAACACTACACTATCAATAAATTAATTAAATACAATACCTACAAAGAAATACAATTAAATAAACTAACTAAAGTACAAAAAATAAAAAAGAACTAAGTTACAAAAAATAAAAAAATATTTACAAACATTAGAAAAATATTACAACAATTTTAAGCTAATTACACCTACTCTAAGCCCCCTAATAAAATAACAAAGCCCCCCAAAATAAAAAAAATGCCCTACCCTATTCTAAAATAAAAATAGAAAAGCTCTTTTACCTTACCAGCCCTTAAAAGGGCCTTTTGCGGGGCATGCCCCAAAGAATTCAGCTCTTTTGCCTGGAAAAAAAAACATACAATACCCCCCCAACATTACAACCCACCACCCACATACCCCTAATCTAACCCAAACCCCCCTTAAATAAACCTAACACTAAGCCCCTGAAGATCTTTCTACCTAGGATTTTATCAGCCAATCGGAATTAAGTTAGGAAAATTCTGAGGATGGACGTCTTCAGCCCCCGCTTGGGCTTGGATCAAGACTTCAGCCGGAGGATGGACATCTTCAGCCCCCGCTTGGGCTTGGATCAAGACATCGGAGCCTGGACCGATCGGTGATACCCGGTGTGGTGAAGATAAGGTAGGAAGATCTTTAGGGGCTTAGTGTTAGGTTTATTTAAGGGGGGTTTGGGTTAGATTAGGGGTATGTGGGTGGTGGGTTGTAATGTTGGGGGGGGGTATTTTATGTTTTTTTTTCCAGGCAAAAGAGCTGAATTCTTTGGGGCATGCCCCGCAAAATGCCCTTTTCAGGGCTGGTAAAGTAAAAGAGCTTTTCTATTTTTATTTTAGAATAGGGTAGGGCATTTTTTATTTTGGGGGGCTTTGTTATTTTATTAGGGGGCTTAGAGTAGGTGTAATTAGCTTAAAATTGTTGTAATATTTTTCTAATGTTTGTAAATATTTTTTTATTTTTTGTAACTTAGTTCTTTTTTATTTTTTGTACTTTAGTTAGTTTATTTAATTGTATTTCTTTGTAGGTATTGTATTTAATTAATTTATTGATAGTGTAGTGTTAGGTTTAATTGTAGATAATTGTAGGTATTTTATTTAATTAATTTATTGATAGTGTAGTGTTAGGTTTAATTGTAACTTAGGTTAGGATTTATTTTACAGGTAATTTTGTAATTATTTTAACTAGGTAACTATTAAATAGTTATTAACTATTTAATAGCTATTGTACCTGGTTAAAATAAATACAAAGTTGCCTGTAAAATAAATATTAATCCTAAAATAGCTACAATATAATTATAATTTATATTGTAGCTATGTTAGGATTTATTTTACAGGTAAGTATTTAGCTTTAAATAGGAATAATTTATTTAATAAGAGTTAATTTATTTCGTTAGATTTAAATTATATTTAACTTAGGGGGGTGTTAGGGTTAGGGTTAGACTTAGCTTTAGGGGTTAATACATTTATTAGATTAGCGGTGAGGTCCGGTCGGCAGATTAGGGGTTAATAATTGTAGGTAGGTGGAGGCGACGTTGGTGGCGGCAGATTAGGGGTTAATAAATATAATATAGGGGTCGGCGGTGTTAGGAGCAGCAGATTAGGGGTACATAAGGATAACGTAGGTGGCGGCAGTGTGCGGTCGGCAGATTAGGGGTTAAAATTTTTTAAGAGTGGCGGCGATGTGGGGGGACCTCAGTTTAGGGGTACATATGGGTTTATGCGTATTAGTGTACTTTAGAGCACAGTAGTTAAGAGCTTTATGAACCGGCGTTAGCCCAGAAAGCTCTTAACTCCTGGCTTTTTGCTGCAGCTGGAGTTTTGTCGTTAGATTTCTATCGCTCACTTCAGCCAAGACTCTAAATACCAGCGTTAGAAAGATCCCATTGAAAAGATAGGATACGCAAATGGCGTAGGGGGATCTGCGGTATGGAAAAGTCACGGCTGCAAAGTGAGCGTTAGACCCTTTCCTGACTGACTCTAAATACCAGCGGTAGCCCAAAACCAGCGTTTTGACGGCTAACGCCAAACTCTAAATCTAGGCGCAAGTTTGTCAATTCTGGGCGTCATACTTGGCGCCAGTTTTTTTTACATTATTTAAGTCTTTGTTTCTTTTTGCTTCTGGTTTACAGAGGCTTATTCTGTTTGCAATCTTTCCCATTCCTGAAACTGTCATTTAAGGAATTTGATCATTTTGCTTTATATATTGTTTTTCTATTACATATTGCAAGATGTCACAATCTGACCCTGTATCAGAATCTACTTCTGGAATGCTGCTACCTGATGTCGGTTCTACCAAAGCTAAGTGCATTTGTTGTAAACTTGTGGTAACTGTTCCTCCGGCTGTAGTTTGTCTTAGTTGTCATGATAAACTTTCAAAAGCAGACAATATTTCCATTAGTAATAATCCATTACCTGTTGTTGTTCCTTCAACATCTAATGTTCAGGATATTCCTGTTAATGTAAGAGAATTTGTTTCTAATTCTATTCAGAAGGCCCTGTCTGTTCTACCACCTTCTAATAAACGTAAAAGGTCTTTTAAAACTTCTCGTAAATTAGATGATTTTTTAAATGACCGCCAATATTCTGATTTATCTATCTCTGATGAGGATCTATCTGGTTCAGAAGATTCTGCCTCAGATATTGACACTGACAAATCTTCATATTTATTTAAGATGGAGTTTATTCGTTCTTTACTAAAAGAGGTGTTGATTGTATTAGATATGAAGGGGTCTAGTCCTCTTGATTAAAACCAGTAAATGTTTAAATTCGGTTTTTAAACCTCATGTAGTTATTCCAGAGGTTTTTTCAGTTCCCGATGCTATTTCAGATGTAATTTCTAGGGAATGGAATAGTTTGGGTACTTCATTTACTCCTTCTTTAAGGTTTAAGAGACTGTACCCTTTGCCGGCTGATATATTAGAGTTTTGGGAAAAAATCCCCAAAGTTGATGGGGCTATCTCTACTCTTGCTAAATGTACTACTATTCCTATGGCAGATAGTACTTCTTTTAAAGATCCCTTAGATAGGAAACTTGAATCTTTTCTAAGGAAGGCTTATTTATGTTCAGGTAATCTTCTTAGGCCTGCTATTTCTTTGGCTGATGTTGCTGCAGCTTCAACTTTAAGGTTGGAGGCTTTAGCGCAACAAGTACCAGATCATAATATGTATAGCATTGTTAAGCTTCTTCAACATGCTAATAATTTCATTTGTGATGTCATTTTTGATATCATTAGAATTGATGTCAGGTATATGTCTTCTTTAGCTATTTTAGCTAGAGGAGCTTTATGGCTTAAATCTTGGAATGCAGATATGACTTTCCAAGGTAATAAATTATTTGGTTCTCAGTTGGATTCTATAATTTCAACTGTCACTGGGCGGAAGGGAGCTTTTTTGCCTCAGGATAAAAAATCTAAGGGTAAATTTAGGGCTGCTAACCGTTTTCATTCCTTTCATCAGAATAAGGAACAGAAGCCTGACCCTTCCCCTAAAGGAACGGCTTCCAATTGGAAGCCTTCTCCAGTCTGGAATAAATTCAAGCCTTTTAAAAAATCAAAACCAGCCCCCAAGTCCGCATGAAGGTGCGGCCCTCATTCCAGCAAAGCTGGTAGGGGGCAGATTACGATTTTTCAAAGGTGTTTGGATCAATTCAATTCAAAATCATTGGATTCAGAACATTGTTTCTCAAGGGTACAGAATAGGTTTCAAGGTAAGACTGCCTGTGAGAAGGTTCTTTCTCTCACGCATTCCAGTGAACCCAGTAAAGGCTCAGGATTTCCTGAAATGTGTTTCAGACCTGGAGTCATCTGGGGTAATTCTCTGGATCTAAACATTTTTGAATCATTATGTAAGAATACCAACGTTCAAGATGGTGACTATAAGGACTATTTTGCCTTTTGTTCTGCAAGGGCATTATATGTCCACAATATACTTACAGGATGCTTATCTTCATATTCCAATTCATCCAGATCACTATCAGTTCCTGAGATTCTCTTTTCTAGACAAGCATTACCAATTTGTTGCTCTTCCTTTTGGCCTTGCAACAGCTCCAAGGATCTTCTCAAAGGTTCTCGGTGCCCTTCTCTCTGTAATCAGAGAGCGGGGTATTGCGGTGTTTCCTTATTTGGACGATATCTTGGTATTTGCTCAGTCTTTACATTCTGCAGAATCTCACACGAATCAACTTGTGTTGTTTCTTAAAAAACATGGTTGGAGGATCAATTTACCAAAAAGTTCCTTTATTCCTCAGACAAGGATAACATTTTTGGGATTCCAAATAGATTCAGTATCCATGACTTTGTCTCTAACAGACAAAAGACGTCTGAAATTGGTTTCAGCTTGTCGGAACCTTCAGTCTCAATCATTCCCTTCAGTAGCTATGTGCATGGAAGTTTTAGGTCTCATGACTGCAGCATCGGACGCGATCCCCTTTGCTCGTTTTCACATGAGACCTCTTCAGCTTTGTATGCTGAACCTTTGGTGCAGGGATTATACAAATATATCACAATTGATATCCTTAAATCCCAATACTCGACTATCTCTGACTTGGTGGTTAAATCACCACCGTTTAGTTCAAGGGGCCTCTTTTCTACGTCCAACCTGGACTGTGATTTCAACAGATGTGAGTCTTTCAGGTTGGGGAGCTGTCTGGGGATCTCTGACAGCGCAGGGGGTTTGGAAATCTCAAGAGGCGAGATTACCAATCAATATTTTGGAACTCCGTGCGATTTTCAGAGCTCTTCAGTTCTGGCCTCTTCTGAAGAGAGAATCGTTTATTTGTTTTCAGACAGACAATGTCACAACCGTGTCATATTTCAATCATCAAGGTGGGACTCACAGTCCTCAGGCTATGAAAGAAGTATCTCGGTACTTGCATGGGCGGAATCCAGCTCCTGTCTAATCTCTGCGGTTCATATCCCAGGTATAGACAATTGGGAAGCGGATTATCAGACTTTACATCCGGGAGAATGGTCTCTTCACCCAGATGTGTTTCTTCAGATTGTTCAGATTTGGGGGCTTCCAGAAATAGATTTGATGGCTTCTCATCTAAACAGGAAACTTCCCAGGTATCTGTCCAGATCCAGGGATCCTCAGGCGGAAGCAGTGGATGCGTTGTCACTTCCTTGGAATTATCAACCTGCTTATATCTTTCCGCCTCTAGTTCTTCTTCCAAGAGTGATTTCCAAAATCATAATGGAACGTTCGTTTGTTCTGCTGGTGGCTCCAGCATGGCCACACAGGTTTTGGTATGCGGATCTTGTTCGGATGTCCAGTTGCCAACCTTGGCCACTTCCGTTAAGGTCAGACCTTCTATCTCAAGGTCCGTTTTTCCATCAGGATCTCAAATCATTAAATTTGAAGGTATGGAGATTGAACGCTTAGTGCTTAGTCAAAAAGGTTTCTCTGACTCAGTGATCAATACTCTAGAAAGATTTATTACCGGGTTTGGAAGACTTACATTTCATGGTGTTCCTCTCATAATTTCTCTTTGGCATTTTTTAGAATTCTGATGGGGTGTAGCGCCAAAGACGAGCACCTATAGCTCTGAACAGTAGGCTAATTAGCTAGCTTGGAAAATGTACTAAGAAAATAAATGTGTTCAGAGCGCCTCAAATGGGCTAGGTGTTGTACAATGTGTAGAGTGTGTATTTAGAAATATTTTAATTGTAAATCTAGTACTTTACACAAGAATAAAACATGCCACGGTGGTTATAAATGACAATAAAAACAATAAGATATGGATCCACTCTTGTACAAATTAAATATTGAATATATCTATATAAAAACACTGAATATAAAATGATACAGAGGCAATAATAATGGTAGCCCCAATAAAAATATGAGAAAGTAAAAATTCCAAACAATGTCTGAAAGAAATCAATCCAATGTGTGGATTAATAAAATGCAGTAAATCAAATGAATGGATTGCTGATATCGACTAGGAGGAGGATACCGTAAGAGATATTATGTACCAGTGTTGGTGGTGATAATGTGTATAATAAGGGAGTGAAAAATTATCCTTAGTGATTGCAAATATAAAGAAAACAGACAGTGTCAACTTGCTTATTCAAAAGTGAAAAAAAATATGTGAAAAATTGAAAAAATTACAAAGGAAAAAATGAAAAAATGTTGCTCAAAAAATGAAAAAAGAGAACAAAGTCAGTGATCAAAGAAAAAAAAAAGGAAAAAAGAGGACAAAGTCAGTGATTGTTATCCAAGAAACAAAATCCTAAAAAAGGCTAAATGTGAAGATCCAAATAAAAATCAAAAGTTAATAATGTGAAGAAAAGGAAACCTTATTTTCCTAGTGGTGAGAGTCCGTCTGAGGTTCCTGATGGTGAGAATAAAGTCAAGGGTCTTTTAGGTCAAACCCACCAAACAACCCTGTTGAAGGATTTCAAAATGAATTACGACAACTACTTGGAAAGGCAAAAGCATTGGGGATTCTGAATGAAGGAGAATTCAGATATATAGATGTAAAACATCCAATCACCCCAATAATATACAGCCTACCGAAAATACACAAAAGTCTACAGAAACCACCTGGTCGACCCATAATATCCGGTATTGGCTCACTGACAAGCAACCTTTCATACGTGGACAAAAAACTACAAAAATATGTGAAGCAGTTACCATCCTATCTTCAAGACTCCACACAAATACTCCAACTACTAAGTAATACACCATGGGAAGAAGGCTATATACTAGCCACCTGTGATGTTACATCACTCTACATGAGTATCCCACACCTTGAAGGTCTCGAAGCTACAAAGTGGTTTTTGGATAAAGATCCAGAAATCCCGGAACAACAAAGCCAATTTATATTGGATAGCATTGAATACATTTTAAAACACAATTGCTTCTGCAACGAAGGCAAGTACTATAAACAAATTTGTGGTACAGCAATGGGGACCAGGTTCGCACCGAGTTATGCCAACTTATACATGGGCAAGTGGGAGCAAATATTTTGGGACTCCTGGCCAGCCGGCGCGGAACTGGTCCTGTATCGAAGATATATAGATGATATCATTATCATCTGGAAAGGATCGATACCAGACCTAGAATACACCATAGAGGTAATGAATAAAAATGTAAACAATCTGAGATTCACGCACGAATGGAGCCACAAGAGCATCACATTCCTAGATTTGAAAATTGAAACGCTAAATGGAAATGGGAGACATCCACACATTTCAAAGAGGTAGATAGTAACAACTCCATCTATAACCTCAGTTGCCACCATGAGAAATGGAAAAGTAACATTCCGAAGGGGCAGCTCCTAAGAATCTGGAAGAATTGCTCAAATCTAGAAAAATGGGAAGAACAAGCAATAACTTTGAAAGAGAAATTTATAGAAAGGGGGTACGATGAGGAATTTTTACGACTTAAAATGGAGGAAGTAAGGAAAACCGAGAGAGAAGACCTTCTAAAATACAAAAATCCGAAAACGACAGAGACAGATGATACTATTCTAAATGTTCCTATGATTACCGAATACAGTAGTAATAGATATATCATAGAGAATATATTTAGAAAACATTGGTCCATACTGAAGGAAGATGACACTATTGGAGACAAACTGCCTGCACAGCCAAGATTTATATACAGAAAAACGGATAATCTAAAAAATAAACTAGCACCAAGCATCCAAAAGACAAATACATCTAACACTTTAGATGTCCGTGGAAAGAAAATAAAAGGCTTTTTCCCGTGCCCAACTTGCAAGGCGTGCAAATGCGGCAAGAAAACGAATAAATTCAACTCCAGACATACTAAAGAAGAATATGAAATAAAGGATCTTATCAGATGCACAGACAAAGGTGTCATATACTTAATGGAATGTACATGTGGACTACAATATGTCGGGACAAACCTCATGACTCCTAAGGGACAGAATCTGTGAGCATATACTCCTTATTGAAAAATTGAGTATGGACACGTCTCTATATAAACATTTTTCCATGAAACACCAAGGAAATATACAAGACTTAAAATTCATTGGTATACAGAAGGTCAAGAAAAATTGGAGGGGTGGAGATTTTGAGAGGAGGCTTTTAACATCTGAGTCAAGGTGGATTTTCCAATTAGATTGTCTCTTCCCTAAAGGTCTGAATAATAAAGAAGACCTTACACATCTATAAAATTTTCGATAACATCACCCCCTCCAAAAAATCCTTCCAATAACAGAAGGCTGACCCACCTCTACAAAATTTAAAGTAAAAGAAAAGAAAAAGCCCTTAAATATGGACTATCTACATGTTTTACCCTACTAGTAACTAGCCATACAAAGGGCATACTATCACTAAAAAAAACCTCTGAAATAAAATCCCCCTTTCTTTAATGACGAAACCACAAAAGAAGAAGACAGGGACCTAACAGAACCTTGGAGAATCTCAAAGTACCCCTGGACACCGTATATAACATATTATAATGCTAGGACAATGTTCTTTCAGCTAAGTTTAAATCAATGTAATCATAAATAAATTATGATGATACTACAATCCTAATCTCATATCTGGACAAATTAATACACAATTTTTATAACTCAGATTCAACTAATAAGCTAGGTCTAATTATATATTCTGTTCACCCTAATCCAATCTATTCACTTCAACTGTATATAATAAGTTAAGTCATCTAGAGTATATAATACTTTAATAGCAATGGTTGTGCCGAATTAAACCGTTACCTCCTTTGTCATAAAATTTTTATAACGTTTTATATAATACCAACTTATCATCACAGAACCATAACATATGTAACGATTCCAATATAATGAAATTCTTTAAAAGAACTAAACCACCCATCAGTATGGAATATTTCATTAATAATATCTGTACTCAATTGACCTACATAACAACCCATTGTGACAGTGCCACAAATATACACATTGATTTTAATAAGTATATATAGTAATCTCACGCTATTTGCCACCCGCGACCTTTTACCGATTACAATATCAGGTTTTTGCATCAATACATTCAATATACAACTATGGATACGAATATGGTCAGTGCTCCTTAAAATACCGTTATGAATTGATAATGATTCATGCTTTTCTTATATAAGAAATTAAATTGGGATATATTGCAAAAGCCAAAATAACTTATCTAAGTATCTTTGTTTTAAAAAAAAGAAAAAAAAAAAAAAAGAAAAAAATTCTCTCAAATATTCTAGATCAACCAGCAATAGACTAATGATAAAGTACATTATGCTATCATTCAGAAAAACTTGCACCTGATAAACTTCAAAATCTAGCAAACACAGCACTAGAGGAGAATATTCCCCAGTTTGCATGATAAACTCGTGACAAGTTGTTTGATTTCATTACCACCCAACATTATGTTAGGTTCAATAAATTTTCTGTAGTTAGTAGACAAGCCATCATAGTTTATTAATGTCGATTTAAACACTCCTAGACCTATCAGCAAAGAAATCCTGATAAGGTATACTACATTACAGTTTGAAAAAACTTTACCCCCAAATTTTTTTTTTTTACATCTGATAAATGTCATATTATAGTGAACATAAAAGAATAATATATGTTTTTTCCAGCTTGCGCAAAAAACATTTGAAAAGTCACTCGATCTCACTATCATTTAAATATTATATGCTCAATTTACACATGATGAAAAACCTACATTAACGCGACAAGCTATTCAGTATCAAAGGATAGCATTTAATTTTTTTAATTTTTTTAATTTTTTAATTTTTTGATAAGCCAATCGATTCTATATATATAAACATTTGGACCAGAATAACTCACATTTCTTAAAGGTCAATTTTTATTGAATACAGTTCTAAAGGATAGTATCTGTTTTCCTAGCCGACGTGACAAAAGTTTTACAAGTCACTTGATTCCACTACCTCTAAACATAACGCTATGCCCAATGAAATGAGTAATTAATAGAAAAGGAGCCACTTTTATATATTTTTTTTTTAAAAAAAATTTTGGTAGTTTTTTTCAAGAAATAAAAAGAAAAAAAGAATTTACTCTATTACATACCCTACATCACTTCCGGTTTTTAGCCACGCCCCCAAACACACTTTTTGGCGCAAAACTTTTCACTACAATAGGGACACTTTTGACAACCAGCTGGCAGTCTTGAGAAAGGCCTAGAGGAGGCCGAAACGCGTTGATCCCAGCTGGTAAGCACTATTCTGATTTTATATAAGTTTTTAGTACCATCTACACTATTGTTGTTTTTATTTGCTTTTAGGTTTAATTTATGATTTAAAAAGAAAAACATTTTTTTGGATTGGAGTTTCTCCCAACCACCAAAGGTTTTCACCATCAGGAACAGGAACACTAGCCCATTAATTGGGTTTGACCTAAAAGACCCTTGACTTTATTCTCACCATCAAGAACCTCAGACGGACTCTCACCATTAGGAAAATAAGGTTTCCTTTTCTTCACATTATTAACTTTTGATTTTTATTTGGATCTTCACATTTAGCCTTTTTTAGGATTTTGTTTCTTGGATTACAATCACTGACTTTGTTCTCTTTTTTCCTTTTTTTTTTTTTTTTTTTTTCTTTGATCACTGACTTTGAGCAGCATTTTTTCATTTTTTCCTTTGTAATTTTTTCAATTTTTCACATCATTTTTTTTCACTTTTGAATAAGCAAGTTTACACTGTTTGTTTTCTTTATATTTGCAATCACTAAGGATAATTTTTCACTCCCTTATTATACACATTATCACCACCAACACTGGTACATAATATCTCTTATGGTATCCTCCTCCTAGTCGATATCAGCAATCCATTCATTTGATTTACTGCATTTTATTAATCCACACATTGGATTGATTTCTTTCAGACATTGTTTGGAATTTTTACTTTCTCATATTTTTATTGGGGCTACCATTATTATTGCCTCTGTATCATTTTATATTCAGTGTTTTTATATAGATATAATTCAATATTTAATTTGTACAAGAGTGGATCCACATCTTATTGTTTTTTATTGTCATTTATTACCACTGTACCCACCGTGGCATGTTTTATTCTTGTGTAAAGTACTAGATTTACAATTAAAATATTTCTAAATACACACGCTACACATTGTACAACACCTAGCCCATTTGAGGCGCTCTGAACACATTTATATTCTTTTAGAATTCCTAGAATTTTACAGTTTCTTCAGGATGGTTTGGATAAGGGTTTGTCTGCAAGTTCCTTGAAAGGACAAATCTCTGCTCTTTCTGTTCTGTTTCACAGAAAAATTGCTAATCTTCCAGACATTCGTTGTTTTGTTCAGGCTTTGGTTCGTATCAAGCCTGTCATTAAGCCAATATCTCCTCCTTGGAGTCTTAATTTGGTTTTGAGAGCTTTACAGGCTCCTCTGTTTGAGTCTATGCATTCTATGGATATTAAGTTACTTTCTTGGAAAGTATTGTTTCTTTTGGCTATCTCTTCTACTAGAAGAGTTTCTGAATTATCTGCTCTTTCTTGTGAGTCTCCTTTTCTGATTTTTCATCAGGATAAGGCAGTTTTGCAGACTTCATTTGAATTTTTACCTAAGGTTGTGAATTCCAACAACATTAGTAGAGAAATTGTTGTCCCTTTGTTGTGTCCTAATCCTAAGAATTCTTTGGAAAAATCTTTGCATTCTTTCGATGTGGTTAGAGCTTTGAAATATTATGTTGAAGCTACTAAAGATTTCAGAAAGACTTCTAGTCTATTTGTTATCTTTTCTGGTCCTAAGAAAGGTCCGAAAGCTTCTGCTATTTCTTTGGCTTCTTGGTTAAAACGTTTGATTCATCATTCTTATGTAGAGTCGGGTAAATCCCCGCCAAAGAGGATTACGGCTCATTCTACTAGGTCAGTTTCTACTTCCTGGGCTTTTAAGAATGAAGCTTCTGTTGATCAGATTTGCAAAGCAGCAACTTGGTCTTCTTTGCATACTTTTACTAAATTCTACCATTTTGATGTTTTTTCTTCTTCAGAAGCAGTTTTTGGTAGAAAAGTACTTCAGGCAGCTGTTTCAGTTTGATTCTTCTGCTTATAATTTCAGTTTTTTTCATTATAAAGATTAAAACTTTTTATTTGGGTTGTGGATTATTTTTTCGGCGGAATTGGCTGTCTTTATTTTTATCCCTCCCTCTCTAGTGACTCTTGCGTGGAGTTCCACATCTTTGGTATTTGCTATCCCATACGTCACTAGCTCATGGACTCTTGCCAATTACATGAAAGAAAACATAATTTATGTAAGAACTTACCTGATAAATTAATTTCTTTCATATTGGCAAGAGTCCATGAGGCCCACCCTTTTTATGGTCGTTATGATTTTTTTGTATAAAGCACAATTATTTCCAATTCCTTATTGATGCTTTTGCTCCTTTCTTATCACCCCACTTCTTGGCTATTCGTTAAACTGATTTGTGGGTGTGGTGGGGGGTGTATTTATAGGCATTTTGAGGTTTGGGAAACTTTGCCCCTCCTGGAAGGAATGTATATCCCATACGTCACTAGCTCATGGACTCTTGCGAATCTTACATAAATTATGTTTTTTCTTATTTTAGTTTTTACATTTTTCCAGTTTGTTTTTGACATTTTATCTGCATTTTGTGTTATTATTATTATTATTTTCTATAGTTTGTTTTAGATTTTTCTAGTTTGTTTTTGCATTTTTCATTTTGTAGTTTTGTGTGTTTTAATTTTATTTATTTTTTGTTGCTTGTTTTATATATATATACAGTATATATATATATATATATATATATATTTTCTTCAATGCAGATGTTTCTATAATTTTTAAAATAATTTTTGTTAAAACGGAAACGTTTTTAAGACAGACCTCGCTGAATACGGCGAGCAATACGCTCGCCGTATTCAGCATTGCACCAGCAGCTCACAAGAGCTGTTGGTGCAACGCCGCCCCCTGAAGACTCGCAGCCAATAGGCCGCCAGCAGGGGGTGTCAATCAACCCGATCGTACTCAATCGGGTTGATTTCCAGCGATGTCTGTCCGCCTGCTCAGAGCAGGCGGACAGGTTATGGAGCAGCGGTCTTTGTGACCGCTGCTTCATAACTGCTGTTTCCGGCGAGCCTGCAGACTCGCCAGAAACACGGGGCATCAAGCTCCATTCGGAGCTTGATAAATATGCCCCCTAATGTTTATCACAATGGGTGTGATTATTGTGATGATTACATAAGATAATTTATAAAAGGAATGGGTGGTTTGGTATCTGTCTGTAAATAGAAAAAATACACAGTTTGTTATGGGATGTTATTTGTTTATTTGTTGTTTCTTTTTCTATCTTTATGGATGCTTAGCTCTTAACTCCATAAAAGAGGGGAATGTTGTATTTTCAAACTATATTGTGTTACGTATAAACAAATACAACAATCTGCAATTGCTCAGATGTCAGGAGATGCTAACGTAATTTAAAGAGACATTAACATCAAAATTAGTTTTCATAGTTCAGATAGAACATACAGCATTTTTAAGAGACTTTTCAATTTACCCCCATTGTCAGATTTAATAGTCTTTTTATGTGCACACTTTCTGGGGCACCCGCTCCTACTGAGCAGGTGTGCATGGTGACAGTGTATATGTATACTAGTCTGTGATTGGCTGATAGCTGTTACATGATACAAGGGTAGTCAAATGGAAAAAATAATAATAATACATTCTGAAAAATCTACTGCTTTTTGGAAGATCAGAGTAAGCGATATTGCATTGTCTTTTTATAATGCACTTCTTACTTGCAATTATACTGTATTTAATGGTCATTTAATTTAACTTAAGGTGTTACAGATGTGTAAATCAAGAATGTATAATATTAAGCAAAATAAGTCTAACTGGATAATAATGGTACATGTTAAAAATCTGATTTATGGGAATACATATATACAGTATATATATATATATATATATATATATATATATATATATATATATACATATACATATTATTTTCAAGGAAATGTTGTGTTTCAAGAAGATTGTGTTGCTGCTTCCACTGAATAATATTTGAGTAGTGTTTTATCATGTCTGCTAGACAACTGGGTTACCTGTGTAGCAATAAAGCGTTATGCTATGTAATTGTAGGAATGAAAAAAGGAGTTCTAGGTTTGATCTGATTTATATTTCTGCTGAATATTTATCTATACTCATCCTACATAAATTGAATTTAAATGACTTTGGTTAAGTAACAAAAAAAAACCCCTTATCTTTGTATATATCAGTCTTATTATGTGATGTATATGTTCTTGATCTCTTTTATTGTATATTAATTTTTATATTTTGCTATACACATTCTTTATAGCATGCTAAGCGTATGACATCCAAGGCTAGACATAATTTAGATATACACTTTAGATAGGTCAATAAGTTTTTCCTCACAACTAAGCTCTATAACCAGCAATTGCCATACACTACACCGATTAAGCCACAGATCTGAAGAGGACACAAAGACTTAGATCTATAATGGTTTTTCTATTGCAACAGAAAGGATGCATGTGTGTCATTCAGACACAAAGAGGGGATATGTAATAACTGTGTAACTGGAAAATAACATTTTGCTATAGTAAGGAAAGCTGAACCCTTTTGAATAAACTAGTTTCCAAGAGATAATATCAAGCAGCTCAACAACCAAGGCCTGTACAGAAGGATCAAAGGCTACCATCCAATGTAGATCAGACAAGTGAGACCTGCTCTCCTTCCTGAGGACAGAAAATCAAATGTCATAAAGTGTAATGCTTGTGGGATACTCCTCTATCAGACCGTACTCGGCCAGTAGTCTTGTTATCCCGGCGTCGAGCCGGAATGATAGGGAATATCCCAGAGCAGAGAAAGTTAGTAAGATGAGGAGAGCGGCACTCACCACAGACAGCACAGTCCCCAGCAGCAACGGCAGAGCAGGCCAAGGGCACACCACTAGAATGGTCAGGCAGGCAGGGTTCGGCAACAGTAAAGCAGTCCAAGGGCACACCACTAGAATGGTCAGGCAGGCAGGATTCGGCAACAAAGAGGCAATCCAGAACAACAGGGGTTAATTAGCAGGGTAGTCAGACAGGCAGGGATCAGCAGCAGTATATCAGTCCAGCAATTTAGGGGTTAAACAGGCAGAGTAGTCAGCAAAGAGGCAGGTTCAGCAACAAAGATCAGTCCAGCAGTTTAAGGCAGGTAGAGTAGTCAGTAAACAGGCAGGTTCAGCAACAATGGTATTTAGGTACATAGAACGATCTGTCACACCCATGACGGAGCACACAGAGTAACACCTATACTTGGGCAGTGACAGATCGTTAGTGCAGGATTTAAATAGGCGCAAGATTCGCTCCAGTAAACTCCCACCAGCATCAGGAGCGTGCAGCAATGACGTCAGCGCCGCACGCATCCTGAGCCGACACTGCCCCTGGCAACAAGCAGGAAGGAGACACCGCGCCCCTAGCAATGGCTAGAGTGGCGCGGCGTGACATAAAGCTTCAAAGGACACAGGACAGGACAATGGGGTCATAAATCTTCTGACCAGATAAGGTCAGTCCTGGGATGGGTCGCAAAGGTCAGAAGGCATTAGGTAAACTAATTTCCTGGACAACAGCGACATCTACAGGCAGTTAACTCAATAGAGGAATTGTTATAAAACAGAAGATGAATGGATTTGATTTGCTGGGACTGTCTTCATGGTGTGGCTGTTTGGCTATAAATATGTTTTAAGAAGCAGCTTGAAGAAGAGGAAAAAGGAAGGACAAAATAACACCAAAGGTAATCGAGACAGACTTCAGCTTTCTTTGCATGTACCCACCCACAGGCATTAGTCTATAGTGTAGATAGGTTAGAGGAATAGAGCCTTGTATGTTAGACACTCACCACTCATGTATAGATTTGTCATTTAATAAATGTATCCTTTTTATAAGACTGGTGTAAGTATTATTCTTTAAATAAGGTAAATGGATTATAAGGAAAAGCCTGACACTGATTTTAGTCACTGACCCAATATTAGAAAAGGGGCTTTTACACAAGCACAAATATCGCCTTTACGAAAGGGATATTTTGTGCTCCACTTGTAATCTAGCCCTATATATATATATATATATATATATATATATATATATAAATATATATATACACAGAGAAGCGCACTCACTGGAATGATGAACAACAAGCTTAATAATATTATTAGCCTGTTCTATGGCGATTTACCACCTAGTACTTTTCTGTGGTCAGTCCAGCGCCGAAATACCAGGCAATCCCTCGCTGAACAAGTCACATGACAACCGCTGACAATCATTTCGGCCTTCATTGGGCCTAGTCAGTGAGGTGTAGCCATATTCCTCTAAGCACACTGAGCAAGGAGTCCACGTCTGGTTGCCCATTTTCCTCTTAGGGATAGAAAATACACACAGAGAGAAGCGCATTCACAGGAACGAACAATCAGCTAAATACCATTATTAGCCTTTTCTATGGCGATTTACCACCTGGGTACAGCTTTTTAGCCCAGTAATGCTTTTCACAGAGTAGAACTTTCCTGTAGTATATCAGTCTGATTCCGCCTATTACGGTCAGTCCAGCGCCAAAATACCAGGCAATTCCTCTCTGAACAAGGAACACAGAAACCCCTGATGATCGTTTAGGCCTTCATTTGGGCCTCATCAGTAAATAGTATAATTATATTCCTCTAAGCACACTGAGCAAGGAGTCCACCTATGGTTGCCCCTTTTTCCCTTAGGGAGACTAAATACACACAGAGAGAAGTGCACTCACAGGAATGAATAACTGGCTCAATACCATTGTTAGTTTGTTCTATGGTGATTTACCACCCGGGTGTAGCTTATTTTATCCCAGTAATGCTTTTTACAGAGTAGAACTTTCCTGTAGTATATCAGTCTGATCCCACCTTTTACAGTCAGTCCAGTGCCAAAATACAAGGCAAGTCCTCTCTAAACAAGGAACACAGCAACCCCAGATGATCGTTTCGGCCTTCATTGGGCCTCGTCAGTGAGGTGTAGCCATATTCCTCTAAACACACTGAGCACGGAGTCCACGTCTGGTTGCCCCTTTTTTGATGATTTGCATTTTTAGAAAAATATATTAATGAAAACTTCAGGAGTTCTGTTACTGTATAGTGAACCCTGTGGGCAAGTTAAATTAAACAAAAAGGATGAGAGACACAGTAAAAATACATTTGTTTCTGTTCATCCCCAAGCTGTCTCGAGTTAATTAACTCTCATCAGCAGAAGATAGGTTGGTATAAAACAAATTGGAGAAGGCGCCACATAGCGTAGTACAGTCTTATAAAACAGGTCAAGCTTTTTATGAATGAGAATTCACTCACATTTGGTGGAGCACAATAAAGTGCTATACTTGCAGGTCAGATCTTCTACAGTAATCTGGCTAACTTGCCTCCCATTTTAGGAACTTGGTAGTGGGTGTCGATCTGGTGGCAAAATGCAAATACTTGTCACGCTGCTCTGGCTGTTGCCAGGGACGCGGCGCTTGCTGCTCTGGCCATTGCCAGGGAAGAGTCGGCTCCTGTGTGCGTGCGGCGGTGACGTCATCGCCGCACGTCTCTTCCCCTCTGAAGCCGGTCAGGATCCCCTGTGGTGCGAATCCTGCGCTTATGTATGTTGCTCACTTTCTACCTATCACTGCCCAAGTATAGGTGTTACTTAGTGTGCTCCTGGGTGTTATTATAATTTATGCCGGACTGTTATGCTGTTGCTGAACTCTGCTTGTCTGACCACTCTGCCTGCTTAACCCCTGAACTACTGGATTGCTATACTGTTGCTGAACTCTGCTTGTCTGACCACTCTGCCTGCTTAACCCTTGAACTACTGGATTTCTATACTGTTACTGAACTCTGCCTGTCTGACCACTCTGCCTGCTTAACCCATGAACTGCTGGATTGCTATACTGTTGCTGAACTTTGCCTGTCTGATCATCCTAGTGGTTTACCCCTGAGCTATTGTGCTCCAGGATTTCCTTTAGTTGCTGACTCCTGCCTGTCCCTGGTCCTTCTATTGGTTTGCCCCTGAACTGCTGGATTGCCTTCCTGTTACCGCTAAGAACTACCCTGCCTACTGTGAGTACTGCTTACCTCATTTTATAAACTTTCTCTGCTCTGGGATATTTCCAATCATTCCACTTGACGCCAGGATAAGAAGACTACTGACCAACGGCTAGATTTGGAGTTTGGCGGTAAAAGGGCTGTTAACGCTCCGCGGGTTTTTTTCTGGCCGCACCATAAATTTAACTCTGGTATCGAGAGTTCAAACAAATGCTGCGTTAGGCTCCAAAAAAGGAGCGTAGAGCATATTTACCGCAAATGCAACTCTCGATACCAGAGTTGCTTACGGACGCGGCCGGCCTCAAAAACGTGCTCGTGCACGATTCTCCCATAGGAAACAATGGGGCTGTTTGAGCTGAAAAAAAACCTAACACCTGCAAAAAAGCAGCGTTCAGCTCCTAACGCAGCCCCATTGTTTCCTATGGGGAAACACTTCCTACGTCTGCACCTAACACCCTAACATGTACCCCGAGTCTAAACACCCCTAACCTTACACTTATTAACCCCTAATCTGCCGCCCCCGCTATCGCTGCCCCTGCATTACACTTTTAACCCCTAATCTGCCGCTCCGTAAACCGCCGCCACCTACGTTATCCCTATGTACCCCTAATCTGCTGCCCTAACATCGCCGACCCCTATATTATATTTATTAACCCCTAATCTGCCCCCCACAACGTCGCCGACACCTACCTACACTTATTAACCCCTAATCTGCCGAGCGGACCTGAGCGCTACTATAATAAAGTTATTAACCCCTAATCCGCCTCACTAACCCTATCATAAATAGTATTAACCCCTAATCTGCCCTCCCTAACATCGCCGACACCTACCTTCAATTATTAACCCCTAATCTGCCGACCGGAGCTCACCGCTATTCTAATAAATGTATTAACCCCTAAAGCTAAGTCTAACCCTAACACTAACACCCCCCTAAGTTAAATATAATTTTTATCTAACGAAATAAATTAACTCTTATTAAATAAATGATTCCTATTTAAAGCTAAATACTTACCTGTAAAATAAATCCTAATATAGCTACAATATAAATTACATTTATATTATAGCTATTTTAGGATTAATATTTATTTTACAGGCAACTTTGTAATTATTTTAACCAGGTACAATAGCTATTAAATAGTTAAGAACTATTTAATAGTTACCTAGTTAAAATAATAACAAATTTACCTGTAAAATAAATCCTAACCTAAGATATAATTAAACCTAACACTACCCTATCAATAAAATAATTAAATAAACTACCTACAATTACCTACAATTAACCTAACACTACACTATCAATAAATTAATTAAACACAATTGCTACAAATAAATACAATTAAATAAACTATCTAAAGTACAAAAAATAAAAAAGAACTAAGTTACAGAAAATAAAAAAATATTTACAAACATAAGAAAAATATTACAACAATTTTAAACTAATTACACCTACTCTAAGCCCCCTAATAAAATAACAAAGACCCCAAAATAAAAAATTCCCTACCCTATTCTAAAATACAAAAATTACAAGCTCTTTTACCTTACCAGCCCTGAACAGGGCCCTTTGCGGGGCATGCCCCAAGAATTTCAGCTCTTTTGCCTGTAAAAAAAAACATACAATACCCCCCCCCAACATTACAACCCACCACCCACATACCCCTAATCTAACCCAAACCCCCTTAAATAAACCTAACACTAATCCCCTGAAGATCTTCCTACCTTGTCTTCACCATCCAGGTATCACCGATCCGTCCTGGCTCCAAGATCTTCATCCAACCCAAGCGGGGGTTGGCGATCCATAATCCGGTGCTCCAAAGTCTTCCTCCTATCCGGCAAGAAGAGGACATCCGGACCGGCAAACATCTTCTCCAAGCGGCATCTTCTATGTTCTTCCATCCGATGACGACCGGCTCCATCTTGAAGACCTCCAGCGCGGATCCATCCTCTTCTTCCGACGACTAGACGACGAATGACGGTTCCTTTAAGGGACGTCATCCAAGATGGCGTCCCTCGAATTCCGATTGGCTGATAGGATTCTATCAGCCAATCGGAATTAAGGTAGGAATTTTCTGATTGGCTGATGGAATCAGCCAATCAGAATCAAGTTCAATCCGATTGGCTGATCCAATCAGCCAATCAGATTGAGCTCGCATTCTATTGGCTGATCGGAACAGCCAATAGAATGCGAGCTCAATCTGATTGGCTGATTGGATCAGCCAATCGGATTGAACTTGATTCTGATTGGCTGATTCCATCAGCCAATCAGAAAATTCCTACCTTAATTCCGATTGGCTGATAGAATCCTATCAGCCAATCGGAATTCGAGGGACGCCATCTTGGATGACGTCCCTTAAAGGAACCGTCATTCGTCGTCTAGTCGTTGGAAGAAGAGGATGGATCCGCGCTGGAGGTCTTCAAGATGGAGCCGGTCGTCATCGGATGGAAGAACATAGAAGATGCCGCTTGGAGAAGATGTTTGCCGGTCCGGATGTCCTCTTCTTGCCGGATAGGAGGAAGACTTTGGAGCACCGGATTATGGATCGCCAACCCCCGCTTGGGTTGGATGAAGATCTTGGAGCCAGGACGGATCGGTGATACCTGGATGGTGAAGACAAGGTAGGAAGATCTTCAGGGGATTAGTGTTAGGTTTATTTAAGGGGGTTTGGGTTAGATTAGGGGTATGTGGGTGGTGGGTTGTACTGTTGGGGGGGGGGTATTGTATGTTTTTTTTTACAGGCAAAAGAGCTGAAATTCTTGGGGCATGCCCCGCAAAGGGCCCTGTTCAGGGCTGGTAAGGTAAAAGAGCTTGTAATTTTTGTATTTTAGAATAGGGTAGGGAATTTTTTATTTTGGGGGTCTTTGTTATTTTATTAGGGGGCTTAGAGTAGGTGTAATTAGTTTAAAATTGTTGTAATATTTTTCTTATGTTTGTAAATATTTTTTTATTTTCTGTAACTTAGTTCTTTTTTATTTTTTGTACTTTAGATAGTTTATTTAATTGTATTTATTTGTAGCAATTGTGTTTAATTAATTTATTGATAGTGTAGTGTTAGGTTAATTGTAGGTAATTGTAGGTAGTTTATTTAATTATTTTATTGATAGGGTAGTGTTAGGTTTAATTATATCTTAGGTTAGGATTTATTTTACAGGTAAATTTGTAATTATTTTAACTAGGTAACTATTAAATAGTTCTTAACTATTTAATAGCTATTGTACCTGGTTAAAATAATTACAAAGTTGCCTGTAAAATAAATATTAATCCTAAAATAGCTATAATATAAATGTAATTTATATTGTAGCTATATTAGGATTTATTTTACAGGTAAGTATTTAGCTTTAAATAGGAATCATTTATTTAATAAGAGTTAATTTATTTCGTTAGATAAAAATTATATTTAACTTAGGGGGGTGTTAGTGTTAGGGTTAGACTTAGCTTTAGGGGTTAATACATTTATTAGAATAGCGGTGAGCTCCGGTCGGCAGATTAGGGGTTAATAATTGAAGGTAGGTGTCGGCGATGTTAGGGAGGGCAGATTAGGGGTTAATACTATTTATGATAGGGTTAGTGAGGCGGATTAGGGGTTAATAACTTTATTATAGTAGCGCTCAGGTCCGCTCGGCAGATTAGGGGTTAATAAGTGTAGGTAGGTGTCGGCGACGTTGTGGGGGGCAGATTAGGGGTTAATAAATATAACATAGGGGTCGGCGATGTTAGGGGCAGCAGATTAGGGGTACATAGGGATAACGTAGGTGGCGGCGATTTGCGGTCGGAAGATTAGGGGTTAATTATTTTAAGTAGCTTGCGGCGACGTTGTGGGGGGCAAGTTAGGGGTTAATAAATATAATATAGGGGTCGGCGGGGTTAGGGGCAGCAGATTAGGGGTACATAAGTATAACGTAGGTGGCGGTCGGCAGATTAGGGGTTAAAAATTTTAATCGAGTGGCGGCGATGTGGGGGGACCTCGGTTTAGGGGTACATAGGTAGTTTATGGGTGTTAGTGTACTTTAGGGTTCAGTAGTAAAGAGCTTTATAAACCGGCGTTAGCCAGAAAGCTCTTAACTCCTGCTTTTTTCAGGCGGCTGGAATCTTGTCGTTAGAGCTCTAACGCTCACTGCAGAAACGACTCTAAATACCGGCGTTAGGAAGATCCCATTGAAAAGATAGGCTACGCAAATGGCGTAGGGGGATCTGCGGTATGGAAAAGTCGCGGCTGAAAAGTGAGCATTAGACCCTTTAAAGGGACATTCCAGTCAAAATCTAAATGCACATAGATGAATTACATCTTTGATTAGAAACATATTTACAATATACATTTATTAGCAAAAATGTTTCTAGTAAAAGTTATCACTATTTTAGTGTTAACATTTTTCTCTGCACGTGCATGTGAAGCATTGCTAGATATTGTCACTATACCCACATTTTAAATAATGCAGCTGCTCAGATCATCACTGGGGCTTGTATCATGTCAGCAATGAACAAATTAAGTAATTACCAGATGGTACCAGCACCTTAGGCTCTCTAAGCAAGTGCTGTGTTTAAAATGCTGGTGCACGGTGCATACTTAAATACACTTTGGAAACAGCTATAGCTTTTATTAGAAGCATTTTTGATAATGCATTTATATTACAAAATTGCTTCTGTTCAATACCGAAATGCACCCATGGGGTTTCCAATTTTGGCTGGAATATCCCTTTAATGACTGACTCCAAATACCAGCGGGCGGCCAAAACCAGCGTTAGGAGCCTCTAACGCTGGTTTTGACGGCTACCGCCGAACTCTAAATCTAGGCCCAAGTTTGGTCTGATAGAGGAATATCCAACGAGCATTACAATACTGGATCCAAGGGTTCGGTGTAGTGCCAGTTAGTATAACTGCATCAATACCAAAAACCAGCAAGTGTGCAAAAGTGATAAGATTAAAAGTGGTGTTTATTGTAACAAACACATAAAAAAACAGCGATGTGTTTCACAGTGACACACTGTTTCATATCAGCCTGAGGAAACAGTGTGTCACTGTGAAACGTGTCGCTGTGTTTTTATGTGTTTGTTACAATAAACACCACTTTTAATATTATCACTTTTGCACACTTGCTGGTTTTTGGTATCGATGCAGTTATACTAACTGGCACTACACGAACCCTTGGATCCAGTATTTGCAGTTCGCCACCGGATCGTCACCCACTACCAGGTTCCTGAAACAGGAGGCGAGTTCGCCAGATTACTATAGAAGATCTGGCCTGCAAGTATAGCACTTTAATGTGCTCAACCAAATGTGAGTGAATTTTAATTCATTAAAAGCTTGACCTGTTTTATAAGACTGTTCTATGCTATGTGGCGCCTTCTCCAATATGTTTTATAGGATTCTTTCAAGTTAACGGCCATTCATACAAGAAGAGCTGCCTATCTGTGTCCTAGAATTTTTAATTTTGGTTGTTCAGAAACACCTTTTGGGAACATATGTGAATATTCCCTAATATATGACTTTTAGCACTTGTATTATTGTTATTTTTACCATTGTTACTTCACCTAATACTATTATTGTTTTTTATTTTTCACTATTGAATGATCAGTATGCATTGATTATTTATATACATTAACTAGCACTGCTGCGACTTTAAAAAATGTGTAAAAAAATGTTTGCAGTTCTTAATTAGCACTTTGGTGTGTGCACACACACAACTTGCTTTTATATAGGCGCACCTATTAACTTCCTTATTTTGGAGGTTGTTATTTAGAAGATAGGCTTGATTTGTGGCTTGGTGAAGCTTATTTCCAGACAAACAAAAATACTAATTTGAGTTATGTATGGTGGAGATAAAAGCATGAGATTAAAATCCTTCATCTCATAAAAGTAAGAACCATATAATAATTGTATAGAAAATTAGCAAATCTTGGCAATTATCCACTGATGACAGGTAATTAACTTGAAACAGATATCCTGAAGTATTTTGTCTTTGCTGCACCTATCACATAAAGGGGATTAATGTGGTTAAAAACAGTCATTGGAATTAAAAAGCATGAGATATTGTATATGGAATTTGTATATCATACCCAGGTTCCAGGTACATTACATATATATATATATATATATATATATATACACCAGTTGTATGCAAAAGTTTAGGCACCCCTGACAATTTCCATGATTTTCATTTATTAAATAATTGGGTGTTTGGATCAGCAATTTAATTTCGATCTATCAAATGACTGAAGGACACAGTAATATTTCAGTAGTGAATTGAGGTTTATTGGATTAACAGAAAATGTGCAATATGCATCAAAACGAAATTAGACAGGTGCATACATTTGGGCACCCCAACAGAAATATTGCATCAATATTTAGTAGAGCCTCCTTTAGCAAAAATAACAGCCTCTAGACGCTTCCTATAGCCTGTATTGAGTGTCTGGATTCTGGATGAAGGTATTTTGGACCATTCCTCCTTGCAAAACATCTCCAGTTCAGTTAGGTTTGATGGTTGCTGAGCATGGACAGCCCGCTTCAAATCACCCCACAGATTTTCAATGATATTCATGTCTGGGGACTGGGATGGCTATTCCAGAACATTGTACTTGTTCCTCTTCATAAATGCCAGAGTAGATTTTGAGCAGTGTTTTGGGTTTTTGTCTTGTTAAAATATCCAGCCCCGGCGTAACTTCAACTTTGTGACTGATTGTGACTCAACATTATTCTCAAGTATCTGCTGATATTGAGTGGAATCCATGTGACCCTCAACTTTAACAAGATTCCCAGTACCCGCACTGGCCACACAGCCCCACAGCATGATGGAACATCCACCAAATTTTACTGTGGGTAGCAAGTGTTTGTCTTGGAATGCTGTGTTCTTTTGCCGCCATGCATAACGCCCCTTATTATGACCAAATAACTATCTTTGTTTCATCAGTTCACAGCACCTTCTTCCAAAATGAAGCTGGCTTGTCCAAATGTGCATTTGCATACCTCAAGCGACTCTGTTTGTGGCGTGGCATCACTCTCCCATACAGCTTCTCCTTGTGCAAAGTGCGCTGAATTGTTGAACGATGCACAGTGACACCATCTACAGCAAGATGATGTTGTAGGTCTTTGGAGGTTGTCTGTGGGCTATTTTTAGCCGTTCTCACCATCCTTTGCCTTTGCCTCACCGATATTTTACTTGGCCTGCCACTTCTGGCCTTAACAAGAACTGTGCCTGTGGTCTTGCATTTCCTCACTATGTTCCTCACAGTGTTCACTGACAGCTTAAATCTCTGCAATAGCTTTTGGTAGCCTTCCCCTAAACCATACCGTTGAACAATCTTTGTTTTCAGGTCATTTGAGAGTTGTTTTGAGGCCCCCATATTGCCACTCTTCAGAGGAGAGTCAAAGAGAACAACAACTTGCAATTGGTCACCTTTAAAGGGACACTGAACACAAATTATTTCATTTGTGATTCATATAGAGCATGACATTTTAAGCAACTTTCTAATTTACTCCTATTATCAAATTTTCTTCATTTTCGTGGTATCTTTATTTGAAATGCAAGAATGTAAGTTTAGATGCCGGCCCATTTTTGGTGAACATCCTGGGTTGTTCTTGCTGATTGGTGGATAAATTCACCCACCAATAAAAAAAGTGCTGTCCACAGTTCTGAACAAAAAAAAACTTAGGGGCCCGATCCGATATGCAGCGTCGCCTGCAAAAGCCGGGCGACGCCAAATTTGGTATCACATATACGGCGTAGCATACAACTTACGCGCGTATATTTCTGCCTTCGCCCGTATTTTTTTACCCATAGACTGACATACAAAACACGCACAGTTTGGTAAAAAGTCAATTTTCGAGTGAGCACCTGAACAACTGCACAGTCTTTATGTTTTGTTAAAGTTAACGTAAACTTCTGTTCCTTTGAATATTAGCAGGAACAGGTGGTATTATTTAAGACTCACCCCGCTTGAGGATCCCTGCCAGATACCGCAGCTTTAAGGAGACTCGCCCGTCCACAGAGAGCGTGCATTCACATTCCGATTTGCTTTTAGGCCGTGGGTTAGCTCAGTCAGAGTCCCTACATATGCCTCCAGCTTCGTCACTGCTCTCCTCCTGGGCCGTTGCTCCACTTGCGGGAACCTGCGGTGACTTGGCGTGTGACGTCACCGATTCTTTTGGCTCGCGGCTTCTGGATCCTTTCGCCGTCAGATCAACCTCAGGTGTTGGCTTAATCACCTTGCGGATATGGAAGTATCGATGTGCTTGCTCCGTTTCTCGAATAGCTATATACAAAGTGATGAGCTGCACCAGAGTACTTCTTTTAAAATGACTTTATTGTTGGTCACCAATAACTTCACCAGGGAAGTAACAACAAAGATGAGGGCTTGGTGGTGTGTGTGGATAACACCCAAAGAGCTATTGCTCTTTGGGTGTTATCCACACACACCACCAAGCCCCCATCTTTGTTGTTACTTCCCTGGTGAAGTTATTGGTGACCAACAATAAAGTCATTTTAAAAGAAGTACTCTGGTGCAGCTCATCACTTTGTATATAACGCACAGTTTGGTATCCAATATACAGCGTAAGGACTTACACGCACAGATTTCAGAAAATCTACTCCATTCTCATCTCGCCACAAATTGCAGGCGCAGGAACCCTTGCACTGACTAAAAAAGCAACGTAACTGCCTGGAAGCCTTAACAAACACATACATTTAAGCAGCATCTCAAGGTTAAAGGGACAGTATACTATGATATTGCTTTTTTAAGGTTTATTTGTGTATTTGAAATAGTTTCAAGCCACAACATAATCAAATGGATTGAGCTTGTAGGTACTTTATCACATTGTGGACATATACTTGCTTATTTACTTTCAATTGGATTACCTTCATCTCTTTAGAACCCACTGGAGTGTAATTTATTCTAATGCTAACACAGCTTGGCACTGATGCCAAAATATATAAAGGGACAGTCAAGTCCAAAGAAAACCTTCTTCTTTTATATAGGGCATGTTATTTCAAACTACTTTCAGATTTAATTAGAACACTTGCTTTGTTCTCTTGGTATTCTTAGTTGAAAGCAAAACCTAGGATGGCTCATATGATCATTTCTAACACCTTCTTGAAGGCTGCCTCTTTGCAATTGTGTCAAACCAATCACAGACACCACAACCCTCACCTGCAGACAAAACACCTGATAATGCCCTATCAGTAACATCCCTACTATATCTACCAATGTGTCAATTTATATTGGATGTGAGATACATTGATTTACATCTTACAAGTGAATATTACTATATGTACCCTTCAGAAACAACTATTGTGGATGTGAGTTATAGTACAAGAATATGTCAGAAACAGGATAATATTACCTTTTTTGGGCCATTTCCCCACAGGCCTTATTATATGTTTAAACAATATTAGTGTACTAAAACACCCCTCAAATGGATGTGGATGACAATTATATGGTAAATAACAGAGGACAAGATTTATGGTGAACTATAAGAATTTTTTGGCTTCTTGGATGAGGGGGCTGAGGTGACTGGAGTGGATTTCCTGGTTCTCCTGGTTTGGGAAGCTTTAGATGATTCTGCTGGAGTGCTGGCCACAGATGAAAGGCTGGAAGCAGTATCCTGCTGGTGTGTGAAGTGCTCAACCAACACACCCAAGAGTTGGTTTTGTTCCCGCCATCTGTTGTCAATCTGCATCTGCATATCAGAAATAACTCTCATCATCTGCGACTGGTTTTGTACTATACCATTTAATGATGCTGCCATGTCCCTCTGCAGTTCTATGCTACGCTGGAGTAACCTCTGTTGGCTCCTGTGAAACCTGTGTTGGCCTTTTTGTCTGCTCTCGCAGCTTGTTATGAGCCTCCTCTAGAGTGAAATGTATTCCTCGCCCAGGGGAGAATACAGTGGATCTACAGGCTCTTGAGCAGCAGTGATTCTAGGTGCAGGTTCAGCTCTATCTGCTGGTGCTTCATGGACAACTTCAGCTGCTGGTGCTTCAGGGAAAACTTCAGCTGCTGGTGCTTCAGGGACAACTTCAGCTGCTGGTACTTCATGGACAACTTCAGCTGCTGGTGCTTCAGGGACAACTTCAGCTGCTGGTGCTTCAGGGACAACTTCAGCTATATGCTCATCTGAGGATGGTGGAGCTCTCCCAAGGGAAGCGGATGGTGGAGCTCTCCCAAGGGAAGTGGATGGTGGAGCTCTCCCAAGGGAAGCGGATGGTGGAGCTCTCCCAAGGGAAGCGGATGGTGGAGCTCTCCCAAGAGAAGAGGATGGTGGAGCTCTCAGGCTGGATTGGTAGTCCCATTGATGACTAGTGTGTGACCACTCAGCCTGTCCAGTTTGCATTTCTTGCAACATCCCCTGTGTGGAAAAGCCATGACTGGCCTGATATTGTGTTGGGGGGGGGGGGTAAAGACATGGACCCTCCGTGGCTGACTTGGCTCCCCCTCAAAGCCAAAAGGATATTCCTCAGGCTAGGTATCTTGCCAGGGGTCGTATGCCAATGGTGGTGGCATAACTTCTGGGTCCTCAGCGGAGGCAATCCAACCCTGCTCATGCCTGGGAGCATACTGTCCATGTTGCTGCCTGAAGACTGGTGGTGGAGGTGGCTGCATGCCTGTGACTGGTGGTGGTGGTGGAGGTGGCGGCATGCCTGTTTGCAGCCTGGTGACAGGAGGTTCTGTGGAGGAGTCAAATGATGATAGGGATTAGTACAGTCATATATATGTCCATGTGGGCATACAATGTACATTGATACATGCTAGGGACAATACTCATCTCATGTCAAACTGTATAACATGCATGTGCACAATGTGATTTGTGATATGAGGGATTTTAATCTGCACAGTATACAGGTATGTGTTTCATACAATAGTTATGTGTACATGTCAGTGATGGAGAAAATGTGTTCTTTAAGTGACACTATGGTCACACAATTTACTTTAGCCTGATGTAGGCACAGAACCTGCTTTCGGAGCTAAAAGTATTGTGATGGCTATAGTGTCCATTTACTGAAAACTCAACATGTGGCTTGTGGCCTGTGTTACTCTGAGACATGTTAGTATTGCACTATTCCACCTCATATCATGAATTGCATTGTGTTAAGTAGCATTAATGTCAAATATAATTGTAGATGTTTTTGTTAGTAGGCCAAATACCATGCTCCTCATTGTGTACATTAATGTGTGACATTAAAGGATGTTATATCTCAAATACATATAATACTGGTGTGTGGGATGTTACTCAACAGCATGAGGTGCTGTGGTTGCAGCCCCTGAGTCACAAGCCCCTGGAAGTCTATGGACTGCTGTGATACTCAGAGACCTGCGTATTATCTCCTGCCAGGTGTTGTATTCTGGGTCCAGGGGTGGACCACCGCCTGTTCCCCTCTGGTGCATGGCAATCGTTCCACCTTTTTTTAAGTCCCTCGACAGTCCTCCTCTGCGGGGCCACACTGTTTACAGCATCCTCTACCGCCAACCATGCTGCCTTACGCCTTCGGGCAACGCCTTTGCCCTTCTCCTGGCCAAAGAGGGCACTGTGGTTGTCCATGATGGCCTGGACTAGCGCAACATTCTCATCAAATGAAAAGTTTGGGCATCTCATGCACTCTTCCTCTGTGGCCACCTGGCTTCCTCCCTGGGATGTCCCTGGTGTGGGTTCCTCCCTATCCTCTCCCTCCTCCCCCCTTCTGTCCCCATGTGCACCCTCTGTCCCTCTTCTAAGTGTGCCTGGTCTCTGGGCATCTCCCCTCCCATCATCCCTTCTAACTCTCCCTCTCCCCACTCCACTAACTCCCTGACGGGGACCCTGCTGCTCCTCCTGACCACTACAATACTCTTCTCCCTGCAACTCCGCTCCCCTCCTCCCCTCCGCCCTACCTCTCCCTGACATACTCACACACTCACACTCACTCCCAGTTCAATCACACACAATCACAACCAAACACTCACAACCAAACCATCACACTGTAAAATTTAAATAAAATGTGTGAGGTGTTAGAAAAAAAAGTGTTGTGTATTTTGTATATGTATGTATGCAATATGTGTGCAATATGTAAAAATAAGTGTAAGTAAATGTACAAGCTTACCCAAACAAAAATCCGACTTAACTAACTATTATGCTGCGCCTCTCTCACTACTCTTACTAATCCTAAACTCACTGTAGTGTGCTGTAGCTCAACGAACCATCCAAACAAACTGAAGAAAATGGCGGCTGCGCATTGGGTTTATATATGACTTTTGAATAGCGTAATTACGTTGCGCATTTTTAAATGGAGTCGCGGGTAATTTTTACGAGTCTTGGCCAAATTTGCATAAAACTACACTTTATTGAGACTTTACGTGAACAAAAGACTGGCGTAAGTACTTGCGACGACTAAAATGTGTATTTGCGCACTTTTCGGAACAACGCCAGTTTGTCCTACTTACACCACTTTAGCATCTGACGGCGCCGTATATTGGATAGCCCGATGTGCGAGGTGAAATTACGGGCGGCGTGGATTCCCTTGCTTGCGCCAAAAACTACGCCGTATATCGGATCTGGCCCTTGATGCCTTTATTTTCAAATAAAGATAGCAAGAGAATGAAGAACAATTAATAATAGTAGTAAATTAGAAAGTTGCTTAAAATTGCATGCTCTATCTGAATCACGAAAGAAAAAAAAAATGTGGGTTCAGTGTCCTTTAATACCTTTTCTCATGATTGGATGCACCTGTCTATGAAGATCAAGGCTTAATGGGCTCACCAAACCAATTGTGTGCTCCAATTAATCAGTGCTAGGTAGTTACAGGTATTCAAATCAACAATATGACAAGGGTGCCCAAATGTATGCACCTGTCTAATTTAGTTTTGATGCATATTGCACATTTTCATATTGTCCTTAAGTTATTTGATAGATCAAAATGAAATTGCT